>NW_026712251.1:883829-1006317 GCF_030504385.1 Musca domestica | reverse complement strand
GTCCGTTTTTCAATTATTTTACATTCATTAGATATGCTTTTTGAAAGAGTTCTTTAAGTCTGGCTTCCATGCCATAAATAGTCTTCAAAATGAATTTACTACTGGTTCTAAGCTATTTCAACGATGCTGGTCGGCTACCAAAGACATTGAGTTTTTTATTTCGTTGATTGTTTTCCATTGAAAATCTTGGAAGAAAGAAAAAAAGTCTGCAATGAAAAAGCATCAAACATTGAAATTCATTTCTTTACGAGATGGATGTTCCCCTCCGATAGGCAATGGAAAACCGGTTTAGCCGGCAATCAGGTTTTTTTCTGTTCATGAATTTTTGGAATTAACGATGAGAACATGGCTGATCATTGTTTAATAGGCTATCATATTGGTTTTATTGTTGTGGCCGTTCATCGCTCATCAAATCTGCGCATCCATCCAGTCATCCATCCATCACCCAGTAAGAAAACATCAAATGTCAGTCTGGATCACTCGAAATATCAATCTTTTTTGCAATTTTTTTTTTTATTTTCTTTTGCTGTCTGACTTCACCAGAAATGATGATGAATTTAGAGTCACCGCCAAACGTGCCTACTTCTGTCCTAAGTTTATCCCAATGAGATATCCTTAAAATTTGAAGTTTATGACAACAACAAATATTTCGCATTTCACGTTTTTTTTTTTCTGAGACATTTCTCAGGAAATTCTTTGTGTTTTTCTTCTTGATGAATTTGCCAACATTTCTTTTGTTGTCTGCCTCAGTTTTGTTATCGACCAAAAAAAAGAAGAAAAAAAATAAACGAAATATAGAAACTGTAGCAAATGTAGCATCCTTCATCTTTTTTTGTTGGAATTTCTCAAAAGACAAAATGTCAAAAGAGTTGCATGTTTTGTTCTTCTGTTAAACGGAAATGTCAAAAATACTTTGGGATTATTTTTAATTAGCCAAAAAAGAAATCGAGACTCAATAAGAGAAGCAAAGAGTAGATGTCATCGCTTGATGACCTAAGAATACCAGGTATCTGAAGGGACTTTGATATTTTTTCAATTTTTTAAAGCATCAAAGGCTTTTTTGTGGATTTGTTAAATTATTTAGGAAGCTAAAACAAAATATTCAAAACCGAGGTCTTTTTAAAGATTCCTGGCCTTAAGAAATATCGTTTGTTTTGGACTTAAATAAACGATTTTTAAAGTTTTTTGGAAGCAAGCAAAAGGTTCTTTGGCATTAAAGATTTTTAGAAGCATCCCTTAAAATTTAATAAAGGATTTTTTACAAAAAAAAAAAAAAAAAAAAAAAAAGTTAGCAAGCATTTTTTTTAAGTTTTAATTTTAGTTTTTTTTTATTTATTTTTTTTTGTTTAAAGACAGGCGGGAAGCAATAGGGTCCCGAAAACGAGGATTTGTTAAAGATAATAGAAGGCAGGTACAGGACTCTAGAAACGTGGATTTTTAAAAAGATCTTTGGGATAAGTAGTGTGGGCATTTGATGGTCTTTTGAAATTTTTAGTTTTTTTTTTTTTATTTAAAAAAATCTTTGGTATCAGCCAAATGACACTATAATTTCGGATTTTGTTTTTAAAGCTCTAAAAACGTGGATTTCGTAAAGATATTGTGAGCGGCCAAAAGACTCCAATAATGGGATTTTTAAGATTTTGGAAGCAATCAAATGATTTGGAATAGTAATTTTTTAGAGTTTCGTAAGCAGCTAAAGGGAACTGAAAACTAAGATTATACTCTTCGAGCAGCCAAATGGATTTTCAGCAACTTTAAGGAACAGGCAAAAGTCTCGGAACGCGGATTTTTTAAAAATATTTTTAGATCAACGATTTTTGAGGGCCACAAAACGTGAATTGATGCAGCGAAAGGCTCCAGAAGTATAATTTGCTTAATGATTATGGGAGCATCCCAAAAACTCTATAAACGTGGGTTAAAAAAATAGAAAGGCCTCACATTTTTACTGATTTTTAAATTGCCAAAATTCTGTACAAATACGGATTTTTTAAGTTTTGTGAAAATGGATTTCTTAATTTTTTGGATGTAACCGAAAATGGATTTTCGAAGAAACCGAGAACAGATTTCTTTTTATCGATTTTTCCAAGCAGTCAAAATAACCTCAAAATGAGGACTTTCTGAAAAAATGTTGGGGGCAACTAAAAGTAAAACAAGTAAAAAAGGCTGTAACTTCGGCCGGGACGAACTTTGAATACCCTCCACCATTTGCAACCAATTTGGCAATTCTCAAAAACAATTAAATCCGTTAAAAATTCTGTTAAAATCTAAAAAAATACCGAATGTAGCTGTCATATTAGGGGTCTACGACGACATGGACCTTCATATGTAACATTTGTCATAAGCCATTACAATATTCAAATACGAAAATTAAAAAAAATCGGTAATAATGTAGATAAAATCATCAAAATACCGAACATACCATACATGAAGACGTGGACCTGCACAAACAATTTTCTGTCTTAGGCTGTAGAATCCATTACGAACTTCAAATTCCAAATTTGAAACAATTCCGGTAAATAATGTCGCTAAATTCATTAAAATAATGAATATCGGGTGTATTTGTAGTTCAGGGTGGGTTCTAGCTCCGGCGGCAGATCATTGCAATTTTAAGTCCACGTTTTCCTATAGAGCACATATAACGATGCCCACCGATACTCGATTTTAATAATCCGAGTCACATTTACCCACGAATTTGGTTCAAATTTGGTATTTAAGAAGATTTGGTAGATGACAATACTTCAAGTAAGATTTTTTTTTTAAGGCATCCGCATAGCTTTGTAAACGTGAAATTTTAAATACTTTTAAATACAACTAAGGGTTTCTATAACGTGGATATTTAAAAACGAATTTTCGAAGACAGATATGGGACTGTAAAAACGTGAATTTTGTAAATATGTTTGAGAAGGCTTCAGAAACATGGATTTTGTAAATATTTTCGGGAAGGCTTTACAAACGTGATTTTTTAAAGATTTTTGAAGACAGTTTTCGACTCTAGAAACAGCAATTAGACTCTAGAATCGTGAAATTTTCTTTAAAAATTTTGAAGACAGCTTTTGTAAATATTTTGGGTAAGCTCCAAAAAACTTGAATTTGGAAAATATTTTTGGGAAGGCAGCCAAATGATCCAGAGTCATATATTTTAAAAAATTAGAGGTAAAATAAAAAAAATATGAATTTTTCAAAAAATTTTAAAAGTATTCAAAACCCTCTAGAAGTGTATATTAGTTCCGTTTTAATAATGATTTCTACAAAATTCTGTAAAAATGAATTTTTGGAATATTTATGCTGGTAGCGTTAAGTAAAATAGTAAAAGGACAGCTAAATGTAAACTTTTTGATGAATTTTAGAAAACATCCAAATCGAGATTTTTTCAAAAATTCGGGCCACTGTTTACATGTTCCACAGTTTCTCAAAAATTTCCAAAAAAAAAATTGACACTGATTTTTTAAAAGATTTTTAGAAACACCCAAGGTTTCTAGAAACGCAGCCAAGAGGAATCCTAAACGATATTTTTAAAGATATCTTTTAATTGACTGGCCCTAAAACATCTCCATTGTCATAAAAGTTAGGGAACTATTATTGACAGAAGCCAGCAGGTGGATCGTACCTATATGTTCCCTTAAGAAACGTTGATATTCGGATTAGTTATTTAAGCTGCCGACATTTATGGAATATATGAATGAATCTATCTAACGTTTTACACAGTAAATATTGAAGACTTATTTCTTATCTAAAATAATTTCATTTCAAGGCAAAGTTTGTGTCTTAAGTCTTTTGTTTTACTTTACCACTATTCATAGAAACTTCTGACAAATTTCTAAAATCACAAAAATTTAAATAAATCAGCTTTAGCTTTGAATATCCAATTGAAATAACAACATCAATGTATGTGTGTGTGTATAAAATATTACATTCATGGCAGGCGCAACAAATCGGAAACAGGTAGTTGTAATAAAAAAAAAACTCATGAAAAATTGAAAGATCATTGTGTTCATAGGAAGCAAAAGCTTTTTAAAAATATAGATAAAATTTGTATGTAACTTATTTCATTATACCCATAATCTGTTGGCTTATAGAAAAATGGCCTTAAGGGATTACCACAGCCAAATAAAACAGTTTAAATGCCCATGGGTTTGAGTATGTTTCGAACTGCTACACATTGCTTGAAATAAGCTTTTCTCGGTGCCTTTTGGCATTAACACTAACAGTAAACTCAAAATATGTTATTAATGAGTGAACATGACAGCGGACCTGTTTGAGCCATCAGACATCAGAGAGAAATATCTGGCTTGTCATAAGCATCAAAGATCACTCTTCAATTTTTTTAATTTCGATTTTTTTTTTTTTTTTTTTTTGGAAGAACCTAATAGCAATTATTTTGATTATATACTTTCATAAGCAAGAAAGAAGAAAAAAAAAAACAAAATTGAGTGTTACATGTTTGCAGGCTATATTGCTGGATTACTTTTTTTACTCGTCCAACTTCGTTGGAGTTTTTTTATTTTTTTATTTTTTTTTTCTTTCTTTTGGTTTTAGACAATTTGCTTGTCTTTCTTTGAGGCTTATCTATGTTTTCTGTTTTTTTTTTTTTTTTTTTTTTTGGTTTTATTTTTCTGATTCGTCATTGTCTGTCTGTCTGCCAGGCGTTGCTTATTTTTAGTTGCCATCTTGTGTGTCTGGCATTGTCGGTAATGTATTTCAAAGAAGTTTCCAATCGAATTGTATCGAATTGCAATATTTAACGCTTCAAGGTTTAATTTTTGTAAATTACAGCATTTTTTGGATTTATGTTGAAGTCTGCTACAGCAAGACAAATATGATGTGGAAGAAATGAAAAAGTAAAATAAGGGGAGAAAATGAGATATGTATTTGAATAAAATATTTCCTATTCCTACACTTTTGTAACAGGGTCCGCTTTAAAAGAGTACACTTTACTGGAAGCCTTTTAACTGATCCAAAAAATATCTTTCGAAAAATTCTGGTTCTAATGGACTTTGACTGAACCAAAAATTTAAAAAATAAGAATTAAACGTATCGTTAGATTTTGCTGCGCATGTATACCCTCACCTCTGTCAGGACTCTGTAATAAATATTGCGAAATATATATAAAAATAGTTGGTTCTCCTTATACATTGTCAAGGTGTTAAAAAGTTTGTCATTAGAACTCGAAACAATTTTGGGAATTTGATCTATAAACCGGGTACCATCAAATCCACTTGGAATCTTCCATAACCCAGACTGGCTATTGGATAGCAATAATATAGTAAATTTGCATAGAATATGGAAACAATTTTCCATTTTTATACCCTCCACCATTGTATGGAGGGGTAAATTAAGTTTGCCATTCCGTTAGCAACACCCCGAAATATTCCTTTTTAGAACCCATAAAGTATATACAGGGTGAGATAAAAAACTGCAAAAAAGTCAAACGTCATAATTTTTATATTTTGTCTAAAATTTTATTGAATGAAAGCAATAAAATGTCGGAAACAGCATCAAATTTTAGAATAAGTTTAGATTTAATCGAATTGGTCACTTTTGGCACGAATTATGGCCTTCAAACGGCCAATGAAACCGTCACACGCTGCCCGAATATTGCTCTGCGTTATTTTGGCCCATTCCCGGCAAAGCGCTTGCTTGTTGTGATCGACACTTTGGTATTTTTTAGTGCCAACCTTGCTTTCCCAAATACTCCAGACACAATAATCCAACGGATTGGTACCCGTAGATTTTGGTGGCCATTGTGCGCTGGAAATGAAGCGAAGAACCTCATTTTGTTAAAATTCTTGGGTGGCGCGTGCTGAGTGCGAAGGTGCTGAGTCCTGTTGGAAAGTCCAAGGTCTTCGACCAAAATATTTGCGTGCCCAAGGCTTCAATACAGGGTTGTCCATATTCGACGGACCCATCTGGCAACGCCATAACTTTTGACAGAGATGTCACATCGCTTAATGAACCGCGTTTGAAGCGTCAGTCCAAGCAGATTTTTACCATGGACCAATACTCAACGTGCTTTTAAAACATTAAAAAATGTGAGAAGTGCGCCTTCTAAGAACACCATTAAGTGTTTATACGAAAATTTTCGACTGGTAAGGCTCTTTCTAATCCGAAGGGGCCATATAAAAGTCGACCAAGGCGATCGGCCGAGAATATCGCTGCCGTACGAGCCAGTGTTGAGAGGTCCCCAAGAACATCCCAAAAACGCCGTTCTCAGCAGTTGGGCATGGCTCGGTCCACTTTACAACGGATTATTCGCATTGATTTGCATTTGTTCCCGTACAAAATTCAATTGACGCAAAGAATGTTGCCTGCGGACAAGCCTCGTCGATTGGAATGGGCCCAAAGAGTCATGGGTCCGTCGAATATGGGCAACCCTGTACACCCTCCAGAATATTTTCGCGATAATATTCGGCATTTATTCTGATGCCACGGTCGATTAATACGGAGCGGAGAGCGACCATCGGCTGTTATGGCGACCCACACCATCACCATGACCGGCGCTTAAGTTCTGCTGGCCAACCGACATTTTCAGCTGACCTTTTTGGCAAGTAAACAAGACCATTTGTTTGTTTACAAACTGCTGGACAACGAATATTTTCTCATCCGAGAAAACCAAATTCGGCAATTCACCACTTTTGGCAAAGCGAAGCAACTATTTAGCTCTTAAGACTCTATTTTCTTTTTCTTGCGGTGTAAGTTCTTGCACTTTTTGGAATTTCAATGGCTTTACCCCGAGCTCATTTTTCAATATTTGCCAAATGGAATACTGCGATATGTTCAGCCCAGTAGCCATTTTTCGGCCACTGCGACGCTGGTTTCGATCAAGTCGCTTCTTTACTTTTCGAACCATTTCTGCTGATGTGGCTGTTTTCTTCCGTCCTCTTCCACTTTCTTGACGTCAGGCTACGCTACCAGTATCACGGTAACGAGCGATGGCACCAGACACAATTTTTTTTCACATTTAAATGCTGGAGGGCTCTAACGATTGCCACTTTTGGATTTTCAGCCAAATATAAAGAAATCACCCTATCACGCTTGAATTCCATCACGAATAATTTTTTTCTGGAAAACCCTTTCCAAAATTTTTTGTACGCTGGTAAACTATATAATGAGCTGTCATTGGAATAATTTTAACAGCTGTCGGACGAGTGGCTTAGAAATGACAGCAGTCTGAAATTGGTTGCAGTTTTTTCATCTCACTCTGTATTTAGGTTACTTTTCGATATTAACTTTCAAAACACCGATACAAGTGTCTTCTATTTTTAGCTGATCTTTTATAATCTGCTGGATTTTTCAAGACAGTATTTTTTTTTTTTTTTATTATTATTCAAAACTCTATGTTTTAAAAACTATATTTTCTATCTTTCTTTTATTCAATACCAATATTATTTAAAAAGAGAATATCAAAAACAAATTGCGAAAAATACTAATTTCCCTCTCTCTTCTCTCCCCCTTTTCTCTTTGCAGATCACCAAACTATTACCGCTCATCGAATCGCATTGTTCGAACACAATACGTTTCCTGTTGTGCTCATCGCTCTTCCCCCTCTGTACACCCGATGTACCGCGGCCGGTGACAGCTTGCAAGTCGTTGTGTGAATTTGTAAAGAGCGAATGTTCGTCACACACCGAGCTAATGCAGTTATGGCCTGAATTTTTAAAATGCGAACAACTACCCAGCCCCGAACATCAAGAGCTGTGCATGCAAATACCCACAATACCGACAGTGAAGACAAACGCCCCCACAGCAATGGTGATAATCGTACCGCGGCAGAAGATAACGGGCGGGCACAATCACTGCCAAGACAGCTGCAAATACCACAACAAGTGCATCAACATTTGCCAGCACAGGCGGGGGGACCAGCCATTGCAGCTGCGCCACCTCCACCACCCAGTCATCATTTCTATTGGCCATGGATGTCACAGCACATAATCAGCAAGGCCATTAAGCCCACTGCGATTTGTCCCACAAACTTTACTGTGAATCCTTTTAATGCGGACGAATGTGTGCCGCAGTGCAGCAGAGATGGTTTCCATACGACCCAGCAAAAGAAAATTGCCGAAAGTCTGATTTTGGGTCTCTCGGCCATATGTTTTGTTCTGACGCTCTTCTCTTTGGTCACCTTTTGGGCTGAACCCACACGCTTTGGTTATCCCGAAAGACCAGTGCTGTTTTTGTGCCTGTGCTATAATCTCTTTTCGGTATGCTATTAGAGAGAATCGTTTTCCATAACTCCTCCAGGGCAATGGCATTAATGGAAGATCCGCTGAGCAAGACCCAACATCCGGCATGTTCGTTGGCACCACCCTGTTGGCTTCGTACATTACCACAAGTTATTTGAGTCTGTGTGCTGCCACCTGGTGGCTGATATTTGCCTTGTGTTTCTATCTGTCCTCGCACAAGAAATGGTCTTCGGAGGCATTGGAAAAGAAATCGGGCTTGTTTCATGTCCTGGCCTGGGTACCACCATTGGCTCCACCCATTGCCGCGCTGCTGATGGAAAAAGTAAAACCCAATGAATTGACGGGCATGTGTAGTGCTCCTGGCTTTGTGGAAATACCTACCATTGTCCTGTTGCTTCTCGGATTCTTCTTTACCCTGCGAGCCTCTAGATCTCTACATGCCCTGCAACAACAGATGCTGCCCACATTTGGTCATCAAAGATTTTCACAAATTCGCAAAAGGTTTTTGATTTTCTCGCTGCTCTTCTTTGTGCCCACCTTAGTTGGGGTGGTGTCGAGATTTTTTGAACCCCATATGGACTCGGTACCAACATGTTCGACACGAGAAGATTGTGCTTCGCCAACACCATTAATTGCATGGCCAACATTGTTGCGGTTATTCTTTCAGTTGACCGGTGGTACTTTGACCGGTATGTGGGTATGGTCCCGTAAGACATGTGAGTCCTATCGCAGCCGTTTGGTGCCAACACCCACATCTTCTATGACCAATACCACCACCAAATCGGCTGCCTCGCTGCCCAAAAAGCATTTGCATACCTCGGGAAAATCCACGATTGGAGCGCCTCTATACAGCGGCATAAATTTCCATAATGTGCCCGTCTACACCACCACAACCATAGTGCCCAGAGTGTAGCCTCAAGGGGTCGATGTAGCTGATGATGCTGCTGGCAAACATCATACGAGGGCGGGTGTATATAATCCTGGGTATTTTGTATTAATTTAAGCAATTAATTTTAGTCGAAGTTGTAAATAATCCAATGAAAGAACTCGAATGTTGTTTTCTGTGTATAAAATAATTAATTTATAAATTTAAAAATAAAATAAAATTAAAAAATATTTGTAAATTTTATAAGGACACACACACACCCAGTCTCCCAGTAATACTGCTCCAAAAAATATTTATTTTTGTTAAAAAATAAATAAATATTTGGAAAAAAATTTTATCATAATTTCAGTTTGTAACTGAATTTGATTTATTTTTAAATGAAAACCTTTCTGAAATTCTGGTTAATTTTTGTTAATGGTTTTTTAATAGGCATATAGGACTCATTATCATAGCGAACATTTCATAGGGCAACAATATCACTCCAGTCAGGAATACTTAATAAAAAATACCATAAAATATTATTTAGGAATTCATTATTTAAAAAAAATTACATAAAATTTTACCATTTTAGGATTCAAAGAATAACCTCACCCCCCACCTCATTTCCTGACTCTGCGCCTGTATGCAACTAAATCTAATTAATGTGTTATTAGTTTTTAATAATATTTAATTTATTTGCGTTTTTTTTTTTTTTGTACAACCAAAATCATTCACAATAGATTTGTGTATTTCATTTATATTTTGTTCATTTTTTTCTGTGTTAAGTTTTATTTATAGTTTGACAAACAAAAGGCGTATTGTATATAAATTTATTTAAGTTGACATAATTTACACAAAAGTATTTAGTATTAAAATTTTGAACAAAACAACAAAACCACAATTGCGAAAAAAATAATAACGAAATATCTATTCCCAAAAATAAATGAGAATTATTTCAAATGTTAAAATAAAATCTTTCGGTGTTTTCTTTTTTTGGGGTGGGGGTTAATAAAAAGGTGGTTAGAGTGATTCAGAATTCAATCATACTGGTCCAAATAACAAATTTTGGATAACACCAATTAAAACCACTAAGGAAAAGTCAAAAGTCGGGCGTGGCCGACTATATGTCTACCCAACACAACAATGCATATTTAGCAGAGCTTCCATAAAAAATAATTTTTTTGAAGTAGATCATACCACCTATCTACATTTGGCTTTATGGCAGTTATAATTTGGTCTCAGAGGTAACTAATATATGGGAGGCATAACCAATTCTGAATCGATTTTCACTTAATTTACGAAGGCATTTATATACCAAATAGCATTGCTATAGAATATAGGATATCACTTCGAGAATGACTATATCAAAAAAATATATATCGGAACCGAGTTTTACCAAATGGAATCGTACGTCCCGAAATTCACTTCATTTGGTACTGATATTAGCCATTATTTGCACAATAATCCTGAAATCGGATTAAGGATATATATGGGAGTTATATCCAAATCATAGCCATTCTCGATAAAATTTGGTAAAAGGTATTTCTGAGCTCTATAAGATATCTGGTACCAAATATCATTGTTGTCGAATGCATATACGAATGTGAGGGACTTAAACCCCCAAATCGGATAAAACATATGCATGGGAGCTAAAGGTATATCTAAACCGATCTCCACCAAATTTTATATACTTGGACTTATATTGGCCACTTGGTGCACAATTAACCCGAAATTGGTTGAAGATATATATGAGAGCTATATATAAATCTGGTCCGATTATCACTATATCAATAGGGTTTGTCCTATTATCGACATTATGATAGTTTCATCAAAACATCAAATGAAGAAAAGTACAGCTATATGGGGGCTCTTTGAGGACCAGGAACTACATAGACAATTTCGGTAATAAATTGTAGTACCCATTATGACCTTCAAATACGAAATTGGAAAAAATTCCGGTCAAAAATGTAGTTAAAATCATCAAAATACCGAATATCGGGGGTTACCGTTATATGGCGGCTCTACGATATAGCCCTGCCGCAGGCATCGTGATTACAACTGAAGGACTGACAAGGCTAAATCGTCTTAGCATTTTACGCTGATCAAGAATATGTATATATTGAATGACGAACGTAATATACCCTCCATACTATGTGTGGTGAAAGATATAAAAAATAAGTAAAAAAGAAGCTAAGTTCGGTCAGGCCTAACTTTTTATACCCTCCACCATTTGGAAGAAACTTGAAAATTTTTGAAAAATTCTGTGAAAAAATAACTCTCAAATGAAAACCGCTATATGGGGGCTATACGAAGACGTGGTCCTACATAAGTAATTTGTATCATGGGCTGTAGTAATGGTTCCGAACTTTATATAGAAATTTAAATATTTGCGGTAAATAATGTCGCAAGAATCATGAAAATACCGAATGTATGGGCGCTATATTAAAACGTGGACCTATTTAAAAATCCTCTTTTAAGGCGAAAATTACACAGAAGGAAGACCTTGTGTGGATTTTAAGACAATTCCATTGACAAATTTGGCTCAAGTTAAAAAATACTGAGTTTCGGGGGGGTATAGTTATATGGTACCATACGATATCGTGGACCTATATAGACAATTCTCTTCCAGGGGAATAAACTACTCAAAAGGAACTCCTTGTGTGGATTTTCAGACAATTCGATTGAAAAATGTGACTAAAATCATCAAAATACCGAATATCGGGGAGTACAATTTTATGAGGGCTATACGATATCGTGGGCCTATATAGACAATTATCTTCCAGTGAATAAAGTACTAACGAAGAACTCGTCGTGTAGATTTTCAGACAATTCCATTGAAAATGTGGCTAAAATCATGAAAATACCGAATATCGGGATGTACCCATATCGTGGACCTATATGGACAATTCTCTTCTAGGGGATAAAGTACTCACAAGGAACTCTTTGTGTGAATTTTCAGACATTTTCATTGAAAAATGTGGCTAAAATCATCAAAATAGCGAATATCTTGGGAACCGTTAACCGCATAACAATTAAAAGTTTTTATGGGAGAATTCAATCATATACGCTAGATGATAATTATAATTTAAAGTTCAAAGGACTAAATATGCCGAAGCATTTGTATCTTTTAAATTCGGACTTGTATCGCTCATTTGGTGTACAATTAATTTAAAATCGGATAAAGATATATACGGGAACTACATCCAAATCGGAACAGATCTCGATAAAATTTGGCAAAGATATTTCTGAGCTGTATTTGATATATTTCCCTGAATATCGTTGTTACGGAGTGCATATTACGGCTGTGGGTAAGAAATATGTCAAATCGGATGAACAGTATATATGCGAGCTATAACTATATCTGAACCGATCTTTACCAAATTTGACATACTAGCTTCTAGACTCAATTCGGTCATAAGTGCCAAATTCCGTCCCATTTGGAAAAATATTACACGTTTGGTGCACAATAAAAGGTAAATCGGACGAAGTTATATATGGGAGCTATATCCAAAACTGAACCGATCTCGATAATATTTAGAAAATGTATTTCTGAGCTGTATTTGATTTATTTCCCCAAATATTGTTGTTACAGAGTGCATATTACGGCTGCGGAGGACAAAAATAACAAATCGGATGAAAAATATATATGGGAGCTATAGCTATATCTTAAGCTATTTCGATCAAATTCGGCATACTTATTTTCAGGCCTAATTTGGTTGTATGTGCAAAATTCGATACTATTCGGGCTGATATTACACGTTTGGTGCGCAACAAAAAGGAAAATCGGACGAAGATATATATGGGCGCTATAGTTAAATTTTGACCGATTATCTCCAATTTCAATAGCGTTCGTCCTTGGGCCAAACAAATGATTTGTGCAAAATTTCATCTGAATCGGGTAATAAATGCGAACTGTGCTTTGTTTACAAAAATACATGGACAGACGGACGGACATGCATAAATCGACTCAGAATGTGATTGTATGCAGATCATCAAAAGGAACTATGGGTCTATCATGTTTCCTTTTGCCTGTTACAAACAAATGCACAAAGACATAATACTCTGACCACCTTGTGGTGTAGGGTATAAAAACATTAAGTTCGGGAGCTAGAATCCATTACTAACTACAAATACTAATTTTTAGACAAATCCGTGAAAAATTGTGGCGATAATCACTAAAATACCGAATATCGGGAGGTACCGTTTATGGTGGCTACACCAAAACGTGGACTGATATATCCCATTCTCAATAACAACCATCCTAAACACAATATAAATTTTTGTGCCAGATCTGCGTCAATAATGTGGGCTGTATCGTGTCAACCGACAGACAGGCGGACATTGTTAAATCGACTTAGAATTGTATGCTGATTATGAAAACTGGGAAAACATTTTTAGATCTAGAGGACTTCATCTCAAATATATCTGTTTATCACATCCTCTGCTCTGCCTGTTAGAAGCATTTGCATTCTTATTAAGATAGTGCCTAAAGTTAAAAATCTCCTTTCGGCGAAGGGAAAACAACCACTACATTCCTTATTCGCACATCAATACCAAATACAAAATTAATTGGATATTTGTTTTGACTAAAAAAAATGTTTGCAAAATAACCAATCCTTAGTCGTCTTTTCCTCCGTTATGTTAACCGACTGTCACTCCATGTACGCGGTAGGTAAAATGTAAAGAAATCTTCGTTGCAGGTGGCAGCGGATACGTGTAGGTATTTTTTTAGCATATTGACATTTGCCAACTCATATTTGCTTCCAGTGATGATGACGCTTTCAGAATTCCATTATGACAAAATGAGTTTCAGACGCACACACACACACAGAGATGGTAATATCAGGGTGTGGCCGCGAACAAATCAAACAATTATTCCTACAGCAGAGGAAAAAAAGTCACCGAAAAGATCTAAGTTCAACGCAATTTGATGCCATGAAAAATGATAATAATCCGAATATGATGTAAAGCTGGAAGAAAAAAAAAAAAAAAACCACGAAATTGTCATTCATGGGGTCATGCATTACAGATTGATTCCCACCAGGTTTTTTTTTTCTCATTTTGTAATGCAATCCCATTAGTCACCCGAAAACGACAAAAAGTAGAAACGACACAAACAAAGATAACGATGATAATTTTTTTTCGCTTCACAAAGGACTTCAAACAGTGCCGCTTAACAAACATCAGCGACAATTGCATGTCCAATATTTCATTGTCTTCTTCGTCGAGGTCTCTTCACAACATTCTGGCACTCTGGGTGAGCATAAAAAATCAATTGCAGCGGTTGTGTAGCTACAGCCGGCGGAACATGACGAAATAATAAATAAATGAAAATGTAAAAAAATAAATATATATTAATATGCATCTTTGCTCAACACCAATGAAAGGCTTCATTAGCAAAACAAAACTTGCCACACACCGGCCGAACAGTTGCCACTCACCTCTGGAAACAATGGTTTACACAGTTCGAAATCAGTTTTTATACCCTATACCACAAGGTGGTCGGGGTATTATGTCTTTGTGCATTGTTTGTAACAGGCAAAAGGAAACGAGATAGACCCAGAGTTCCTTTTGATGATCTGCATAGAATCACATTCTGAGTTGATTTATGCATGTCCGTCCGTTTGTCCATGTATTTTTGTGAACAACATGCAGGTCGCATTTATTATCCGATTGAGATGAAATTTTCCAAACAACATTTGATTGGCCCAAGGACGAACCCTATTGAAATTGGAGATAATCGGTCAAAATTTAGATATAGCTTCCATATATATCTTCGTCCGATTTGCATATGCCTTGCCACCAAACGTGTAATATCAGCGCGAGTAGTATGGAATTTTGCACATACAAATACCTTTGCTAAATTTTATCGAGATCGGTTCAGATTTGGATATAGCTCCCATATATAACTTCGTCCGATTTAACTTTTATTGTGCACCAAACGTCTACTATTTGCCCAAATGGGATGAAATTTGGCACTTACGACCGAATTGAATCTAGAAGCTAATATGTCAAATTTGCTGAAGATCGGTTCAGATATAGCTATAGCTTTCATATATATTGTTTATCCGATTTGTTATTTTTGTCCTCCGCAGCCGTAATATGCACTCTGTAACAACAATATTTGGGGAAATATATCAAATACAGCTCAGAAATACCTTTGTTAAATTTTATCGAGATCGGTTCAGATTTGGATATAGCTCCCATATATAACTTCGTCCGATTTACCCTTTTTTGTGCACCAAACGTCTAATATTTGTCCACATGGGATGGAATTTGGCACATGCGACCGAATTGCGGCTAGAGGCTAGTATGCCAAATTTGGTGAGGATCGGTTCAGATATAGCTATAGCACCCATATATATTGCTCATGCGATTCCTAGTATTTGTTACCCACAGCCGTAATATGCACTCCGTAACATCGATATTCAGGGAAATATATCAAACACAGCTCAGAAATATCTTTGCCAAATTTTATCGAGATCGGTTCAGATTTGGATATAGCTGCCATATATATTGTTCATCCGATTTGTTATTTTTGTCCTCCGCAGTCGTAATATGCACTCTGTAACAATAATATTTGGGGAAATATATCAAATGCAGCTCAGAAATACATTTGCTAAATTTTATCGAGATCGATTCAGATTTGTATATAGCTCCCATATATAACCTCGTCCGATTTACCTTATATTGTGCACCAAACGTCTAATATTTGCCCAAATGGGATGAAATTTGGCACATGCGACCGAATTGGAGCTAGAGGCTAGTATGCCAAATTTGGTGAGGATCGGTTCAGATATAGCTATAGCACCCATATATATTGTTCATGCGATTCCTAGTATTTGTTACCCACAGCCGTAATATGCACTCCGTAACATCGATATTCAGGGAAATATATCAAACACAGCTCAGAAATATATTTGCCAAATTTTATCGAGATCGGTTCAGATTTGGATATAGCTGCCATATATATTGTTCATCCGATTTGTTATTTTTGTCCTCCGCAGTCGTAATATGCACTCTGTAACAATAATATTTGGGGAAATATATCAAATGCAGCTCAGAAATACATTTGCTAAATTTTATCGAGATCGATTCAGATTTGTATATAGCTCCCATATATAACCTCGTCCGATTTACCTTATATTGTGCACCAAACGTCTAATATTTGCCCAAATGGGATGAAATTTGGCACATGCGACCGAATTGGAGCTAGAGGCTAGTATGCCAAATTTGGTGAGGATCGGTTCAGATATAGCTATAGCACCCATATATATTGTTCATGCGATTCCTAGTATTTGTTACCCACAGCCGTAATATGCACTCCGTAACATCGATATTCAGGGAAATATATCAAACACAGCTCAGAAATATATTTGCCAAATTTTATCGAGATCGGTTCAGATTTGGATATAGCTGCCATATATATTGTTCATCCGATTTGTTATTTTTGTCCTCCGCAGTCGTAATATGCACTCTGTAACAATAATATTTGGGGAAATATATCAAATGCAGCTCGGAAATACCTTTGCTAAATTTTATCGAGATCGGTTCAGATTTGTATATAGCTCCCATATGTAACTTCGTCCGATTTACCTTATATTGTGCACCAAACGTCTAATATTTGCCCAAATTGGATGAAATTTGGCACATGCGACCGAATTGGAGCGATTTTTTGTATTTGTTACCCACAGCCGTAATATGCACTCCGTAACAACGATATTCAGGGAAATATATCAAATGCAGCTCAGAAATATCTTTGCCAAATTTTATCGAGATAGGTTCAGATTTGGATGTAGCTCCGATACATATTTTTATCTGATTTCAAATTAATTTTGCACCAAATGGGCAATACAAGTCCGAATTTAAAAGATACAAATGCTTCGGCATATTTCGTCCTTTGAACTTTAAATAATAATTATAATCATAGAGTGTATGATTGAATTCTCCCATAAAAACTTTTAATTGTTATGTGGAGCTCTACAAAATTAGCAAAGTTGTGTAGGGTATCATAAAGTCGGCCCCATCCGACTTTAAAACATTATTTACTGGTTTTTTGTTAACTTCATGGCGTTGATGTACTTTGGCACTTGAAGAAAATCGATTTGGCGATGTTCCCAAAAAGTAGTTTTTGTTATTGTAGTGTCTTATATCTCTCTGTCCTGGCCATCTTGGAATATTCATTTAAATGCAACAATTAGTGATTGTTTCCTTTGAAGTCTATCAGCATGTGTGTGTGTATGCTGTTGCCATTGCATCTCCATTGTGTCAAATGTTTACACTTGCCAACTAAATGTTGTATGCCACAAAAACAAAAGGAAACCACTATCATTACCAAGGGCAAAAATACAAAAAAAAAAAAAAAAAAAAAAAAAAAAAAAAAACAACATTGAAAAATTTATTGTTCTTATAGAATAACTATTTCTCATTCGATTTCTGTGTGGTCAAAACGACAGCACAGTAGTTTTGTAACATTTATTTGTTTCTTTAAAAGGAACAGAAAATCAACAAGTAAAAAAGCAGTAAGTTCGGTCGGGCCGAACTTTGAATAAATAAAATCCATTTATTTTTTTTTTAAATCTTTGAAATATCTAATATAGGAAGGTGCCGATATATGGGGGGATATACGATATTGTGGACCTATAAAGACAAATCTATGTCTGCGTGTAAAGTACTCATAAGGAACTCCTTGTGTGGATTTTCAGATAATTCCATTGGAAAAAGTGGCTAAAATCATCAAAATACCGAATATAGGGGAGTACCGTTATATGGGGGATATACGATATTGTGGACCTATATAGACAATTCCGTTTGAGGGGTAAAGTTCTCACAAAGAACTCCCTGTGTGGATTTCAAGACAATACGATTGGAAAATGTGGCTAAAATCATCAAAATACCGAATATCGCTGGGTACCGTTATATGGGAGCTATACGTCATCGTTAACCTATATAGAGAATTCTCTGTCGGGGGGTAAAGTGATCACAAAGAACCCCTTGTGACCATTCCGTTGAAAATATGGCTAAAAACAACAAAATACCGAATATCGGGGGTACCGTTATATGGGGGCTATACGATATCGTGGACCTATATAGATAATTCTCTTCCAAGGGATAAAGTACCCACAAGGAACTCCTTGTGTGGATTATCAGACAATTCCGTTGAAAAAAGTGGGTAAAATCATCAAAATACCGAATATCGGGGGTACCGTTATACGGGGGATGTACGATATCATGGACCTATATAGACAATTCTATTTGAGGGTATAAAATGCTCACAAGGGACTCCTTTTGTGGAATTTCAGACAATTCCATCTAAAATCATCAAAATACCGAATACCGTGGGGGTACCGTTATATGGGGGCTATACGATATTGTGGACCTATATAGACAATTCTCTGCCGAGGTATAAAGTACCCACAAGGAACTACTTGTTTGGATTTTCAGACCATTCCGTTGAAAAATGTGGCTAAAATCATCAAAATACCGAATATCGGGGGTACCGTTATATGGGGGCTATACGATATCGTGGACCGATATAGCCCATCTTCGAACTTGACCTGCCTGCAGACAAAAGAGAGATCTGTGCAAAATTTTAGCTTCCTATCTTAATTCGTCTAGACTGTTGCGTGATTACAACAGACGGTCGGACAGGGCTAAATCGTCTTAGAATTTTGGCCGCAGACATTGGTCATTCCAACAAGACTCAGCACCATCGCACTCAGCACGCGCCAAACAAGAATGTTTACAAATATTAGCTTTATTTCCAGCGCACAATGGCCACCAAAATCTCCGGATACCAATCCGTTGGACTATTATGTCTGGAGCATTTTGGAAAGCAAGGTTGGCACTAAAAAATACCAAAGTGTTGATCATCTCAAGCAAGCGCTTCGCTGGGAATGGGCCAAAATATCGCAGAGCAACATTCGGGCAGCGTGTGATGGTTTCATTGTGGGAGTGGCACCAGAAGGAGTGGACCGATATATACCACCTTCACAACAGATTTTTTGTCAGTGAAAGTAATAGGATGTGTGAAAAATAAAGAGAATCTGATGCTTATTTCGGATTTTATAAACCTTTCGGTTATTCAAAACTTTGACCCTTTGTGGGGATGATACCAGAAGAAATGGTCCGATTTCTACCGTTTTTATAACAGATCCTGGGTTGATAGAAATATTCAGATGTGCCAAATCTAAATGGAATCAGATGTTTATTTCGCATTTTATCAGCTTAAAGGATATTTAAAATTTCGACCTTTTGCGGGGAAGGTTTCAGAAGGAGTGGGCCGATATATTTCACCTTAACACCAGATCTTGGGTTTATAAAAATATTAGGATGTGTGAAATTTTAAAATAATCTGATTCTTACATCACATTTTTATACCCTACAACACTATGTGTTGGGGGTATTATAAGTTTGATTGGGCCAAAAATTATGTAACACCTCGAAATATTGGTTTCCCACATAGGAAAGTATGTATGGGTCTTCCTATCTCGCCGAGCTGAGTCGATCTAGCTATGTATGTCCGTCCGTCCGTCTGTCCATGTTAATTTGTAATCACTCTACAGGTCGCAATTATGGCCCGATCCTCACGAAATTGAAAATGTAGGTGGGGTTAAGGCCAGAATAGAACCCTATTTTTTTTGGAGATGATCGCATAATATTTAGGGGTTGAAATGGACCAAAATTTTCCTGATTTAGCAGATGCTCTACAGGTCGCAATTATAGACCAATCGTCGCGAAAGTCAGAATAGTTCTAGAGATTAGGGCTGGGCATAAGCCTTCCAATTTTGATGGTCATCGGGTAATATTTAGTGGGTAAACTAGACCATAACATTTGTGTTAAATAAAAGTCAAATTTTCCATAAAACCGCGAATATTTTTAGTCCCTGCAAAATTACAAATAGACGAACAGGTCAATCCTGACCGTTACGTAGATGCCGATAGTAGATATATCGGATATATATAGCGAAATATATGCAATTTGTATGTAGAAAGGAAGGGGATGTTAGCTAGAATGCTTCTATCTCAAGAATGGCTGGACTGATTTTGACAAATTTTGTCAATTCAGAATGCCCTCTTGGCATAAAAGTATGCAATCTAAAAAAATCGCATAAGAAGATGTCAATAATGATTTTAATAAAGATTTTGTAATATTTTGTGACATTTTTTATTTTTTCATATTTTTTATCGCATGTGATTTCTTCAATTTGACTTATAATATTGAAGTGCTTGTTTTGCAACATTTTTTCACCTTACAACACAGGTTCGGGATATTATATACAGATTGCAATTATCGTCCAATCCTCACGAAAATTTTCACAAGGGTAGGCTTAGGCTCAGAAATGCTAGGCCTATTGTTTTCAAAGATATCCGCAATATATTTGGGTGTTTAAATGGAACAAAAACAGAAAAAAATTCATGATCACACAATTGAACCCAACCGACACGCTTAAGAAGAGAATTGAGGACAGGGAAGAATTGTACAATTTTGGATGACGACTTGATTATATATAGCTATAAAATGGACCACAACAACTAACGGCACGACGGAGTGTGTAAATATTGGGCAAATGTCCATGTTCATAATGCTAAGGGTAATATCTGGTCAGTGCTTCGTGACATAATTTCAAAAGCGAAATCTTCCAAAATGGATTTGGACATAAAGGGGCTTCTGACATATTGTAGTGTTGTAGGGTATCACATGGTCGGCCCGCACGGCTATAGCCTTTGCTTACTTGTTTTATCTGTATTAGATGAAGTATGAAAGTAGAATACTTAATCGACGACATCTGGTACCTCACGCATATTTTTAAAATTTTCAATATCTCATGTATAGTGAAGGAAATAGTCGATATAGTCCAACACTGGCATGTCACAATATTTTTATCATATTTATTTAGGTTCGATACGAAATGGACAATATTGGCCCATTCCTTAGGAACCTACTCCATAGAGGGTCAACAATTTGAATAATAAAAACAGAAGTCAAAGAATATTTAAATAATCGAACATTGGATGAGTGTATACAGAGTGAGATAAAAAAAAAAACTGCAACAAACTCAAGTGCCATAATTTTTACATTTTTTTTAAATATTATTGAATAAAAGCAAAAAATGTCAGAAATAGCATCAAATTTTAAAATAAGTTTAGATTTTTTCGAATTGGTTACCTTTGGCACGAATTATGGCTTTAAACGGCCAATGAAACCTTCACACGTTGCCTGAATGTTGCTCTGCGGTATTTTGGCCCATTCCCGGCGAAGCGCATGCTTGAGGTGATCAACACTTTGGTGTTTTTTAGTGCCAACCTTGCTTTCCAAAATACTCCAGACACAATAGTCCAACGGATTGGTATCCGGAGATTTTGGTGGCCATGGTGCGCTGTAAATGAAGCGAGGAACCTCATTTTGTAAACATTTTTAGGTGGCGCGTGCTGAGTGCGATGGTGTTGAGTCCTGTTGGTATGTCCAAGGTCTGCAGCCAAAATGTTTGCGTGCCCAAGGCTTTAATACATCATCCAGAATATTTTCGCGATAATGTTCTGCATTTATTCTGATGCCACGGTCGATTAATATGAGCAGAGAGCGACCATCGCCTGTTATGGCGGGCCACTGGCCGGCGCTTGAGTTCTGGTGGTCAACCGAAGGTGCACATTTTCAACTGACCTCTTCGGCAAGTAAACACGAGCATTTTGTGTGTTCACAAACTGCTGGACAAGGAATATTTTCTCATCGGAGAAAACTAAACTCGGCAGTTGACCACTTTCGGCCAAGCGAAGCAACTCTTTAGCTCCTTTGAGTCTATTTTCTTTCAGTTGCGGTGTAAGTTATTGCACTTTTTGAAATTTCAATGGCTCATTTTTCAATATTTGCCGAATGGTACATTGCGATATGTTCAGCTCACGAGCCATTTTTCGGCCACTGCGCCGCGGGTTTCGATCAAGTCGCATCTTTACTTTTCCAATCATTTCTGCTGATGTTGCTGTTTTCTTCTGTCCACTTCCTTGACGTCGGGCTACGCTAATAGTGTCGCGGTAACGAGCGATGGTACGATACACAAAAGATTTATTCACATTTTAATGCTGGAGTGCTTTAACAGTAGCCACCTGTGGTTTTTCAGCCAAATATAAAGAAATCACACTATAACGCTTGAATTCCATCACGAATAACTTTTTTTCTGAAAAATTCTCACCAAAATGCTTTTGTACGCTTGTAAACAATGTAATGAGCTGTCACTCGAATGATTTTAAAAGCTGTCGGACGAGTGCCTTAAAAATGACAGCAGTCTGAAGTTAGTTACAGTTTTTTCATCTCACCCTGTATATTTAATACCAGCCCAAATTGAATATATTTTACCATTTGATGAAACTCAATTCGGTATATCTATTGCTCCAATAAATATTTATTAATATAATCCTTATTGAAGTTATATCTTCATACAGCAATGATATTTGGTTCATAGTCGGTATGGTCTACTTCACATAAATTCCCAATATAATCTTTTTTGTTACTTGAGCTCTACTAAATACGCATAGTGATGTAGGGTATCATAGTCTTTTTTTCTTTTTGAAAAGATAAAAAATAATCTCTAACCTCGAATAAATCGCTCAACACACCACTGTGCTCCCATACCTTAAAGGTGCATTTTTTCCTTTCCTGACATCTGAAGAGGATATGCGCTATAGTCAAAGATAGATGGATGGATAGATAGATATTTGTCTGTCTCCTAACCAAAGCATGTTGTGTGTTGCATGTTGTATCGATGTGTGTGCAAAAGTCTCAACTCCATAAAGTAAAGATCAAAATATATGTACATATGGATGTATGTCTTCCATACATGTCCATGTAGATTTGTTCGACCACTACGCCATCCATTCGTATATGATGGGCATGCGCATTCGCCTTTAATCGCTTTGATCTTTTAGCGCTGCCTTGGAGTTAATTGCACGATTGCCGTTTTATCGTATGGTTGTTTTTGTTATTGTTGTTGTTTGTGTTTTCCCCCACACAAGCCTTGGGATCGAGTGCGGCCGATTATTCCAAAGTGCAAACGGATTGTGTGCCGCAAAAAAAAACAAAACAGAAACAAAAAAGAAAATCGCATGAACGGTGAGTGTCCAAAATGACGCTGAAAGGGGCTTCCTCAATTGCAGTAAATTTTTTGATGGCAGTTGATAAAATGTGTCTACGTGGGGTGTAGGGGGAAGCTTATGAGGAGGTTAATGAATTATATGATTTCGAAATTTCCCTCTGGATATTTCTACCAATTCCCCTGAGTTTTTTGTTCCAGAAAAAATGAAATTTTAATTTTGAATCGCAAATTTCCACCTGAGTTTAGGAAGGTCCTGTATCCCAACATTTTAAGGTGGGGCGATCCCGATGAGAAAAAAACGAAAAACCTTTTATTACTAGGTAAAAAAGAGATCAGTGAAGTAACAGGCATCCTTACGGGGCACCTGGGTCTACAAGCTTATCTGTACAAGATAGGATGTGCAGAAAACAGCATATGCAGGGCATGTGGGGAAGATGACGAAACATTGGAACATTTTCTCTGCCAATTCCCAGCGTTTGCAAATTTCAGATCCCAATTCTTAGGGAACGACTCCATACCAGACCTTAATCAGACCATGGTAAAGGATATAAGACAGTTAAGAAATTTCATAAAAGCAACTGAATTTCAAATAAAAAGACTGTAAACTGCCCGAGCGCACAATATGTCTATATTGGCTTAAGTGTATGCCCAACAGGACATGCGGCGATTTGTTTCGCCCCTCTTTTCAACCTAACTTAACCTACTGCAGGGTATGCATATATTGAACTGAAATGGAAACTTTCGCTGCTCCCCTCGCTCATCCACGATCAATTTTTGTTGTATCGCCTGATGTTGGCAAATTTAATGCCTGTGCTACTCTCTAGCCGAACCCGAAGCTCAAACACAATGTTTTTGGTGTGTGAATTGTTTGTTTTACTGCTTTGGGAAGTGTCTGTCTGGCTGTCTGTCTGTCTCTCCACAAGTAAGCAAGCAACAACAAAAAATCGCATTTTGTATTTGGTCCTGTCTTAGCATTTCGTGTTTGTTTGTTGTATTCACGAAAAGCTAATTGCTCGTCTCGGTGGCAAGTTCAATCAAATTAATTGCTTTTACAAAAAGGGGTCGCCCGCAAAACATACATCGAGGCAAAAGAAAAAAGAGCGATGCCGCCATAAAAACAACAAGAACAACAACCACAAAAACTACAAAAAAACACACAAAGCGGTGCGAATCTTTCGCGGGTCGCGGATTTATAATGACTTTTTACAAAAAAACCAACAATTGTCGAATTCGTATTCACATCTCTGCTGCTGCAATGAGAGTGTCGCACAAAAAAACGAATTACACTGCAATTTCTGTATGTGGAAATGAGCGTGTGTTCAAACAGATGTACATACACATGTATGCATGTCTGTCTGACAGTTGGTGGATTGACAGAGGTACGTCATGGTTCAAATATAATTTACTACAGTCGACGAATGAGAACAAAGCCAAACAATTGTTAACTCTCGCCAACAGATTTAGGTTATCGCAGTTGTGCGAAGAGATCACAACAAATGTAATGTCGAAAAAGTTTGCGATTCTGTTGTAGATTTGAGTTAAAAAAAAAAATTAAGAAGAATATAGATAAGCTGTGATCTACATACATTTGTTTAAATCGGATCCCGTGCCCATTTTAGAGATCCTCATGAAAGACTTTGTAAATTATACATTAAGACTCCTGCACTTCAAGAGGTGATCTTTTAGTTGGCCAATCCTATAAACCTAGAACAAATCAGGACCCTGTCAAATTCAATTGTTGTTATATGCCCTCCACCATAGCATGGAGGATGTTTTATGTCTGTCATTCCGTTTGCAACTCCTCAATTGTAGACCTCAAAAAGGTTTTTAAATTTTGAGCAACATAACATTCTGTATCGATTTTGTCAAATACGTCCAGCTCTATCTTCCGAACGAAATAATGTAGGTCTATAAAATTTTATTCAGGTGTACCTTACTCAGGTGCATATTTTTATACCCTACACCACATAGAGGTAAGGGTATTATGTCTTTGTGCATTTGTTTGCAACATGGAGAAAGAAGCGAGATAGAACCATAGTTACTTTTGAGGATCTCCATAGAATCACTTTCTGAGTCGATTTATGCAGGTCAGTCCGTCTCTCCGTTTGTCCATGTATTTTGCGAACAAAATAGTCGCATTTTTGATCCGATTGAGATGAAACTTTTCAAACAACCCGATTGGTGATAGTCGGATCAGATTTAGATATAGCTCCTGTATATATCTTCAACCGATTTCGGGTTAATTGTGCACCAAATGGCCAATGTCAGTCCAAATGACCTGAATTTTCTCACATCTGACCGAATTTAGTGTAGAAGCAATTACATTAAATCCACATCCGATTTGGGCAATTCCGACTCTTTATATTCTCTCTATACAAAATTCAGTTTCATTTATTTATTTTCGAACATTGTAGTACACCTTTCCAAAACTACCTCCATATCTCAATCCCAGATACCAACAGAGACCTCAAAACCACATGTCAGGATTTCAGCTCTTAAAATTCGCCATTACCAAATCTAATAACATTTAGTACAATTATGTTATGCATATCCACGACCAAATGCTTCTCTCGACCACAGACATCAACAGTAAGAGCCATATAAATTTTTTTTTATTTGAGCTATATTTCTCATGCCAAATAATGTATATTGTACGGATTTCCAAAACCACATCCATATTTCAATTCCAGATGCCAACAGAGATCCCAACACCAAATTTGACGATTCCAGCAATGCCCCTTCACCAATACCAAATTTAGAACCATTGATTACTTTTCGTTCAAATTCCAAGTTTCTCTATCCCTTCACATAACACCAAACGGTACAATATGAGAAGCTTAGTATCATTTCAGAACTTTTCTTTACCGTAACGTTCAAGTTTCTTACAACCCTCATTCATAAAGTGAATCTTATTCCAAATTTCAGAATTCTAGCTTTTTCCGTATTTCCAATACAAGATATACAATGTTAAGTTCATTTTAGTACTTTTCACACTCTTTTAGTACGAATTCCCAAAAACCCAGTTTTATCGTATAATTTGAAAATTCGAGCTTCAGCCTGTATTGATTTCCAAGTCAGTTTCAGACTGCTGTCATCTCCAAGCCACTCGTCCAACAGCTGTTAAAATTATCCCAGTGAAAGGTCATTATATTGTTTACAAGGCAACAAACGCATTTTGGTGAGAATTTTCCAATTATTCGCGATGAAATTGAAGCGTGATAGTGTGATTTCTTTATATTTGTCTAGAAAACCACAAGTGGCTATCGTTAGAGCACCCCAGCACTTAAATGTGAATACATCTTTTGTGTTTCGTACCATCGCCCGTTACCGTGATACTGGTAGTATAGCCCGACGTCAAGGAAGTGGAAGAGGACGGAAGAAAACAGCAACATCAGCAGAAATGGTTCAAAAAGTAAAAAAAGCGACTTGATCGAAACCCGCGTCGCAGTGGCCGAAAAATGGCTCGTGAGCTGAACATATCGCAATATTCCATATCGAAAAATGAGCTCTGGGTGAAGCCATTGAAATTCCAAAAAGTGCAAGAACTTACAACGAAACAGAAAGTAAATGGGCTAAAAAGAGCTAAAGAGTTGCTTCGCTTGGCCCAAAAGTGGTGAACTGTCGAATTTGGTTATCTCCGATCAGAGAAAACATTCGTTGTCCAGCAGTTCGTAAACAAACACAATGATAGTGTTTACTTGCCAAAGAGGTCAGCTGAAAATGTACACGTTCGGTTGACCACCAGAACTCAAGCGCCGGCTATGGTGATGGTGTGGGCCGCCGTAACAGCCGATGATCGCTCTACGCTTGTATTAATCGACCGTGGCATCAGAATAAATGTCGAATACGATCGCGAAAATATTCTGGAAAGTGCATTAAAGCTTTGGTCACGCAAACATTTTGGCCGCAGACCTTCGACATTCCAACAGGACAGGTGCTTACCCAAGAATGGTTACAAAATGAGGTTCCTCGCTTCAATTCCAGCGCACAATGGCCACCAAAATCTCCGGATACCAATCCGTTGAACTATTGCGTCGGTAGTATTTTGGAAACCAATGTTGACACCAAAAAATACCAAAGTGTCGATCACTTGAGGCAAGCGCTTCGCCGGGAATGGGCCAAAATACCGCAAAGCAACATTCGGGCAGCGTGTGACAGTTTCATTGGCCATAATTCGTGCCAAAGGTGACCAATTCGAACAAATCTAAACATATCCGACATTTTTTGCTGTCATTCAATAAAATTTAAAATTATGGCGTTTGACTTTGTTGCAGGGTGATATGTAATTATTCAAATTTTTTACCCTCTGTTGGGGTGTACCAAAAGAAGTGTTCCGATATTGTCACTGATAAAAAATATTAAAATTTGCCAAGTTTGCAAAAATTGGACTCGACCCCAAATGTCCTCAAGCGGATTTGGTCTTAACAAACCAAGGGACTAAAATCGCTATTTCTATGAGGCACGTTTTGGTCGTATCAAATGATATTACCCTTTGGCGCCATATGGCTGAGGCTATAATGATCTTTGGTTCCGCCATATACTTCATAAATATTGGATCTAAAGTGACAACTTTTTGTAGATGGCCAATGGGACCGACACAATAACGGAGGGATAAACCGGCAAGCGGGCAAGTGAAGTCGGCGTAAAATTTAATGCTAATCAAGAATACTTACTCTGTTGGGGTCGAACAGTCTTATATTGAAGAGTTACGAGCTTAATTGTGCTCAAAATACCTCTCATGGTAGGAGGTATAGAAAGGAGACAGCATACGTAGGTTGAGCCAAGAAAGATAATGTTAGTCACTAAGTATCCCTAGCCGAGATCTTGCGTATTTGGCCTATGTGTTGCAAAACCACCAAATAAATTATTTAAAATCAACATTCTTCCTTGAACTCTTCAGTGTGTAACTTTTTTCCTAACTATGGCTATGAAACATCCCTTCTAAAGGACGTTCTCTAAAACCCCAACTCATCACTATGCCTATTAAGAAACCCCTTTCACGGGCCGCCATAAGAAACTATGTTTGATAATAAGTTTCCTAAAAGTCCATATCCGCGTATAATCAGTATGACAGTAAAACTCCTCTTAACGTTTTTTTTGTTCTTTCTTCAACAACAGAAGCACCCTGTGTCCAGCTTTCATTATCTGATCTGATGGTGCTGGTATGACGATGCCAGTGTTGATGGACACCTGAAGTGTTGCGACCACTGAAACAAAAACAATGACAACAGAAGAATGTAAAAAGACAATAACATATACGACATGAAATAACAACAACATCAAAATTACATCGTCAACAAATGATCAGCAATGCGCAAAAAAAAAGAAAAGGATTACAATTCAAGACAGCAGCATCGGCAAGGTAATAATTGCCACACACAACATGACAGTGAACAAGAGAAAAAATCATTCACGCAGTGACAGGACATTTTTTTTGTGAAGGAAACTAAATAAAAAAGAAATGACAGAAACGCCGGGATTTACTTATGTACCCACAGGCATATGATTTCTCCCCCAAAACTTCAGATTAGGTTTGATGGATTTTTAAAATGTATGCTTTTTGTCTCTTAGGACTAAATTCCCTTTAAAAAAAGCTCCTACATTTGCCAATCGTGGCAGTTTTATATCGTGCATAGGTCAGGTGGAATATATGTGCAAAATCCTTTTTGGTCTCTCTCCCCACAGAGAGTTAACATTTTAAATAATATATTTCGTAAAATATGAAATTTGTTCACTTTTCAGTCACTTCACTCATTCCAATACGTTTTCTATATTATATGGGTCTGCACTTTCTGAAACTGAACAAGTAAAAAAAAAACATTAAGTTCGGCCGGGCCAAACTTTTAATACCCTCCACCTTAGGGTAAAGGAAACATTAGAAGAAATGTGGCGAAAACCATCAAAATACCGAATATCTGGAGGTACCGTTATATGGGGGCTATATCAAATCATGGACCTATACATACAATGTTTCGCCAACGGAGCTAGAACCCATTATGGCTACAAATACCAATTTTCAGACAAATCCGTGAAAAAATGTGGCAAAAATCATCAAATTACCGAATGTCTGGAGGTACCGTTATATGGGGGCTATACCAAAACGTGGACCTATAATTACAATGACTCGCCACACGAACTGGGACCCATTATGATCTACAACTACCCATTTTCAGAGTAATTCTTGAAAAAATATGTCAAAAATCATCAAAATACCGAATATTGGGAGGTACCGTTATATGGGGGCTATACCAAATCATGGACCACCGGAGCTGGAACCCATTATGACCAACAAATACCAATTTTTAGACAAATTCGTGAAAAAAAATTTGGCAAAAAAATTAAAATACCGAATATCGGGAGGTACCTTTATATGGGGACTATACCAAAACGTGGACCCATACATGCAATGTTTTGCCACACGCTCCGAGACCCGTTATGACCTAGAAGTACCAATTTTCCGACAAATCTGTGAAAAAATGTGGCATAAATAATCAAAATACCGAATATCGGGAGGTACCGTTACATGGGGACTATACCAGAACTTGGACCGATATATCTCATTTTCAATACCAACCATCCTAGACACAATAAAAATAGCTCTGCTAAATTTTGGCGCTCTATGTCAAATAATGTGGGCTGTATCTTGATTTCAACAGACTGACAAACGGACATCGTTACATCGACTTAGAACTTTATGCTGATTATGAATATATATACTTTATGGGGTCTACGACGAATATTTAAGGATGTTACAAACGGAATGACAAAGTTAATATACCCTCCTTTCCAAGGTGGAGGGTACAAAAATGTGCAAACTTGGAAAAGAGTTATGTTATGGAAAGAGACGGCCGATATAGCCCCTTTTCACTTCATGAAAATATCGGCCAACACACGTTTCTGTACTAATATTTAAAGTGATATATATAATAAATTTGATATAAAATAAATTTTAAGTGATTATTATTCAAAATGGGATCTACTCTTCTCCTAACTCCGCCACAAATAATCAAAAATTCGTAACAGTCGAAATAGATCCTGTATTTTACAATTTTCGTGCAAGCTAATTTTTTTCACCGACATTTGAAAATCAGCCCAAATATTGAAAAATCCTGAATCCCATATAAGGATAAGGGATGGTAACATATCAAATGTTTATCAAGTTTTTATACCCTCAGCCATATGGCCAAAACGTGCCTAATACGACCAAAACGTGCCTCATCGAAATAACAGTTTTAGCCCCTAGGTCTCTTTGGACCAAATCCGTTTCACGACATTTGGAGTCGATCTAGAGATGTCCGTCCGTCCGTTTGTCTGTCTATCTGTCTAGCTGGTTGGTGTTTATGATAACTCTCGAAGGGAGTATCCGATTTGATCCAAAGTTGGTACATCGTAACATTATTGTCAAACTTAAATCGAGTTCGGAGATGGGCAACATCGGTCCACTCCGCCTGGTACCTTCAACACAAAATATCACCATTTTCAAAGAAAATAATTTATTGCACAGAAAGAGAAAGGATAATCCGACTTTGCTCCAACTTTGCAAATCCTAAAATGGACAATACCAGACAATATATGTGAGTCCGATTGTCTTCAAATTTCACACATCCCAATGGTTTTATTAACTCTAGGTCTGGTGCCAAGATGGAAAAAATCGGTCGACTCCTTCTGGTACCTCCCCAACAAAAGGTCGAAATTTTCAAAAAAGGAAAAACAAAACGTTGCTGTGAAAAAAGATCTGCCAATAGGACTTGAGTCGAACCTGGAGAGTTTCTAGTGTATAATTCGCATATGCTAATTTGCAATAAGTTCAAAATATATAATACTTTCCAGAAAACGGCCCTTGTAAGCCATCATCCACATCAAATATGCCTGATGAGCCGCTTAACCAACGGCGAAACGCGTCGCATAGTGGTGAGTGTGTGATAGTGTCTATCTGGCTTTCCTTTTCACTGCAAATTTCTGATCATTAAGCTCGTCTCGAAAGAGAAAACAAACACTTAAATCATAAAACATATGATCTTCGCCTTAACAAGGCAAAACTCAGGAAACAATATTTTGTTTTTCGACACAGAAAGAGAAGCATTCATCCGATTTTGTTTCAACTTTGCAAATCTTAATATCTGCGTAAATTCTAGGTCAGGTTCAAAAATGGATAATATCGGTCCACTCCATCAAGTGCCTCTTCCACAAGGGTCAAAATTTTGAATAATTATATCTCTTAAAAAATATGATGTAAGAATCAGATTGTCTTCGAGTTTCACACATCCTACTATTTTTATGAACCCAAGATATGGCAGCAAGATGGAATATATAGGTCCACTCCTTCTGGAACCCCACCACAAAAAATTAAAATTTTCAAAAAAAAAAACATTTTCTGCGCAGAAAAGGAAGCAACAATCTAATTTTGCTCTAATTTTGCAAATCCTAATATTTGCGTCAGTTCTAGGACTCGTGCCAAAATGGATAGTATTGGTCTACTCCATCAAGTGACTCTTCCGCATGGGTCAACATTTTGAATAATTATAACTCTTTAAAAATATGATAACAGAGTGAGATTGTCTGCAAGTTTCACACATCCTACTATTTTTATGAACCCAAGATCTGGTAGTAAGACGGAATACATCGGTCTACTCCGTCTGGTACCTCCCCCAAAAACCCTCAACATTTTGTATGTTCATGAAGTTCATAAAAGGCGAAATCAACATCCCACTCCATTCCAGACATGACATATCTCAATATTTCCATCAATGCAAGATCTGTTATAAAGATGGTAGAGATCGGACAATTTCTTTGCTACCTGCTCCACATAGGGTTCAAGATTTTGAAAAACGAAACGCTCAAGGAAAGAGATATTAGCATCTAACTCTCTTCGAATTTCACACATACAAACATTTTTTCTAACACAAGATCTGTTGTGCAGATGTTATATATCTTCAAACCCCTTCTGGTACCTCACCCACAATGGTACACAATTTTCAATACTTTTATCTGTCATAAATTGCGAACAACTCAGCGATTCTATACAATTTGCTATATCTAAATATATGTCTCTAAACCAGAATCCTGAGATGAATATGGAATTTATCATTTCCCATAAATGTTCGATTCTCTTCTATATTTATAATAATATTTATATCATATATTTTTAGGTCCGATACGAAATGGACAACAGACCCATTCTTTCAAAACCAACTCCATAGAGGGTCAAGAGTTTAAAAATTCATAACAGAAGTCTAAATATTTTAAAATAATCGAACATTGGCTAAGGGTATACATTAATAGAGATAATTCTGAAGTATTATTTGTCCGCAAATCTACCCACAAATTTTCGAAAATTCTGAATTTCTTTTGAGGCTATTGGATAATGTTGATGTTGACTTATAATATCATAATTGTTCTCTAACATTTCGGCAATTTCACGTGTTCCTTATATTTTGGTCAGGTGTACTATTTATACCCTACACCACAAGGTGGTCAGGGCATTTGTTTGTAACAGGCAAAAGGAAACGAGATAGACCCATTGTTCCTTTTGATGATCTGCATAAAATCACATTCTGAGTCGATTTATTCATGTCCGTCCGTCCGTCTGTCCATACATTTTCGTAAACAAAATACAGTTCGCATTTATTGCCCTATCCAGATGAAATTTTGCACAAATCATTTGTTTGGCCTAAAGACGAACCCTATTGAAATTGGAGATAATCGGTCAAAATTTAGATATAGCTCCCATATATGTCTTCGTCCGATTTGCTTTTTATTGTGCACCAAACGTGTAATATCAGTCCGAATAGTATGGAATTTTGCATATACACCCAAATTAGGCCTGAAAATATGAATGCCAAATTTGATCGAAATCGGTTCAGATGTAGCCATAGCTCCCATATATATTGTTCATCCGATTTGTTATTTTTTTCCACCGCCACCGTAATATGCACTATGCAAAAACAATATTTGGGGAAATATATCAAATACAGCTTAGAAATACTTTTGCTAAATTTTATCGAGATCGGTTCAGATTTGGATATAGCTCCCATATATATCTTTATCTGATTTCAAATTAAATGTGCACCAAATGGGCAATACAAGTCCGAATTTAAAAGAGGCATATGTAGTCGTTTGAACTTTAAATTATAATTATAATCAGAGCGTGTATGATTGAATTCTCCCATAAAAACTTTTAATTGTTATGTGGAGCTCTACTAAATTAGCAAAGTGGTGTAGGGTATCATAAAGTCGGCCCCGCCCGACTTTAGGACTTTCTTCACTGGTTTAAGGATATTTTTATGGACTTCCTGTTCGATGGACTTTTTTAAGGACTTCCTGACTAATTAACCCAGACATTATATTTTTAAATTTACAGACAAAAATCTTACCTTGGCTAAAACATTTTTTACAGGGCGTTATGTATAGAGGATCGTAGGCCAAATCGTAGATACATCCTTACTTCAATGTATGTTTGTATGTCCCAAATGATATTGAAGGGCGTATAAAATTCGATTGTCTTTTACAACTTATTTTGTTTGTGTTATTGCATTTCAAGTATCATCAAGTCATCCAGGGACTACGGCGGCACTCTTTGTAGTCTTGATTCAAAATTTGTCTTGTATTGTTGTTGTATTATGTCAAGTTGAATAAATGCGAATTTTATTTTGAACAACTGATGACGCTGAGTTGTGAAGCTGAAGATTATTTAGCACAAATTTATATTAATTGTTATTTCAAAGTGTTGAGAAAACAAATGACTGTTGTTAATTGAATCTGATCGGTGTTGGCAGAGATTTTTTGATTTTAAAGCGATTTTGTTTTTATGTATAATTAAATAAATCTTTGCCGATGATTCAAAATGACACCAGAGCTAAGATTGTGATAATCGAATTAAATCACAATTTTAAATTGTTATTGAATGTGTATAATTGTTTCAGGCCTAGCTGAAAAACTTGATATTTCAAACAAGTAAAAAGAGATTAAGTTCGGCCGGACCGGAACTTCCAATACCCTCCACCATTGGGTAACGAAAAAAAATTTATGGAAAAGTATCTGGATTCAAACGTGTCTGGTTAGAATATGGAATATATCGGTCCACTCCTTCTGGTACCTCACCCCAATATGTCGACATTTTCAAAAAAAAAAAAAAAAAAAAGAAAAAAAACATTTGCACAGGAAGAGAAGCAATAATCGGATTTTGCTCCAACTTTGCAAATCCTAATATTTCCGTCATCGGTAGCCGTTATATGGAGGCCATACTAAAACTGAAGCCTATACAAACAATTTTATACTACAATGGTTGAAATCTATTGCGAGTCTTAAATACCAAATTTTACATAATTACGATGACTAGGAGCAACATGGACAACGTTTTGAGGCCGATTGTAGAACCCATTATAAAGCATAAATACCAAATTTCACACAAATCTATTAGAAAATGTGACTTAAATCGTCAAAATACCGATTATCCGATGGAACCCTTATATATATGATATAGGAAAACGTAGACCTAGATATTCAATGTTCTGCTACCGGAGTTAGAACCCATTACGAACTACAAATACCAATTTTTAGACAAATCCGTAGAAAAATGTGACTATGCGGCTATAGGAAACCGTGGACGTATACCTATCATTTCCCCCACCGGAGCTTGAAACCATAACGAACACCAACATCGTTAAATCGACTTAGAACTAGACTATGACAAATATTTAGAGGTGTTACAAACGGTTTGACAAATTTATATACCCTCCTTTCCAAGGTAGAGGGTATAAAAAGTTTATACTTTTAGCCATAGGTATCTCCTATCATTTCGAGTATAGCGGACTGAAGTTTTAGAAAAATTCAGTATTTGAATGAATTCTCTTTTAAACTTGAAAAGCCAGGGATATCGATAAGAAAACATGAACAAACCCTTCGAAATTCCGCACATCCGACAGTAGTGTGATATTGCTCACATTTTTGCACCCTCAGCCATGTGGCTAGAGAGGATATATATCATTTAATACGGCCAAAACGTGCCTCATCGAAATAATGGTTTTAGACCCTAGATCTCTTTGGATCAAATCCGTTTCCTGACATTTGGAGTCGATCTAGCAATGATCATCCGTCTGTCTTTTTGCACGATTACTCTTGAAGAGAGCATCCGATTTTGTCCAAACTTGGTACATCGTAATATTATTATCAAACTTAGATCGAGTTCGGAGATGGGCAATATCGATCCACTACTTCTGGTATCTCCCCCACAAAAGGTCGAAATTTTCAAAGACAATATTTTACCTCATAGAAAGAGAAGGGATCATTCGATTTTGCTCTTGCCAATGCTGGGTCAGGTGCGAAAATAGACAAAATCGATCCATTCTATCAGAAGTCAAAATATTTTTAAATAATCCTACATTGACTGAGGGTATACATCTGTCGGCAATACCAGCAGATACTTTTATAGTTGTTTTCTGAAAATTTTGACCTTTTGTGGGGAAGGTACCAGAAGGAGTGGACCGAAATAATCCATCTTAACACCAGATCTTAGGCTTATAAAAATATTGGGATGTGTGAAATTTTAAGACAATCGGACTCTTACATCACAATTTATAAGAGTTGTAATTATTCAAAATTTTAACCCTTTGTGGGGGAGGTACCTGATGGAGTGGACCGATATTGTCCATTTTTTCACCTGACCTAGCACTGATGAAAATATTAGGATTTGCAAAGGTGGAGCAAAATCGGATTATCCTTTCTCTTTGTGTGCAATAAATTATTTTCTTTGAAAATGGTGATATTTTGTGTTGGAGGTACCAGAAGGAGTGGACCGATATTGCCCATCTCCGAACTCGACCTTGGATTAGTAAAATTATTGGGTTGTGTAAAATGTGAATGCAATCGGACTCTTCATCACATTTTATGAGAGTTGTAATTATTCAAAATTTTGACCATTTGTGGGGGGGGGTACTTGATGGAGTAGACCGATATTGTCAATTTTCATACCTGGCCAAGGACTGACGCAAATATTAGGATTTGCAAAGTTGGAGCAAAATCGAATTATCCTTTCTCTTTCTGTGCAATAAATTATTTTCTTTGAAAATTTTGACATTTTATGTGACTGAATAGTCCGATTGTCCTCAAATTTCACACATCCCAATATTTTTATAAACCTAAGATCTGGTGTTAAGATGGAATATACCGGTCCACTCCTTCTGGTATCTCCCCCATAAAAGGTCGAAATTTTGAATATTCCTTAAGCCATTAAACGCGAAATTAACATCCGATTCCAATCAGAATTGGTACATCTGAATTTTTCTATCAACACAGGATCTGTTATAAAGACAGTAGAGATTGGACCATTCCTTCTGGTGCCTCCCCCACCGAGGGACAAAGTTTTGAATAATTAAAACGATTATAAAATCCGAAATAAGCATCCGGTTCTCTTCATATTTCAAATATCCCATTATTTCTACTAACACAAGATCAGCTGTGAAGACAGTATATTTCGGTCCACTCCTTCTGGTACCTGCCCCACAAAGGTTCAACATTTTGAATATACATGAAGCTCATAAAACGCGAAAATAGACACTCTTCCTGCAAGTAATATCAAAAAAGACCATCTATTTTTTCTAGTATATAATTTTGTCCTTTCTGACAGAAAATTTGCTATTATTCTGCCCTTAATCCAGCTAAAATGCCTTTTAATACTAATAGTGACCACCCAATAACCAAACACAAATAAATTAACTTCGTATCTGCAAATGGCCTAATGAAACTTAAGCCCGTTAAGAATTGAAATAAAATCCATACTTTGTGCCACAACCAATTTCCAACTTAGACTTCGCCATTAATTCTCATCTTTCGATGAGGAGGATTGAGTTCACCTTTCCGACAGTGTCACAGCGAATGAAGAATGCACCACAAAGCAAGCACACGGACGATGAAAAGAAATTAAATAATCGCAAATAGTCCGCTTATCATAGCTAAAGCTGCAAATACCGACAGTGCAACAGAGGCGGCAGATGCCGCCAAATGCTGCAATTTGAGATGAATGTTGACGACGATGGCAAATACTGGAAGATGTGTTTTTGGGGGGAGAGAAAGGAAGGAGAGGCTAAGGGAAACGAATCCCCCAGACCATATAATAAAAACCTCTCGCTGACTGAATGCCTTCCTTTCGTCGTCGGCAGACTGACTTGACTTGACTTTATGGCTGCCTGTCCATTCGTCTTTCATCTGTATCTACAGATAGAAATTGACTAAGCGTTTAATTTTCAAAAGAAAAAAAAAGTAACATAAATATATTTTGTTGTTGTTGTTGTTGCTGCCTTTGCTATTACTTAGCTGTTTTGATGTTTGATGGGGTGCTCCGAACATTTTAGTTTTTTTCCTCGTTTTTTTTTCTGTTCCTCTCTTAAACATACAGAACGCTAATCTTACAAATGTAGTTAAAAAAGATAAAAAGCCTAAAATCAACCAACCAGAAGAACATACTACATGCAGGCAGTCAGTCAAACAGCCGCCAATAGGTTTTTCCTTTGATCGACCACAATGAACACTGGCTGACAGCTATGGGAGAATTTCTACCATAAAATATAAAAATGTTGGCTTCAAATCCCTAAAATTTAGGATTATCATTACATGGGCAAAAAGAGAAAAATATATCAAATTATTATTCAAAATGTAAGCAAATAAAAAAGCAGCTAAGTTCGGCAGAGCCAAACTTTTAATACCCTCCAGCACTTTGAAGGATCTTGAAAATTTTCAAAAAAAAAATCCATCGAAAAATGCAACTTATATAAAAACCGTTATACAGGGGCTATACGAAGAGGTGGGCCTGAATAATTGCTTGTCATAGGCTGTAGTACCGATTCCGAACTGAAAATACGAAATTTGAAACAATTCCGTTAAATAATGTCGTTCATATCATCAAATTTGAAACAATTCTGATGAAAAGTGTTGCTAATGTTGACAAAAAACGAATGTAGGGATTTACCATTATATGGGAGATATACAATATGGAGGACATATATAGATAATTCTCTTCCAAGGGGTAAAATACACATAAGGAACTCCTTGTGTGGAGTTTCAGACAAATCCATTGAAAAATGTGGCTAAAATCATCAAAATACCGAATATCGGGGGTACCATTGTATGGGGGATATGCGATATCGTGGACCGATATAGAACATCTTTGAACATGACTTGCCTGCACACAAAAGACTGTTCTGTCAAAAATGTTAGCTTTCTGTCTTAATTCGTTTTGACTCTAGCGAGATTACAACAGACGGAAGGTCGGAGAGAGCTAAATCCTCTTAGAATTTTAAGCTGAATAAGAATGCAGGGAAGAATATACAGGGTGAAATGAAATAACTGCAACCAACTTCAGACTGCTGTCATTTCTAAGCCAAAGGTCCGACAGCTGTTAAAATTTTTCCAGTGATAGCTCATTATATTTTTTACAAACGTTTTGGTGTGAATTTCCCAGAAAAAAGTTATTCGGGATGGAGTTCAAGCGTGATGTGTGGTTCCTTTATATTTGGCTGGAAAACCTCAAGTGGCTATCGTTAGAGCACTCCAGCAATTCAATGTGAATAAATCTTTTGTGTCTCGTAGCCCGACGTCACGGAAGTGGACGGAAGAAAAGAGAACACCAACATAAGCAGAAATGGTTCGAAGAGTGAAGAATCGACTTGATCAAAAGCCGAGTCCAAGTGCCCGAAAAATGGGTCGTGAGCTGAACGAAATTCGGCAATTATTCAAAAATGAGCTCGGGGTAAATCCATTGTTATTCCAAAAAGTGCAAGAACTTACACCGCTTCAGAAAGAAATCAGACTCAAAAGAGCTAAAGAGTTGCTTCGCTTGGGCGAAAGTGGTGAACTGCCGAATTTAGTTTTCTCCGATGAGAAAACATTCGTTGTCCAGCAGTTTGTAAACAAACTAAATTATCGTGTTTACTTGCCAAAGAGGTCAGCTGAAAATGTGAATTTTCGGTTAGCCACCATAACTCAAACGCCGGCCATGATGATGGTGTGGGCCGCCATAACAGTCGATGATCGCTCTTCGCTCGTTTTAATCGCGAAAATATTCTGGAAGGTGTATTAAAGCCTTGGACACGCAAACTTTTTGGCCGCAGACCTTGGACATCCCAACAGAGCTCAACACCATTGCAATCAGTACGCGCCACTCAAGAATGGTTACAAAATGAGGTTCCTCGCTTCATTGGACTATTGTGTCTGGAGTATTTTGGAAAGCAAAGTTGGCGCTAAAAATACCAAAGCAAGCGCTTCGCCGGAAATAAGCCAAAATACCGCAGAGCAACATTCGAGCAGCGTGTGCCCGTTTCATTGGCCGTTTTAAGGCCATAATTCGTGCCAAAGGTGACCAATTCGAACAAATTTAAACAAATTTAAACATTAACATCAAAATACCGAATATCGGGAGGTACCGCTGTATAGGCTGTACAAAAGCGAGGACATATACATACTATATTTCGCCAACGGAGCTAGAACTCATTATGACCACAAATTCGTGATAAAATATGACAAAAATAATCAAAATACCGAAAATCGGAAGATACCGTTATATGGAGGCTATACCAAAACGATATATCTCATTTTCAATACCAACCATCCAAGACACAATACAAATTATTCTGCTAAATTTTGACGTTCTACGTCAAATAATGTGGGCTGTATCAACATTTCAACAGACAGACGGACAGATAGACGGACATCGTTAAATCGTCTTAGAATTTTATGCTGATTATGAATATATATACATTATGGGGTCTACGACGAATATTTAGGGGTGTTACAAACGGAATGACAAAGTTAATATACCCTTCTTTCCAAGGTGGAGGGTATAAAAATGTAAAAATTATGACGTTTGACTTTGTTGCAGTTTTTTATCTCGCCCTGTAAGCAGTAAATTATAATTTATTAAAAGGTCGGCCACTCGAATTCGAGTCGAAACCATCTTATGGACCTCTGTGAGTTTTTATTTTGGAATTCAATTCAAAGAATAGAAACCATAGGCAATTTTATTTTTAAAAATTGGTTTCATGTTGAATATTTTTTAAACATTTTGACATTTGTTACATAAATTTGAAATTAGTCATTTCGAAGTTCGGGAGAATATTGATATAATTTGAAGAAGACCCCTTTCAAAAAACTTAAGGTCAATAAAGAGTTTTGAAGGATTTAAAATGGATATCAGTTTAAAATTTTACAAGGCTTTCATAATCAGATTTAGAAGTATGCAAGCTGAAATCGATACAAGAATGTGGTCAATAATTTTCGAAAGGATATTGCAGGATTATTAGATTAACAAGTCTTCACAGGCTTCGAATTTCATCGAATACTTATCCTGGGATAACGGGCGATACAAGGAATTTTCTTTAACGATTTTAATAAATAATTTATCTTCTAGGCACTCAAATTAACCTCGTACTGTGGATGGCTTCATCAATATCAAAATTAAAAACAATCAATAGCGTCTTAAGGATCCAACCTTCAACCACTTGATGAAAAGGATGCTATAAACAGTGAGTATTAAATGAAGTACATATATTACATACTAGCGAATGCCAGCAACTTTGTCAGCATAAAGTCCACTTTAAATTTTTATGTTCGTTCCAATAGTTCGTATAAAGCCTCTTTACCGCTCAAAATGTACAATTTGTTCAGTTTGACAAACATTTTTTTTATCAAAGTTCTTACCTTTTCAAAAAGAGTCTTCAAAATCTTTCATTTTGTAGTTTACTGAGGAACATAATGAACCCACATCAAACTTTTCTGTCCAAAACTGTTTCACTGTCTCCATATATAAACCTTAAGTTTAAATCATTAAGTTCGGCCGGGCCGAACTATGAATACCTTTCACCATTTGGAAAGAATTTAGAAATTTTCAAAAAATAAAATCCGTTGAAAATTCTGTTGAAATCAGTAGCCGAATAAAGCCGTTATACCGTTACATCGGAGCTATACGAAGGCCTGGACCTGCATAGACAATTTTCTGTCACAGACTGTAGCTCCCATTACAAACTCTAGATACGTAAATTGAAACTACTCCGGTGAATAATGACGCTAAAATCATCAAAATACCGAAATTGGGAGGTACTATACGAAGGGGGGACTATACGAAGACGTTGACATGCACAGACAATTTTCTGTCATAGGCTGTAGTATCGATTACGAACTTCAAATACCAAATTTTAAACAATTCCGGTAAATAATGTTGTGGACCTGCACAGACAATTTTCTGTCATAGGCAGTAATATCCATTACGAACTTCAAATACCAATTTTGAAACAATTCCATTTGCAATTTCCATTCCATGTCTCAATCTAGAAAGCAACAGTTATCGCAATATATAGAATTTCACAGTTTCAGCTCTATTCTTTGACGCAACACCAAATTTGGGATCATTTTGTACTTTTCGTACAATTATGGTACACATTTTGAAAACCTCCTCCATATCTCTATTCCCGATACCAACAGAGACCTCAATATGAAATTTTAGGATTCCAACTCTATCCCTTAACCCAGTACCCAATTTAGTACCACATGGCATTTTACGAACAATTTCCAAAACCACCTCCATAAGTTTACCACAGACACCAACATTGACATCTATATCAAATTTCAGGATTTTAGCTCTATTCCTTGACCCAATCCGAAATTTAGTACTTTTCATATAAATATAGGACGCCTTTTCAAACCCACCTCCAAATCTCAATCCCAGATTCCAACAGGCGCTTCAATATCAAATTTCGGGACTCCAGCTCTATCCCTACACCCAATGTTCAATTTCGTACCACTTTGTAGTTTTCGATCAATTATACTACACATATCCTAGACCAACTCCATATCTATATTCCAGATACCAACCGAAACCTCAATATCAAATTCGAGATTCCACCACTTAGTACTTTTCGTACAATCGTAGTACATATTTCCAAAACCACCTCCATATTTCAATTCCAGATACCAATAGAGGCCACCCAATACCAAACTTAGACCCATTTACAAAACCACTCCTCCACTAAATCCTAAACACAGATACTATCAGAGACATGCATATCATATTTGAGGACAACAACCCTATTTTTTCACCCAATACATATTTGAGGATTCCAGTAACATTCTTTCACCCAATACAGAATTTAGTACAATTTAGTACTTTTTGTACAAATATAGGAAGCATTTCCAAACAGAGATACTTATTAGTAATTTGTATGTCAAATTTAAGAATTTTATCTCTGTTCCTCCTAAATACCTTCCATAATACTAAATCCAAATATCCAAATATAGTACCAAATATAGTACTATTCGTACAATTATAGTACACATTACCACAACCACTGTCATATGTTCAGGCTACACTTGAACAGCGACCCTAATGCCAATTTTCAAATTTTAAGCACTATCTGTTCACCAAAAATATTCGGACATAATCCTCAGAAAAAGAAGGCATAGGTGTTGGACATACCTAGAGTAGACAATCTCAATTCCCGACCAAAAGTCGGTCACTTAATGAAGCTATAAAGGTAAGATATATATTTGTGTTTGGCCATGATTTTTATACCCTCCACCTTACATAATATGTCTGTGCGTCAGTCCGTCCGTCTGCCCGCCCGTCCGTCTGTTGTAATCACGCTACAGTCTAAACGAATTAAGTTAGGAAGCTTAAATTTTGCACAGATCTCTCTTTTGTCTGCAGGCAGGTCAGGTTAGAAGATGGGCTATATCGGTCCTCGGTATCGTATATCCCCCATATAACGGTACCCCCGATATTCGGTATTTTGATGATTGTAGCCACATTTTTTAACGAAATTATCTGAAAATCCACACAAGGAGTTCCTTACGGGTACTTTATTCCCTGGAAAACAATTATCTATATAGGTTCTCGATATCGTATATCCCCCATATAACGGTTCCCTCTATATTCGGCATTTTGATTATTTTAGCCACATTTTCTAATGGAATTGTCTGAAATTCCACACAAGAAGTCCCTTCTGTGTACTTTACCCCCTGAAAGAGAATTGTCTATATAGGTCTACGATATCGTATATCCCCCATATAACGGTACCCCCCGATATTCGGTATTTTGACGATTTTAGATACATTTTGCAACGTAACTGTCTGAAAATCCATACAAGGAGTCCCTTGTGGATATTTTATCATTTGGAAGAGAATTATCTATATAGGTCCACGATATCGTGTAGCCCCCCATATAACGGTACCCCCCGATATGCAATATTTTGATGATTTTACCACATTTTTCAACGGAATTGTCTGAAATTCCACGCAAGGAGTTCTTTTTGAGCACTTTACCCCCTGAAAGAGAATCGTCCATATAGGTTCTCGATATCGTATATCCCCCATATAACGGTAGTCCCTATATTCGGTATTTTGATAATTTTAGCCACATTTTTCAACGGAATTTTCTGAAAATCCACACAGGAAGTTCCTTGTGAGTACTTTACCCCTGAGAGAGAATTGTCTATATAGGTCCACAATATCGTATATCCCCCCATGTATAGGCACCTTCCGATATTAGGTATTTTAAAGATTTTAACAGAATTTTCAATGGATTTTATTTTTTTTGAAAATTATTAATTCTTTCCAAATGGTGGAGGGTATTCAAAGTTCGGCCCGGCCGAACTTTTTTACTTGCTATCACTAATATCTTGGGACATACAGGAGATATCAACACATTTGACACCATTTTGGAAAGACAAAAGTGTAGGCCATATTGTAGTATGCAGATCTTAATACCCCATAATGTGCCCATTTCCGACTTTTTTGGGGTTTTTCAAGAATATCCGGTACAAAATACAATACAACCCCATCGTATGACCACATATGTACATGTCAGTTTTATAGAACCAAATGAAAACCGGATTTTGTATCCGAATTTTCGGGTCGAAAAAACCGGGTAACCGGATATTTCCCCACGAAAAAAATGCTTTGCCGCATTAAGGTGAAAAACACCTTATCCATAATTAGTTTTATGTCCGCAATCGCAATGGATTTGGACCCATTGTTATGGTGATTATGCCCTCATCTTTTTGGGGATTATGACCAATTTTTTTGGACAAAATCCCCATTCCATTATGGCGTTTATGAACGCGAAAAACGGACATAATCCCCATAATTGTAGTAGGGATTATATCCGTGCGGACTATGTATGGCACGGCACCCATTTCCAATCCACCTCTTTACCACAAACTTTTCAACAACAGGGATCTCAATACTAAAGTCCAAAATTTCAGTTTTATCCGTTCAACCTTCAACTGTTCCAAATTTAGTACATTTTAGTACAGTTTGATCACTAAGTACGCATTTCCAAAACCCCTTTCATGTGTCCAACTTACTTTCCAACCTTGGTTCTCATATCAAATATTAAAGTTTTTTGCTCTATCCGTTCTGATAATACCAAATGGTATTATTTTAGAAGTTGTGTGCCATTTTAGAACCTGCCAAACCTTAAAGTTCGAATTTCCAAAAACCCTTTGGTACCTATACCCCCCACTCTATCAGTGACTCTCATTCAATATTTCAGAATCCTAACTCTTCGATTTTGTAGTCTAGTGTAACCGACAAAAGCTCTCTAACCACACACACACTCCCTGGAAATGAAAAGTAAAAACGTATGTTCCGACCACAATGTAGAGCACCGCAAGAATGTAGGACTCCTTTTGGAGGCAACAGCGTACAAACACACACACACACACTCGTATACGAACATACAAATATTCAGTGTTCTATGTTGTAACTGAGGATGCATGACGGACGGAATGGTAGGAGAAACATATCGGCAGCCAGCTGGACAGACAGACAGTCGGTCGGTCGGACTATGGTTTAAAAGCGACATGAACAACAGAATGATGTAGCCAAAGTAAGGCATTACTACTTTTTTCCAGGTTCATATGTTGTTGTTATTGGTCTTTGTAGTATTTGTTGTTGTTGTTGTTCTTGTTACATTTGTGGTTGGGCCCTCAAAGAAATGCCAAAGTGCATCAGACACTAAAATGCAGAAAATTAAAACTGGCTTTTAATAATCTTTAAAGCTTTCTGCATTCGTTCTGCTTAATCGCGCACCATGCCATTCCTCAAAAGGTTTGTTGCGGTTGCAGCTACTCTCAGGCAACACACATGTGTGTAGGTTTGGAGGCTCATGGGCCCTCCTCACAGATGAGCTCGAGCGCTTGAAGAAGACAACGACGACGAGACGACCACATAATAAAGTAAACAGAGAATGTTTGTGTGTTCCTCCTTTTTTAGTTTTGTTTTTCGCGAAGATAACATTTCCGAAGTATGGCCAGCCAGTCGATTGGTGTCTTCTTGAAAAGTGCCTGTCTACCAGCCTATCTACCAACAGTTGTCCATATGAATGTCAGACTTCTTTCTTCAGGTTGTCGTTTCCTTCGGTCTCCCAATGCACTTTCGCACAGGTAAAACAGATCGGAAATAGACTCATATAAAATATGCTGCATTTATTAACCATTACCCGTGATAAGCGGCGAAAAAGCTTCGATGAGTTCTTCAGTTAATGACCAAACACATTTCATGGTATTAATTTCAATCAAATGCCGTGGCTTGATGTGCACTTTCAATGGACGGCTGAAGAAAAGGAAACGACACTCGAATAGAGATTAGATCAGGTGATAATGGGTAATCTGATGAATTTGACAGGCCTGGAGTGCCTGATGTGGTGGTAGTTCGCTTTTTAAATAATCCCACATGGAATTTTAATTCACATTTGATTGCAGTTCGTTTTAAAGTCATTGCGAAGCGAAAGGAGTGGGGTTGTGCATAATGGCTACTTTGAGTGAGAGGAATCAAGCAGATGGAGGCCACGTTAGGTCGGATATGTTAGATTCTATAAATATGCGAATAAAAAAATATCCGTAAATGCCGCTTTTCTGGGCATGAAATATTGCAAACTTTAAAACGGCCATAACCCCTAAATATTGAGTTTTCGGCGTTTTTATACCTTCCGTCATATGGAGGGTACATCAAGTTCGTCATTCCGTTTGTAGCTCATCGAAATAATAACTTTAGACCTAACCAAAATTTTAAGACGATTTATCCTTAAATACCTCTACGTCCGTCCCGTTGTTGCAATCACGCTAGAATCAAAACGAATTAAGATAGGAAGCTATTAAGAAAATGGGCTATATCGGGGCTTACGCCATATCGAGGGTATATCAAGTTCTTCATTCCGTTTGTAGCTCATCGAAATAATAATTTTAGACCTAACTAAAATTTTGAGACGATCAAGTCCTCCCCGTCCGTCTGTTGCAATCACGCCAGAATCAATACGAACCGAAGATAGGAAGCCAAAATTGAGAAGATGGGCTATATCGGTTAACGATATCGTATGACCCCCATATAACAGTACCCCCGATTTTCGGTATTTTCATGATTTTAGCCACATTTTTCAGTGAAATTGTCTGAGAATCCACAACAGGAGCACTTTACCCCCTGGAAGACAATTGTCTATATAGGTCCACAATATCGTATAGCCACCATATAACGGTACCCCCCGATATTCCGTATTTTGATGATTTTAGCCACATTTTTCAATGGAATTATCTGAAATTCTACACAAAGAGTTCCTTCTGAGTACTTTACCCCCTGGAAGACAATTGTCTATATAGGTCCACGATATCGCATAGCCCCCATATAACGGTACCTCCCGATATTCGGTATTTTGATGATTTTAGCGATATTTTTGAACCGAATTGTTTCAAATGTCGTATTTTAAGTTTGAAGCTCGTAATGAGTATTAGAAACTATGACAGACAATTTTCTATGCATGTCCACGTCTTCCTATAGCCCACATACAGGGTGAAATTAAAAAAAATTATTCATACTGCTGTGGCTTAGAAATCCACAGCTGTTAAAATGATTAAAGGGACAGCTCATTATATTTTTTACAAGCATACAAAAGCATTTTGGTAAGAATTTTCCAGAAAAAAGTTATTCGTGATGGAATTCAACCTCAAGTGGCTATCGTTAGAGCACTCCAGCATTTAAATGTGAATAAATCTTTTGTGCCCTAGTTCCATCGCTCGTTACAGTGATACTGGTAGCGTAGACCAAAGTCAAGGAAGTGGAAGAGTATGGAAGAAAACAGCAACATCAGCAGGAATGGTTCGAAAAGTAAAGAAGCGACTTGATCGAAACCTGCGTGGCAGTGGCCCAAAAATGGCTCGTGAGCTGAACATATCGCAATATTCCTTTCGGCAAATATTGAAACATGAGCTCGGGGTAAAGTCATTGAAATTCAAAAGAGCTAAAGAGTTGCTTCGCCTGACCGAAAGTGGTGAGTTGCCGGATTTGGTTTTCTCCGATGAGGAAACATTCGTTGTCCAGCAGTTTGTAAACAAATAAAATGATCGTGTTTACTTGCCAAAGAGGTCAGCTGAAAATGTACACCTTCGGTTGCCCACCAGAACTCAAGCGCCGGCCATGGCGATGGTGTGGGCCACCATAACAGCCGTTCTCCGCTCGTATTGAACGACCGTGGCATCAGAATAAATGCCGAATATTATCGTGAAAATATTCTGGAGGGTGTATTAAAGCCTTGGGCACACAGACATTTTGTCCGCAGACCTTCGACATTCCAACAGGACTCAGCACGCCCCACCCAAGAATGGTTACAAAATGAGGTTCCTCGCTTCATTTCCAGCGCACAATGGCCACCAAAATCTCCGGATACCAATCCGTTGGACTACTGTGTCTGGAGTATTTTGGAAAGCAAGGTTGGCACTAAAAAAATACCAAAGTGTCGATCACCTCAAGTAAGCACTTTGCCGGGAATGGGCCAAAATACCGCATAACAACAATCGGACAGCGTCTGACGGTTTCATTGGCCGTTTGAAGACCAAAATTCGTTCCAAAGGTGACCAATTCGAAGAAATCTAAACTTATTCTAAAATTTGATGCTATTTCCGGCATTTTTGTTTTCATTCAATAAAATTTAAAAAAAAAAGTTCGACTTTGTTGCAGTTTTTTTTATCTCACCCTGTAATGCTACCTCTCTTGATCTGGTATTTTCATGATATTAGCGACATTTTTCAACGGAATTGTTTCAAATTGTGGATTTGAAGTTCGAAATCGATACCACAGCCTATGACAAACAATTACTTATGCAGGTCCACGTCTTCGTATATCCCCCATATAAGAGTTTTCTTTTAGATAGTATTTTTCGACGTTTTTTTTTTTGCAATTTTTTCAAGATCCTTCAAAATGGTTGAGTATACCAAAAGTTTGGCCCGGCCGAACTAAGCTGATTTTTTACTTGTTAGCCAATATCTAAGTTCACTTTTCTAGGAAATAATTATTGAACATTTTACAATAGCCATAACTCCTTAAATATTGAGTTTTCCGTGTATTTAGCTATTATTTGTGATCAGTTTTTATACCCTACACCATATAGTGGTCCAAACGACTTGAATTTAGGTATATCCGGTTCGTATATAGCTATAGCCATCATATGTCTTATCCGATTTGTTGTTTAAGTCCCTCACATTCATAATATGCACCCCAAAACAATGATCTGTGGTACCAGATATCAGATACAGCCCAGAAATACCTCTGCCAAATTTCATCAATATAGGTCCATATTTGGATATAGCTCCCATATATATCTTCAACCGATTTCGGGTTAATTGCGCACCAAATGACCAATATCAGTCCAAATGACCTGAATTTTTGGTACATCCGACCAAATTCAGTCTAGAAGGAAGTACATAAAATTTGGAGAAAATCGGTTCAGATATAGCTTTAGCACCCATATGTATGTTTCATCCGATGTGGTCTTTGAGTCCCTCACATCCGTAATATTCATTCGACAACAATAATATATGGTACCAGATATCTTATAGAGCTCAGAAATACCCTTGCCAAGTTTTATCGAGAACGGCTAAGATTTGATAGATAGCTCCCATATATATCCTTAATCGGATTTCATGTTCTTTGTGCAAATAATGGCTAATATCAGCCCAAATGGAGTGAATTTCGGGACATACGTTTCCATTTTGTAGAACTCGGTTCCGATATATTTATTTTTAATATAATCCTTCTCGAAGTCATATCATGCACTCTATAGCAATGTTATTTGGTATATAATGATATCTCCGTCAAATTTAATTAAAATCGATTCAGAATTTGATATGCCTCTGATATATTAGCTCCCTCTGAAATCAAAGTGTAACTGCTCCAAAGCCAAAGGCTGATAGGAGGTATGATCTACTTCAAATAAATTATTTTGTTACTAGAGCTCTACTAAATGTGCATTGTGGTGTAGGGTATCATATAGTCGGCCAGTCCGACTTTTGATTTTTCCTTATTGGTTTAAGCATGAATTATTGAAATTTTAAAAATGGCCATAACTAATTAACTATTGAGTTTTCGGCGTTTTTAGCTATTATATGTGATCACTGATAGAGGTATGAATTATTGAATATTTTTGCATGACCATAACTCCTTAAATATTGAGTTTTCGTCGTTTTTAGCTATTATAATATTGAGTTTTCGTCGTTTTTAGACATTATTTGTGATCACTTTTCTCGGCATGAATAATTGAATATTTTAAAATGGCTGTAACTTATTAAATATTGCGTTTTCGGCGTTTTTAGCAATTTTATGTGTTTAGTTATTTAGGCATGAATTATTGAAAACTTTAAAGTGGCTATAACTCCTTAAATATTGAGTTTTCGGCATTTTTAATAATAGCTAAAAACCTGTGATCACTTTTTTAAGCAGGAATTATTGAGTATTTTAGAGGAAAGCAAAAGATAGGATTTTGACTACAATAATCCTACAATCAAGCTAATTAGTCCACCTTTTTAATAATGTGTTCATATCAATTAAATCAAGTATTCTCCTCTTAATCTGCATATGATAACTGTTCTCTTTTTTCACATTTCCATCAAACTTCCCTTTTACGAAAGGCGCCTTTGATACGCCATGCCTACTTGCCGATCACTTGCTTTCAATTCCGGTTCAATTACTCCATGGCCCTTTTTTTCAGCCAAAAACAAATGTTACTGTGCCAGCTATCTCTGCATTTACAAAAGCAATGCAGCAGCCGCGGTAACCGAAAACGAAAAAAAGAAACAACAACAAAAAATTGGAAAACACCAAAAGTCAATTAATTAGTTGAGATCCAGTAGAGATTACAACTGTATTAATACGACTGCATCCATTTAACTTGAAGTTTGAGTACCACCATCCGACGATGGATTAATGCAGGCAAGGCAATTACAGTAAACCCAAAAAAAAAAAAAAATAAAAACAATAAAAGTATTTCCATCACATACAACAATACAAAGAAAGATGTACAGGGTTAACGTTTTAAGGAAAATATTGCCACCAAATTTATTCCTTCAAAATCGACCAAAATAAAAAAGTTTAATGGACAATTAAAACAATATTCTTGAAAAATAATTTGACCAACAAACCAGTAAATAAAGTCTTAAAGTCGGACGGGGCCGACTTTATGATACACTACACCACTTTGCTAATTTAGTAGAGCTCCACATAACAATTAAAAGTTTTTATGGGAGAATTCAAACATACACGCTATGATTATAATTATAATTTAAAGTTCAAAGGACTAAATATGCCGAAGCATTTGTATCTTTTAAATTTGGACTTGTATTGCCCATTTGGTGCACAATTAATTTGAAATCGGATAAAATATATATGGGAGCTATATCCAAATCGGAACCGATCCCGATAAAATTTGGCAAAGATATTTCTGAGCTTTATTTGATATATTTCCCTGAATATCGTTGTTACGGAGTGCATATTACGGCTGTGGGTAACAAATATGACAAATCGGATGAACAGTATATATGGGAGCTATAACTATATCTGAACCGATCTTCAGCAAATTTGAAATACTAGCTTCTAGACTCAATTCGGTTGAAAGTGCCAAATTTCGTCCGATTTGGATAAATATTAAACATTTGGTGCACAATAAAAGGTAAATCGGACGAAGCTATATATAGCAGCTATATCCAAATCTGAACCGATCTCGATAAAATTTAGCAAATGTATTTGTGAGCTGTATTTGATATATTTCCCCAAATATTGTTCTTACAGAGTGCATATTACGGCTGCGGAGGACAAAAATAACAAATCGGATGAACAATATATATGGGAGATATAGCTATATCTGAACCGATTTCGATCAAATTTGGCATACTTATTTTCAGGTCCAATCAGATCGTACGTGCAAAATTCCATACTATAAAAGGTAAATCGGAGGAAGATATATATGGGAGCTATATCTAAATTTTGACCGATTATCTCCAATTTCAATAGGGTTCGTCCTTGGGCCAAACAAATGATTTGTGCAAAATTTCATCTGGATAGGGCAATAAATGCGAACTGTACTTTGTTTACAAAAATATATGGACAGACGGACGGACAGACGGACGGAATGCATAAATCGACTCAGAATGTGATTCTATGCAGATCATCAAAAGGAACTATGGGTCTATCTCGTTTCCTTTTGCCTGTTAGAAACAAATGCACAGGGACATAATACCCTGACCACCTTGTGGTGTAGGGTATAAAAACGGATCCAACTTGATTGCCTTTAAAAATCAGTACAAAAATAAACCAGATAACCAGCCGGTTTTGTCGACAGATGTATAACCTCAGCCAATATTTGATTATTTAAATAAATTTTGACTTCTATTATGATCATTCAAAGGGTTTTCCCCTAAATGGAGTAGGTTCTGAAGGAATGTGCCAATATTGTCTATTTCGTATCGGACTATATTGCGGCATGCCAGTTTCGGACTATATTGATTACTTCCTTCACTTTGTATGAGATGTGTGATCATTTTTAGAAAATGTTAAAATGTGCTCGAATTACCCGATATAGTCGACCGAAGTATTCGATTTTGATACTGCATCTAATACAGATAAAAATATTGGTATGGACAAAATTACAAGAAAATCGAACATTTCTTTCCACTTTTATGCGAAATCATAAGTTCCATATTCATCTCAGTTTTCTTGTGACCTATTGTGTTTTGAGGTTTAAGGGGTTCGCAAATATCTATCATCTTTACAACAGATTTTGCATTAGCAAAAATGTTTGGAAGTGTGAAATTTAAAGAGAGTTGGGTGCTTATTTCGCTTCCTTCGAGGCGGTTGTACTTCAAAAGGTTGGACCCATTGTTGGAGTACGCCGATAAACCCCCTTTTTGCCGCATATCTTGTGTTAGTAAAAACAATGGTATGTGTTAAATTTGAAGAGAACCGGATGCTTATTTCGGATTTTTTGATCGTTTATTCAAAATTTTGACCCTTTGTGGCGGATGTACCAGAAGAAATGGTCCGATATCTACCATCTTTATAACAAATCTTGTATTGATGGAAGTATTGAGAGGTACCAAGTCTGAATAAAATCAGATGTCAATTTCGCATTTTATGAGCTTCATGGATATTAAAAAATTTGACCCTTTTTGGGTACGAACCGTGGTACAATAAAAAGGTAAGATAGAGCTACCAGCTGATTACAATTTTTTCTAAGTGTGCCCGACTTCTGACAATTTTGTGTAGGTATTTATTGTTTTGAAAAAATAAAACAGAATATTTTCCAAATGAATGATTGGAAGCCGCGCTTCAAAGTCATTCGCCAGTTTTGCCATGGAATTGAAAGGTAGAATTGTTTAGATCATATTTTTGAATGAAAATCAAGGCATTTAATTTTCCCGAAGTTTAACAGATTTTAAAAATGCGGAAAAATAAAATAAAATAAAAAATAAAAAAACGGGCATAGCCTTAGGGCTGTACGTAATGTAGTTTTCGTATGTAGTTTTACGAAGCTGTTCTACCTCCTAGCAGATCTTGTGTAGAAGAAATAATGGGATGTGTAATATATGAACAGAACCGTATATTATTTCGGATTTTAAGATCATTTTGGTTATTCAAAATGTTGACCCTTTGTGTAGGAGGTACCAGAAGGAATGGTCCGATCTCTATCATCGTGTAAACGGATCTTGTGTTGATAGAAATATTGAAATGTGTCAACTCTGAATGGAGTCGAAAGTTAATTTCGCTTTTTATTAGCTTCATGTATATTCAAAATTTTGACCCCCTGTTGGGAAAGTACTAGAAGGAATGGACCAATATATTCCATCTTCACATCTTTGGGTATGTAAAAATATTGTGATGTGTGTAATTTGAAGATAAGAGTTATAATTATTCAAAATTTTGACCCTTTGAGGGGCAGGTACTTGAAGGAGTGGACCGATATATTCCATTTTCGCATCAGACTTAACACTGATACAAATATTGGGATTTGGAAAATGTAAAAAAATGAATGATCTTTCTTGTTCTTGGAGTAAATTATTTTCTAAGAGAATTTTGACTTTTTGTGGTGGAGGTACTAGAAGGAGTGGAACGATTTTATCAATCTCCGAACTCGATCTAAGTTTGACAATAATATTACGATGTACCAAGTTTGAATCAAATCGGATGCTCCCTTCGACAATTATCGTGCACACCAGTCAGTCAGACAGACAGACGGAAGGACACCTTTAGACGCCAAATGTCCTGGAACAGATTAGATCCAAAGGGACCTAGGGTCCGAAAGCGTTATTTCGCTGAGGCACCTTTGTGGCGAATTAAGATAGGAAGTTAAAATTTTGGCCAGATCTGTCTTTTGTCTGCAGGCAGGTCGAGTTCGAAGATGGGCTATGTCGGTCCACGATATCGTATATCCCTCATATAACGGTTTTGTCATTTTAGCCACATTATTCAACGGAATTGTCTGAAAATTCACACAAGGGGTTCCATGTGAGCACTTTTTTCCCTAGAAGATAATTGTCCATATAGGCCAATGATATCGTATATCCCTCATATAACGGTTGCCCCGATAAACGGTATTTTGATGATTTCAGGCAAATTTTTCAATGGAATTGTCTTAAAATCCGCACAAAGGGGTTCCTTCTGAGTACTATACCCCCTAGGAGAGAATTGTTGAAATAGGTCCACGTTGCAATATCATATATCAATGAAAGTCCATTTTAGTAGGAAAAATATTTATAAAATATCTTAAAAGTTAAAAAAAATGAAAAAATGTATTTAATTTTGCTATTATTAAAATGAAAGTCCTTCAAACATTATTTAAAAAAAAAAAAAACCAAAGCACTTTGCTCTGATGCTCCTTTGAAAATATTTCAAATAAATCCACAACAATTTATTTCTATACCCTACACCACATAGTGGTAAGGGTATTATGTGTTTGTGCATTTGTTTGTAACATGGAGAAGGAAATGAGATAGACCCATAGTTCCTTTTGGTAATTAGCATAGAAACACGTTTGGAGTCGATTTATGCATTTCCGTCCATCTGTCCGTCCGTCCGTCTGACTGTCTGCCCCTCTGTTCATGTATTTTTGTAAACAAAATGCAGGTCGCATTTATTATTCGATTGAGATCAAATTATCTAAATAACATTTGTTTAGCTCAAGGGCGAACCCTAGTGAAATTGGTGAAAATCTGTCTAAATTTAGATATAGCTCCCGTATAGCTTGTGCACCAAATGGCTAATATCAGTCCAAATGGTATGCATTTTGGCACTTCCGACCGAATTTAGCATAGAAATAAGTACTTCAAATTTGGTGGAAATCGGTTCAAATATAGCTATAGCTACCATATATATGTTTACTCCGATTTGGTGTTTAAGTCCCTCACATTCGTAATATAAACCCCACAAAAATGATATTTAGTACCAGATATTAGATTCAGCCCAGCAATACATGATTCTTATTTTATCAAGATCGGTTTAGATTTGGATATAACTCCCATATACAACTTCGGCCGATTTCGGGTTAATTGAGCACCAAATGGCCAATATCAGACTAAACAGCCTGAAATTTGGCACATTCGGCCAAGTTTAGCTTAGAAGCGAATACCTTAAATAGGTTCAGATATAGCTATTTAGCCCATAAATATATGTTTCATCCGATTTGGTGTTTAAGTCCTTCAAATTCGTAAAATGCACGATAGGAGAATAATATTTGATACCAGATATCAGATGCAGCCAAGAATTTTATAAAGATCGGTTCAGATTTGGATATAGCTCCCATATTATTATCCGATTTTAGGTTTATTGTGCACTAAATGGTTAATATAAGTCCAAATGGATTTTAGCACTTCAACCGAATTTAACATAGAAGCAAGAATTTCAAATTTGCTCCCATATATATGTTTCATCTGATTTGGTGTTTAAATCTCCAATATATAATCATATTTTGTACGAGATATCTCATAGAGCTCAGAAATGCCCAATATAAACCTTTCTTTTACGAGAGCTCTATTAAATATGCATAGTGGTGTATCGTATCATATAGTCGGCCCCGCTCTACTTTTGAGCTTTCTTTACCGGTTTTCTTTTAATACCCTCCACCATGATATATACAAAGTCAAGACGAGGACCTATATCAACAGGTTTTTGTGAGGCAGTTAGACACCCATTAGAAACCTCAAATACAAAATTTCAGACACTTCAGTAAATATAGGGTGATACCATTATGTCAAAGATATACCACAACCTAGACGTACATTTACTCTCTTCAAATACCAAATTTCAGACAGATGTGCCGAAAATCGCAAGTGCAAGAGTACCAAATTTCAGCACTCTTCCTCAATTCTTTCGGAAATATCGGACATGGCAACATCGGATTAAAATTTTACGCTGATCATAAATATAAATCTACTTTGCTGCATCTAAAATGTTTACTTCGATGCGTTACAAACGGAATGGCAAACTTTATATTCTCCATATTATGGCGTGGGTATAAAAGTCCGGTATAGTTTCCTCGATTTTTCTTAAACGGATATCTTAAAAAATCCTGATTTTTCTTGAAAAATATTTTTAAAAACTCCTAGGAGTTTACTCTGATTTTAATTAATACCCCTTTTATACCTTCAGCCATATGTCTACAGAGGGTATATATCATTTGATACGGTCAAAACGTGCCTAGTCGAAATAACGGTTTTAGACCAAATCCGTTTCAGAACATCTGTCTGTCTGTCTGGCTGGCGGGTGCGCACGATAACTCTCGAAGGGAGTATCCGATTTGGTCCAAATTTGAGGCACCGGTCCACTCCATCAAGTACCTCCCCCACAAATGGTTAAAAATTTAAAAAATTACAACTCTCATAAAATGTGGTGTAAGAGTCCGACTGTCTTTAAATTTCACATATCTTAATATTTATATTAACCCAAGGTCTGGTGTTAAGATGGGCAATATCGGTCCACTCCATCTGGTATATCCCCCACAAAAGGTCGAAATTTTCAAAAAAAAAAAATATTTTTTGCACAGAAAGAGAAAGGATAATCCGATTTTGCTCCAACTTTGCAAATCCTAATATTTACGTCAGTGCAAGGTTAGGTGTGGAAATGGAGAATATCGGTCCACTCCAACAGGTACCTCACCCACAAATAGACCGAATTTTGAAAAAATACAACTCTCATAAAATGTGATGTAAGAGTCCGATTGTCTTCAAATTTCACACATCCCAATATTTATGTTAAGCCAAGGTCTGGTGTTAAGATAGGCAAAATCGGTCACCTCCATCTGGTACCTTCCCCACAAATGGTCGAAATTTGCAAAAAAAATATATATTTTTTCTGCACAGAAAGGGAAGCAATAATCTAATTTTGCTCTAATTTTGCAAATTTTCAGTCAGTTCTAGGTCTCGTGCCAAAATGGATAGTATTGGTCCACTCTGTCAAGTGCATCTCCCACAAAGGGTCAACATTTTGAATATCCATGAAGTTCATAAAAAGCGAAATATTTCCAATATTTCCATCAACACAAGATCTGTTATAAAGATTGTAGAGATCGGACCATTTGTTTTGCTACCTGCTCTACATAGGGTTCAAGATTTTGAAAAACATAACGCTCAAAGAAAGCGAAATAAGCATCCAACTTTTCAAATTTCACACACACACACAAACTTTTTGTTAACACGATATATGTTGTGAAGTTGCCCCTTCTGGTACCTCACCCACAAAGGGACACAATTTTTAATACTTTTATCTGTCATAAATTGCGAAACAACTCAGCGATTCTTTACAACTTGCTATATCTAAGTCTAATTATTTAGGTCCGATACGAAATGGACAATATTGACCCATTCTTTAAAAACCCACTTCACAGAGGGTCAAGAGGGCTGAGGGTATATATCTGTCGGCAAAACTGACCGATACTTTTTTACTTGTTTTAATTGAAAATTATTTTTGATAATCCTAGTGTATTTTCTTTAGTTTTTACAAAAATATGCTTTAAATTCCAGGGTCTTATATGTACACCCCAATAAATAATTCCAATTTTGGTCGAAATTGCCCAAACTTTGTTTGCACACACATATTTTCTTATCCATACATACAGTTGCTCAGCAATACTGCATCTTCGACGAAGAGCAGATGATATTGAAAACTAAAGTGGTATATTACCTCGCAAAACACTAAGAGGCACTTGGGCACATGCGCCGACCTGCCTGCATGACTGCCTTGCTGCCGTCTTAGTGCATCCTCTTGGCTTGTCCTGTTCAAGTCGACTTAAAGAATGAAATTTATATGAAATGCAATGGTGGTATTAAGATTATACACAACATTTGCTTTTACTTAAGATAACACGTGGCGGTAATGAAGAAAAGATCATTCGACCTGAACGGGGTCTGAAAAAAACAGCGTCTCTAAGGCAGGCAAAGTGATCAGCGGTGTGTGTGTGTGTGTGAGTTTGTATGGGCGGCGAATGGACAGACGAACAAACATTTTATCTCAAAGGAAATGGTGAACGATGCTGATGCTGCTGCTGCCGCTAAAAAACAAGTATGAATCAATATTCCTCAACTTGAACGCCAACAGCAACCCAGGCCCTGTCGAACAACAGAAGGAGCGTTGAAAGCCAGCACAAAAACGACAAAAACGAACAACAACACAAAAGCAATGAAGAGCATTAAGGATGACTGCCGCTTATAGCGTTCCTCTTTCGAGATATATCTTAAAATCAATGACAAATTAATATGAATTGAAATTTTTTTTTGGCTTTAATATGGTTCATTAAACTCTGGATATGCTACCTGAAATTAATTTCACAACAGCATGCTGAGCGTGAAGCCTAGGTAATCTTAACAAATTCAATGATCTCTCGAGAAAAAAATTAAAAAGAAACCACAGAAGGGAAGGGAAAAACATTTAAATTATTTGCGGTGACCAAAGGTGTGAAAGGTGATTTCAGAATTTAGGCGAAAAAAATAAAAATATTTTTTTAGAAATTTGTTTAATGTAAAAATAATAAGTAAAAAAGCTTAAATACCCTACACCATTTGGAACGAATTTGGTAATTTTCAAAAAAATAAAATCCTTTAGAAATTCTATTAAAATCTTAAAAACCGAATGTAACCGTTATATTAGGGTCTTTATCAGAAGCTATTATAATGTTCAAATGCGAAACATGAAAAAAAAAATCGGTGAATAATGTCACTAAAATCATCAAAATACCGAATGTAGGGAGTTACCGTGGAGGCTAAACTAGAACGTCTACAAATACCAAATTTGAAACAATTTCGGTGAATAATGTTGCTAAAATCATCAAAGTACAGAAAAAAGGGAGATACCACTATATGTAGGCTATACAAAAACGTGGACCTACATCACCCATTTTTAATACCAAAAGTCTTGCAGACATAATACACATTTGAGTAAAATTTTATTAATCTACTTCATTTCGGACAGACGGACAGAAGGACGGACATAGTTAACTCGACAGACCGACAGACGGACATCGTTAAACAGACATAGACTTTTATGCTGATCAGGAATATATATATACTTTGTGGGGTCTAAAATGTATATTTCGAGGTGTTATAAACGGTATGACAAACATAATATACCCTCCATACTATGGTGGAGGGTATAAAAATATGACATAGGACAGCTTTTTATTTTTTTTTTCCAAATTCTATCTATTTTCAAACCAAGTGATTTGATACCGGTGAGATTCGGTTTAAATTTAGATGTAACTCCCATATATATCTTCAACCGATTTCGGGATAATTGTGCATCAAATGGCCACTATCAGTCCAAATGTCCTGTATTTTGGTACATCCCACAGATTTTGGGGTTTTAAGTCCCTCACGTACGTACTATGCACTCCAGAAGAATGATATTTGGTACCGGACATCAGATACTGCTCGAAAATACCTCTGTCAAATTTTATCAATATCGGTTCAGATTAGCATATAGCTCCCATATACATCTTTTTCCAATATCAAGTTTATCAGGTTTAATACCACCCAAATTGATCCGATATCAGGATAGACCAAATGGCTAATATCAGCCCAAAAGCACTGAATTTTGACAATTACGACCGAATTCATCTTATAAACCAGTACTTCAAATCAGTTCAGGTATACCTATAGCTCCCATACCTATTTTTCATCCGATTTGGTCCTTAAACTCCTCACATTACATATGCATCCACATGTAATATGCATTCGATAACAATGATAATTGTTACCAGATATCTTATAGAACTCGGAACTAAAATTTTATCGAGAACGGCTAAGATTTGGATATAGCTCCCATATATATCCTTAATCTGATTTTAGGTTTATTGTGCAGATAATGGCTAATATCATCCCAAATGGACACTAGTTGAGCCATCCACTGAAATGCTTTCGAAATTCATGTCTCTGTACGTCCTTACAATGCAGTATAACTTTGGGGAGAATTTGGGAAAAAATTACGAAATTTAAAAGACTTATGAATTTTTAAAAATGTTTATCGATTGTAAAAGTGGAACCAGAAGAACTGGACCAACAAATCTACATGCGAAAAAAATTACCATTTTGGGAGAGGAATTTAAGGCCAATATTTCCCATGTCAGAGACCAAATTTGGTCTTTATGGGATGCCCGATTGGCTTTATATGAGATACGTGTATGATGTTCTAACTTTTATGGCGGGGAATGAGTGAACCTTTGATCTTCATACAAGATCTAGTGTTGATAAAAATATCCGGATATAAGAAGTTTGAATATAATCGGAATTATTACAAATTTTGAACACGGAGGTACCAAGAAGATGTTTTGTCGGATATATCCTGTCGTGGGGAAGTACCAGAAAAAGTGGTTGATTTTATGCTAATTTCATACCAGATCATGAGTTGGTAGAACTACTGGGTTGTGCGAAAAGTGAAGTTAATGAAACTCTTATTTCGCACGTTATAAAAGTTCTGTTTATTCGAAGTAGTGTGCTGATATCGAAGATTTTCCCTCCAATCCTAGGCTTGATAAAAATATTGCGATATTTCAAATTTGAAGCAAGTTGGATACTCCCTTCGCTCTCTATTAGATATTCAATATTTAAGATTTTATCAATTTTTACCCACATAACGGTACCTCATGATATTCGGTATTTTGATGATTTTAGCGACATTATTCACCGGAATTGTTTCAAATTGTCTATGACAAAAAATTTTCTATGCAGGTGCAGGTCTTCGTATCGGCCTTATATATCAGTACCTCCCTATATTCGGTATTTTGACGAGTTTAGGTACAATACCCACCGAAATTGTTTGAAATGTCGTATTTGACGTTCGTAATGGATGCTACAGCCTATGACAGAAAATTGTCTATGTTGGTCCAGGTCTTCGCACAGCTCCGATACCAACGGTACCTCCCTATATACGATATTTTGATGATTTTAGCTACATTATTCACTGTTTATTTCAAGTTTCGAATTTGAATATGGCAATGGCTCAACGTCGTATAGACCCCAATATAACGGCTATATTCGGTATTTTTAAAATTTTAACAGAATTTTTAAGGATTTTATTTTTTTTTTTTTTTTGAAAATTTCCAAATTCGTTCCAAATGGTGGAGGGTATTCAATGTTCGGCCCGGCCGAACTTATTGTTTTTTAACTTGTTTTTTATTTTAATTGAATGAAAGCAAAAAATGTCGGAAATAGCATCAATTATGGCCTTCAAATGGCACGAATTATGACCTTCAAACGGCGAATGAAACCGTCACACGCTGCCCGAATGTTGCTCTGCGGTATGTTGGCCCATTCCCGGCGAAGCGCTTGCTTGAGGTGATCGACATTTCGGTATTTTTTAGTGCCAACCTTGCTTTCCGAAATACTCCAGACATAATAGTCCAACGGATTGGTGCGGAGATTTTTGTGACCATTGTGTGCTGCAAATGAAGCATGGAACCTCGTTTTGTAACCATTCTTGGGTGGTGCGTACTGAGTGTGATTGTGCTGAGTCTTGTTGGAATGTCCAAGGTCAGCGGCCAAAATGTTTGCGTGTCCAAGGCTTTAATACACCCTCCAGAATATTTTCGCGATAATATTCGGCATTTATTCTGATGCTACGGTCAATAATACAAGCGGAGAGCGATCATCGGCTATTACGGCGGTCAACACCATCAGCATGGCCGGCACTTGAGTTCTGGTGGCCAACCGAAGGTGTACATTTGTAGCTGACCTCTTTGGCAAGTATACACGATCATTTTGCTTGTTTAACAAATGCTGGACAACGAATGTTTTCTCATCGGCAGTTCACCACTTTCGGCCAAACGAAGCAACTCTTTAGCTCTTTTGATTCTATTTTCTCTCAGTTGCGGTGTAAGTTATTGCTCTTTTTGGAATTACAAAGGCTTTACCCCGAGCTCATTTTTCAATATTTGCCGAATGGAATATTGCGATACATTCAGCTCACGAGCATTATTTTCCGTTTCTTTAAGTCGGTTCTTTATTTTTCAAACCATTTCTGCTGATGTTGCTGTTTTCTTCCGTCCACTTCCTTGACGTCGGGCTACGCTACCAGTAGCACGGTAACGAGCGATGGTACGAGACACAAAACACATTTAAATGCTGGGGTGCTCTAACGATAGCCACTTGTGGGTTTCCAGCCAAATATAAAGAAATCAGAATATCACGTTTTAATTCCATCACGAATAACTTTTTTCTGGAAAATTCTCACCAAAATGCTTTTGTAAGCTTGTAAACATTATAATAAGCTGTCACTGGAATAAATGTAAGAGCTGCCGAACGTGTGGTTTAGAAATTACAGCAGTCTGACACTGGTTGCCGTTTTTTCATCTCACCCTGTATATCGAATCGATATCATCGATTGTGAGTTAGCCTTAGTTGTGGTAAACAAAAACTCTAGCCTCTTGCATAACATTCGGCAGGAGTCCAATTTTCGTTATGATTTTTGGGGTACCCCATTTCACAATTCAGTTTTGAGTAAAAAAAACTATTCAATTACAGAATAATAAAAAATCTAATGAAAACACAATATTATTTCAATGAAATATTTTAAATAAATTCCTTTTTTTTTGTTTCGCCAAAGAAGAATAATGATTAGCTTCAGGTAAAGTAGTTCTCTATTGTGTTGAATATTATACAGCATTAACTCTATTAGCATGCTTCATGAACACGTCATTTAATATGAATAAGAGGCTGGCCGACAGTCTGGAATAAGAATAAAATTTAGAGAATGACATGTCTGAAACTGATTTCCATAACTAATTTTTTGAAAATTTTTGTTATGCCATATCCATTGGTTCGCAATACGCAGACGCACATATACACACCGCTACAGGAGACTGAATTCTCTTGCCTACCTTTTCATCTGGTTTTCAATCTACAGCAAAAAAGGGAGGTTGTTACCTTTGTTCTGAACATATCATTGTTTTGCTGCAGCAGCAACAAGAAACACAAATTCTAAACCATGAACGGAAGTATGCTTAAATTTTCTATAAAAAAAAACCGAATACAGGCAACAAACAAACTGGCGTTTTGAAGCAGAGCAATCCCAGCATACGCAACTAATTTGCCATATCAATTTCAAGTTTAGGTACTTGGCGCTCATGATATCATTGTAATCGTATCATTATGCAAATTATTCTAAGAAACTAAGGGTAATATTTCATTGTCGAGATGAGAGAATGACAAATGGTATGGCGGAGCGAACGGGAATAGGCGGTTACGGTCTGTGCATATGTTATACGGAATTCGTTGTTGAACTTTAGATTTAACGATCCATAACCACAGACAATGGAATATTTGATGCATAATTAGGATAACAATGTTAGAAAATGGTAATTGATATCTTGGAAAGACCAGAAATAGAAGGCAACAAAGTTCTTACAGGAAACCTGTAGGTTTCTTTACCAGAGCAGAATGTCTTCTCGTAGAAGAGCAGAGAGTCTTCTCAGAGAAGAGCTAAAGGTCTTTTCCTAAAAGAACTGAAGGTCTTCTCAGAGAAGAGCTAAAGATGTTCTCAGAGAAGAGCTAAAGGTTTTCTCAGAGAAGAGCTAAAGGTCTTCTCAGAGAAGAGTTAAAAGTCTTCTCAGAGAAGAGCTAAAGGTATTCATAGAGAAGAGCTAAAGGTCTTCTAAGAGAAGAGCCAAAGGTCTTCTCAGAGAGGAGCCAAAGGTCTTCTCAGAGAGGAGCCAAAGGTCTTCTCAGAGAAGAGCCAAAGGTCTTCTCATAGAAGACCGTGAGGTCTGCTCTCATAGAAGACCGTGAGGTCTACTCTCATAGAAGACCGTGAGGTCTGCTCTCATAGAAGACCGTGAGGTCTGCTCTCATAGAAGACCGTGAGGTCTGCTCTCATAGAAGACCGTGAGGTCTGCTCTCATAGAAGACCGTGAGGTCTTCTCTCATGGAAAACCAGAAGGTATTCTCTCATAGAAGACCATGAGGTCTTCTCTCACAGAAGACCATGAGGTCTTCTCTCACAGAAGACCATGAGGTCTTCTCTCACAGAAGACTATGAGGTCTTCTCTCACAGAACACCATGAGGTCTTCTCTCACGGAAGACCATGAGGTCTTCTCTCACAGAAGACCATGAGGTCTTCTCTCATAGAAGACCCGGAGGTCTTCTCTCATAGAAGACCCGGAGGTCTTCTCTCATAGAAGACCCGGAGGTCTTCTCTCATAGAAGACCCTGAGGTCTTCTCTCATATAAGATATACGATCTTCTCTCATAGGTCTTATTTCATAGAAGAACCAAAGGTCTTCTAAAGTCTTCTCATATCGAAGACAAGAAGATCTTTACCCAGGAAACCAGAATTTATTCTCCTAGAAAACCAGAAAATTTTTTGTTAAGAGAACTGCAAGATTAATTTCTCAGCGAGAAGAGACAAGGAAATTATTTGATTACAGCAATTAATACATTTTAAATTAAGCAATTAATAATTTTCGAGAGAATAAAAAAACAATCTCCTATTCTTTGCAACAATGTATGCAACTCGTTCGATGAGAACATCAATCCTGCCATAGCTGTCACCTCGAACTCCATCTTCCAGCATCGTCTGATGATTGCCGTTGTGCGTTCCGTCGTTTATGCAACAAATAATTAATCGCTTTAATTAAAATTGTATTGAAAGCCAAGATAGACTGGATACCGTATCCAACGCCAGCAGGAAACTGAACCGGCAGCATCGCACGCACACTCGCCGTTCATGGGGGCTTCTGTCTGTCATCATAATTATCATAAAGTTATTCATTTCCATCTGAGTGCCGTCGTCGTCGACATCAGAAAACGGAACGGTAGCCACTTGGTTACTCTGTTGGTAGCATTATTCTGGGGGGAGACAGATGTACATACTGGCAACAATTGTCGTTTCATATTTTTTTTTTTTTTTTGGTCGTGAGGTGAAGTTGAGCGAAAGAAGTTGTACAACAATGAAGTCGAGTACGATGGAACTTTTAGTTCGCAATATGGGAAGGGGCTAATTGATAAAAGAAGACGGTAGGTAAAACAGATATATCTATTCGAGGGTGTTATCCTTGATTAAAAGGATAACATTCATCTCGTCCTTTAAAACTTATTTAATAACAACAAAAACAAAACAAAAAGAAAGGTCAAATGTCGAGAAGGGCTGACTTAATGATGTCATATACTGCTATTACATTCGGCCGATGTTCAGTTTATTTATAACATTGCACTCCATGTAAGTTTCTGCTAAATTCTCCCACAAAACATCATTTTAGAAGATTGACACCCAAGATATTCTTCATCAAATCAGCGTGTGGCCGTTCGATGGCCATAATATATGCCAAAGTTGACCAATTCGAACAAATCTAAACTTATTCTAATATTTGATGCTATTTCCGACATTTTATAATTTCATTCAATAAAATTAAAAAAAAAAAAACAAGCAAAAAATCTGTAAGTTCGGCCAGGCCGAACTTTAAATAACCTCCACGAATCGGTACAAATTTGACAATCTAAAAAAAATTAAAATCCATTAAAAATGCTGTTAAAATCTTAAAAATACCGAATGTAGCCGTATATTAGGGACTATTCGACGACGTGGACCTGCATATGCAATTTTTGTCATAAGCCTGGCATAGGCTGTAGTATCCACTACGAACTTCAAATACCAAATTTGAAATAGTTCCAGTGAATAATGTCGCTAAAAACATCAAAATACGGAATATCGGGGGGTACCGTTATGTGGGGGTTATACGAAGACGTGGACCTGCCTAGACAATTTTCTGTCACAGGCTGTAGTATCCATTACGAACTTCAAATGCGAAATTTGAAATAGTTCCGGAATAAATGTAGCTAAAATAATCAAAATACCGAATATCGGGGGGAACCGTTATATGGGGGCTATACGAAGACGTGGACCTACATGGTCCAATTTCTGTCTGTAGTATCCATTACGAACTTCGAATACCAAATTTGAAACAATTCCGGAAAATAATGTCGATTGAATAATCAAAATACCGAATATAGGGAGGTACAGTTATATGGTGGCTATACGAAGGCGTGGACCTACATAGCCCATTTTCTGTTTTAGGATGTAGTATCCATTACAAACTTGAAATACCAATTTTGAAACAATTCCGGTTAATAACGTCGCTAAAATCATCAAAATACCGAATATCGGGAGGTACCGTTAAATGGGGGCTATACGAAGACATGGACCTACACAGACAAGTTGCTGTCATAGGTTATAGTATTCATTACGAACTTCTAATACCAAAGTTGAAACAATTCCGGTAAATAATGTCGCTAAAATCATCAAAATACCGAATATCAGGGGGTAGAGTTATATGGGGCCTATAAGAAGACGTGGACCTGCCCGGACAATTTTCTGGCATAGGCTGTAGTATACATTACGAACTTCAAATGCGAAATTTGAAACAATTCCGGTAAAAAATGTCGCTAAAATCATCAAAATACCGAATATCGGGAGGTACCGTTATATGGGGGCTTTATGAAGACGTGGAGCTACATAGCCCATTTTCTGTTTTAGGCTGTAGTATCCATTACGAATTTCAAATACCAAATTTGAAACAATTCCGGAAAATAATGTCGATTGAATAATCAAAATACCGAATATCGGGAGGTACCGTTATATGGTTTCTATACGAAGACGTGGAGCTACATATCCCATTATCTGTTTTATGCTGTAGTATTCATTACGAACTTCAAATGCGAAATTTGAAACAATTCCGGTAAATAATGTCGCTAAAATCATCAAAATACCGCATATCGGGGTAAGAATTTTATGCCGATCAAGAATATATATACTTTGTGGGGTCTAAAATGTATATTTCGAGGTGTTACAAACGGAACGACAAACTTAATATACCCTCCATACTATGGTGGAGGGTATAAAAATATGTAAAAATTGTGGCATTTGACTTTGTTGTATTTTTTTATCTCACCCTGTATATATATGTTGATGAAAGTACATAACCAATAATAGAAATTATGAATGTTAATTAAAAAGTTTTCGAAAGCTTCCGGCTTATTCCACAATTCTTTTACATCTTTTCCACATCGCCCATAATCAACCACTTTATGTGACAACTTATCCGCAGACTTGAGTTTATCTATTCCACCGATAGACTGCATGACAAACCGCAATTCATTTCAATTAAAAACGAAGATATTCTCAATTATAATCATTAAATGATGATCGTCTAATTGTCGGTGACCCCTTTCGACTGTCGCATTCTCTGTCAAACAGAAGCTAATCATCATCATCAAACGATGTCGAATATTTACGAGAGTAATTCCCGGCATAGAAAAGCCGGTCTTTAATTTTCATCGTCATTTTTTTGTTTTTGCTTCCCAATAAAAGTCAACAACTTGTCATTTGTATGCATGTGTGTGTGTCAGTGTGTGATAGCCTATGAGAGCAGCCACACAGGCGGGGTTTTTTGCAATTGAAGTATTCTTCACCCATCATTAGCTACTGTCACGCTATCTTTAGTTTTTTTTTTTTTATCTTTCAGACGGAAAGCTTAGATGGCAATTTGCGAAAATTCTTCCCAGTCTCAGATGAAAAACGTTTGTTTTGTCAAAAAAAGTCAGTTTATTGCCGAAGATATTAATGCCAAGAATTTATGAGAGATCAATGGATGAATTGAATTTATGGTATATCTTATTCTTCGGCAACGCAGATTATTTTCAGAAATTGAAACCGGAATAAGTTTTGAGAATGCCAAATTGTTATCACTGAGAAGTTGGTAAACGCTTCACGTAATAAGATCTAGTACTCACATTTCAAAACAGTGTTGCAATGATAGTCCTTTGACAGTTGACCCATACATATATTTATATATATATATATATATATATATATATATATATATATATATATATATATATATATATATATATATATATATATATATATATATACTAGCTGAACCCGGTGCGCTTCGCTACCCCTTTTGATTTTATATGCATTCAAAATTTTATTTACGAATATATGTTGGTTAATACAAATTTAAAAAGTTAAAAAAATTATTGCACTACTTTAATGCGTAAATAACCAAAACCATTAGAAAAGCAGTAACTTGACATACATACACGAAGGGTTTGTCCTTCGGATTTATTTATTTCATAGCAAATACCAAGCGTGCAGTAAACTGCAATCTTTTGCAGTTGAGTGGCATTTCTATTGCAATTAGTGAATTCGAGATAGCAACATATATCGCCGTAATAAGCGTATTTCAAATCAATTGTTGTGTTGTTTTTTAGTATTAGCCTAAGGCGTTGTGGGTCAATGGTTCTTATTAAAGTCATATCCCAATCTGATCCGATTTAAATATAATTTTAAAAAAATTACTTTTACACCAAATTCCGCCACACCTTTTATATTTTATTGAAATTGGTGCGTCAAATATGTGAAATCGGCCGAGAATATATATGGGAGCTATATCCAAACCTTAACTAATTTCTAATTAATTTGTCACATTTATTATTTTAACCAAATTCCGCCACACATTCTGAATGTCATTGGCATCGGTAATATATATCATGTTTGGTGCATAACATATATGAAATCGGCCGAAATATATATGTTAGCTATATCCAAACCTCAACTGATTTCAATGTAATTTGGCAATTTTTTCTGGTGCCAGATTTTGTCTCTCTGTCTTTGGTTGCATCAAATATGTAAAATCGGCTGAGTATATATATGGGAGCTATAATCAAATCTGACCGTATTTGAATATAATTTGTCAAATTTCATTATTCGTTATTATTTCATTGGAATCGGAAATACATACTGTGTGTGATGCATAAAATACATGAAATCGGTTGAAAATATATATGAGAGCTATATCCAAATCTGAACCGATTTTAAAATAATTTGACTAATTTTTTTTCTAATCAAAATCCCGTCACACATTCCCAATTTCATTGGATTCGAACATACATATCGTGTTTGGTGCATCAAATAAACGAAATCGGTCGACTATATATATGGGAGCTATATCCAAATCTGAACCGATTTCAATATAATTTGACAAATTCATTTTTGCTCCCAATTTCGTTACTTATTTTAAATTTCATTAAAATTGGACATACATATCGTGTTTGGTGCACCAAATACATGAAATCAACCGAAAATGTATATGGGAGCTATATCCAAATCTGAACCGATTTCAATATAATTTTGAAAATCAATTTTTTAGATAAAATCCATCACACGTTTCAAATTTCATTGAAATATGAGAAACATAGCGTGTTTGGTGCATCAAATGCTTGAAATAGGCCGAAAATATATATAGGAGCTATATCTAAATCTCAAACGATTTCAAAATAATTTGGCAATTTTATTTTTGTTCCAAATTCCGTTACGCATTCCAAATTTGGAGACTGTATCTGTAATCGATCAATAGATATGTGCATACATAATCTAAATTTTTGGGAGGTACCTCCGATTCTGCTGCTATATCTCCAGTTCCAAGTGGAATTTCAAAAATGTATATAGCCTATGTTACTTTCAGGCGATGTTGCAGTATACATGCAAATTTTCAGGAAAATCTGTTCAGCGGTTTTCGAGTCCATAAATTACAAACAAACAAACAAACAAACAAACATACAAACATTTTCCTCTTTTATAGATATAGAATATATATATATATATATATTATACCCAGGGTATTATGTCTTTGTGCATTTGTTTGTAACAGGCAAAAGGAAACGAGATAGACCCATAGTTCCTTTTGGTGATCTGCAAAGAATCACTTTCTGTGTTGATTTATGCATGTCAGTCCGTCTGTCCGCCCGTCCGTCCGTCCGTCTGTCCATGTATTCTTGTGCACAAAATGCAGTTCGCATTTATTATCCGATTGAGATGAAATTTTCCAAACAACATTTGTTTGGCCCAAGGGCGAACCCTATTGAAATTGGAGATAATCGGTAAAAATTTAGATATAGCTCCCATATAAATCTTCGTCCAATTTGCCTTTTATTGTGCACCAAACGTGTAATATCAGACCGAATAGCATGGAATTTTGCACATACAACCAAATTAGGCCTGAAAATAAGTGTGCCAAATTTGAAGGAAACCGGTTCAGATATAGCTATAGCTCCCATATATGTATATATTGTTCATCCGATTTGTTATTTTTGTCCTCCGCAGCCGTAATATGCACTCTGTAACAACAATATTTGGCGAAATATATCAAATGCAGCTCAGAAATACCTTTGCTAATTTTTATCGAGATCGGTTCAGATTTGGATATAGCTCCCATATATAACTTAATTCGATTTACATTTTATTGTGCACCAAACGTCTAATATTTGTCCAAAGGGGATGGAATTTGGCACATACGACCGAATTGAGTCTAGAAGGTAGTATCCTAAATTCGGTGATGATCGGTTCAGATATAGCTATAGCTCCCATATATATTGTTCATCCGATTTGTTGTATTTATTACCCACAGCCGTAATATGCACTTCGTAACAACGATATTCAGGGAAATATATCAAATACATCTCAGAAATATCTTTGCCAAATTTTATCGAGATCGGTTCAGATTTAGATATAGCTCCCATATATATCTTTATCTGATTTCAAATTAATTTCACACCATATGGGCAATACAAGTCCGAATTTAAAAGATACAAATGCTTCGGCATATTTAGTTCTTTGAATTTTAAATTATAATTATAATCATAGCGTTTATGATTGAATTCTCCCATAAAAACTTTTAATTATTAAGTGGAGCTCAACTAAATTAGCAAAGTTGTGTAGGGTATCATAAAATCGGCCCGCCCGACTTTAGGACTTTCTTTACTGGTTTTAGCATGAAATCCTCCAAGAAAAAGTAATTTTATAAAATTCAATTTTCACTGCAAATCCTCGATCGTTTTAAAAATCTTAAATACACCCTTTGGAAAATCCACGATTCTCGTCCAGGAAGACCTTAAGAAAACATTTTAAAAATCAATTTTTTTATATCATTTGACACAGCCTAGGTCTCAGGTCTCTTTTGACCAAATCCGTTTCAGCACATTTGAGATCTAACGGTGTCTGTCCGTCCCTTCGTATATCTGGTTGCTGCGCACGATAACTCTCGAAGCGAGTATCCGATTTTGCTCAAACAAATGATAATACTATTATCAAACTTAGAACGATAGGAAATATGGGCCCACTCCTTCTGGTACCTCCCCCACAAAGTGTCAAATTTTCACAGAGAATAATTTAGCTCACAGTAGAAGAAAGGATCATCAGATTTTGTTAAAACTTTGCAAATTCTAATATTTATGTCAATGCTAGGTCTCGTAAGAAAATTGGCAATATCAGCTCACTCCTTGTAGTATATTTTTATACCCTCCACCATACATAGTATGGAGGGTATATTAAGTTCGTCATTCCGTTTGTAACTCATCGAAATAATCATTTTAGACCCAACAAAGTATATATATTCTTGATCAGCGTAAAATTCTGAGACGATTTAGCACTGCCCATCCATCCGTCCGTCTGTCCGTCTGTTGTAATCACGTTACAGTCAAAACGAATTAAGATAGGAAGGGGCTATAAAGGTCCACGATATCGTATAGCCCCCACATAACGGTACCCCCGATATTCGGCATTTTGATTATTTTAGCCACATTTTCTAATAGAATTGCCTGAAATTCCACACAAGAAGTCCCTTGTGAGTACTTTATCCCCTGGAAGATAATTATCTATATAGGTACACGATATGGTATAGCCCCAATATAACGGTACCCCGAGATATTCGGTATTTTGATGATTTTAGCCACAATTTTCAACGGAATTGTCTGAAATTCCACACAAGTAGTCCCTGAGTACTTTACCCCCAGACATAGATTTGTCTATATAGGTCCACAATATCGTATATCCCCCATATATCGGCCCTTCTGATATTAGATATTTTAAAGATCTAACTGAATTTTTAATGGATTTTTTTTGAAAGGTTTCTAATTCGTTTCAAATGGTGGAGGGTATTTTCACTTGTTTTGAATAATCATATACCTATTAAATTATGAAATAGGAGTACCATTGTTTCTAATTTCGAGCATCCGAATTTTTTTCTATTAACTCTAATAGTATAGATGGAACATATCGGACGACTGCTTGTGGTACCTCCCCAACAACTGATTAAAACGTTGAATAGCCATAGCTCTCACAGACGGCAAAATTAACATCCCATTCTTTTCAAATTTTGCACATCATAATATTTCTACCAACAACCATGCTGGTGTTAAGATAAATAGATCGGGCCCCTCCATACAGTACCTCCTAAACAACGAGTCAAAATTATAATTAACCAAGACGCTCATTATACATGTGATTCTCTTCAAGCTTCAGTGAAATAACTGACTGATCTAGAATCAACGCCCAGACGGAACGACTGAAGCTGGAATCTTAAAATCTTGCACGAGGATCAGCCTTGATGCGTAGGCGCGTGATAAAGATGGGTTTTTGGAAATTCGTACAAACAGAGTACGAAGAGAACTAAAATGTACTGAAAATTGAATACTTTGTACTGAACAAACGACATGAGCTTGAAATTTGGAATAAGAATCACAGATGGAGTGCAGGATAAATGTACCAAAGGATTTCCAGAAATTCGAACTAAAAAGTTACTAGACTTTTAATAGCACTAAATTTCTAAAATGGAACTGTTTGGTATAAATGTCGTACTAAGGGTGCGAACTGTACTAAATGGTACTAAATTTGTAAACGTTTGGTTTAAGGTGACCAAATGAAGCTGGAATTTTGAATTTTGCTATTAGAGTAAAAATTTTGCATTGGGTTCCCTATTGGTTGTAGGTTCGTGATAAAGAGGTTGTCTTACAAATGTGTGCAACAAGTGCACGCAAAGTACTAAATAGTACCATATTTGGTACAATTAGGTATTTTGTGATCAGATTGTGCTTGAAATCTGAAATTTGGTTTTGGGGTCGCTGTTCATGTGTAGTCTAAAAACACTTCTAGTCCAAATTTCCAAAAACTCAGCCTATCTCACCCCTACCCATTTCCAAAAATAATTCCAAATAAAAGGACTCCAGTGCTATAGGTTCATTCAAATTTAAATCAAATTTGGTACCATTTAGTACACATAAGTACTAAACATAACATAACCCAATCCTACACTGCAACAGCCATCTTATTTTTATACCCTTCACCATAGTATGGAGGGTATATTAAGTTTGTCATTCCGTTTGTAATACCTCGAAATACACATTTTAGACCCCACAAAGTATATATATTCTTGATCACCATAAAATTCTATGTCGATTTAGATATGTCCGTCCGTGGAAATCACTCTAGCTTCCGAGCGAATTGAAGTAGAATGATAAAATTTTGCTCAAATATATGCTATGTCTGCAGGACTTTTGGTATTGAAAATGGGCCATGTATGTCCACGTTTTGGTATAGCCCCCATATAAGGGTACCTCCCGATATTAGGTATTTTGATGATTTTAGCGACATTATTGACCGGAATTGTTTCAAATTTGGTATTTGAAGTTCATAATGAATATTACAGCCTAAGCCAGAAAATTGTCTGTGCAGGTCCACGTCTTCGTATAGCCCCCATATAACCGTAGCTCCCGATATTCGGTATTTTGATGATTTTAGCGAATTTCTTCACCGGAATTGTTTCAAATTTTGTATTTGAAGTTCATAATGAATACTACAGCCTAAGCCAGAAAATTGTCTGCGCAGGTCCACCTCTTCGTAAAGCCCCCATATAACGGTACCTCCCGATATTCGGTATTTTGATGATTTTAGCGAATTTATTCACCGGAATTTTTTTCAAATTTGGTATTTAAAGTTCGTAATGGACACTACAGCCTAAGACAGATTATTGTCTGTGCATATAACGGTACCTCCCAATATTCGGAATTTTAATGATTTTAGGGACATTTTTCACCAGAATTGTTTCAAATTTGATATTTGAAGTTCGCAACGGATACTACAGCCTACGACAGAAAATTGTCTGCGCAGGTTCACGTCTTCTTATAGCCCCCATATAACGGTACCTCTGTATATTTGGTATTTTGATGATTTTAGCGACATTATTCATCGGAATTGTTTCAAATTTGGTATTTGAAATTCGTAATGGATACTGCAGCCCAAGGTAGAAAATTGTCTGTGCAGATCCACATTCTGATACAACCCCCATATAATAGTACCTCCCTATATTGATGATTTTAGCTACATTATTCACCAATTTTTTATACCCTCAGCCATATGGCTACAGAGGGTATATATCATTTGATACGGTCGCAACGTGCCTAGTCGAAATAACTGTTTTAGACCCTAGGTCTCTTAGGACCAAATCCGCACATTTGGAGTCTGGCTGGCTGGTGCGCACGATAACTCTCGAAGGGAGTATCCGATTTGGTCCAAACTTGGTACATCGTAATATTTTTGTCAAACTTAGATCGAGTTCGAAGATGGGCAATATCGGTCCACAACTTCTGGTACCTCCCCCACAAAAGGTCGAAATTTGCAAACAATTTATTCTTTGCACAGAAAGAGAAGGGAAAATTCGATTTTGCTCCAAATTTTGCAAATCCTAATATTTGCGTCAGTGCTAGGTCAGGTGTGAAAATGGACAATATCGGTCCACTCCATCAAATACCTCCCCCACAAATGGACAAAATTTTGAGTAATTACAACTCTCATAAAATGTGATTTAAGAGTCCGATTGTCTTCAAATTTCACATATGACAATATTTATGTTAACCCAAGGTCTGATGTTAAGATGGAATATATCGGTCCACTCCTTCTGGTACCTCCCCCACAAAGGGTCAACATTTTTAGCATACATGAAGCTCGTAAAACGCAAATTTAACATACGATTCTATTCAGTATTGGAGCTTCTCAATATTTTCATCAATACAAGATCTGTTATAAAAATCGTAGAGATCGGACCATTTTTTCTGGGAGGTAGGGTTCAAGATTTTTTAAAACAAAACGCTCAAGGAATTCGAAAGAAGCATCCAAATGTATCCATCCATCTCCTCAAATTTCCCACATACAAACATTATTGTTAACATAAGATCTGTTGTGAAGATGATATACATCTGCCAACTTATAACTGTCATAACTTGCAAACCAAGTCGGCGATTCTTTACATCTTGCTATATCTAAATATTTCTCTTAAGCAGCATTCTGATATGAATATTTAATTTTTCGGAATTAATGATTTCTCATAAAATTGGATACGAATGTTCGATTTCCTTCAAATTTTGCACAAAACAATATATTTTATCTGTATTAGATGAAGTATGAAAATGGAATACTTCGGTCAGCTATATCTGTTACTTGACGCATATTTCCATTTTCCGAAAATTTGCACATATCTCATATAAAGTACAAGAAATAGTCGATGTAGTCCAAATCTGTCTCAAACTCAAGGCTGGGGGTATACATCTGTCGGCAAAACCGACTGATACTATTTTACTTGTTTTTGTGGAAAATTCTCACCAAAATGCTTTTGTATGCTTGTAAACAATATAATGAGCTGTCACTGGAATAATTTTAAAAGCTGTCGGACGAGTGGCATAGAAATGACAGCAGTCTGAAGTTGGTTGCATCTTACCCTGTAGTACACATAAGTACGAATTTCCTAAACTACCTACATTCCTTAATCTTGGAATGCAGTAGTAATCTTATTTCTAAATTTCAGAATTCCAGCTCTATATATCTACCAAATTCGGAACCATTTGGTAATTCTCTGGCACATAAGTAGAAATTTTTTCTCCATATCTCAACCCTACACTCCGCCAGTAATGTTGAGTTCAAATTTCATTATTCCATCTCAATTCATTCCTCCAAATTCAAATTGTACTAAATTCAGTGCCGTTCTAGTACGAATTTCCAAAAACCCAGCCTTATCTGGCCCGTTCGGATCAGGAGTAACCCTAACCCAAATTTTCAAGATTCTAGCTACAACCATTTCGTCTGGGCGTTGATGAATCTTTTAGTCAGGACTTTACCCTCCCATTAATATATATGTGGAGATGTAAAACATCGCATGGCCAGCATATTTTTTTGCAATTTTTAAATTTAAAATACAGAATTGTAATTTTAAAAAGTAAGCAAAGGCTACAGTCGAGCGTGACCGACCGTTGAATACCCTACAACACTATAATAAATGATACAGTTTATATAGACGAGATACTCGAATGAATTCCACAAGATATTGTGACAAATCATAAATGAAAGCCATCAGGTTTCGTTCTCTGATTTTCGAACAATAGCAACTTAAGCTAATTTGCTCATTTCCAATTTATTGGTAGATGTTGCACGTAAAGGGTCTTCCTGGAACCAATATTTCCCAAAGACCTATAATCTCTCAGAAGTGGCAAAAGATTAACATTTATTATTGGTTTTTGACTGAAACGCATCTATATGAGATACGTACATTTGACTATATTCTTCCACGAAATCAGCGTTAACGAAATAGTCAGAAGTGCGTCTTTCCTGTATTTGTGAATTCTCCAAAAAGTCACTGGAATGGACATTTTCGTATTTAGTCTACAAAAGTTGGCAAACTATTTCACACATTGAATATTTTTGGATGGAAGGAAAATTGTTCCGAAAAAAACTAAAAAAGTACAAGACTGGCGCATAGTACGCCTCCAAACCACATGCATTCACTAAGAAAATTTTGTTTTTTTTTTTTTTTTTGTTAAAACGTTTAGTTACCCAAATAATCGCATCAGCTCTTCAGCATGCTGGTCACTAGCTAAACAGCCATCCGGCAGGCACTGCACCAAAAAACAATACCCAAATGTAAACGTCAATACTGTTCGTGCGCTTAAGTAACTCCCCATGGTATGACAACATTTAATTTTTATTAATTTAAATTACATGCATACGATATGTTATGGTGTGTGTAATGCATTCTGAAGTTGTAAATACAACATTCATATAAGACATCTTGCTGGTGACCATAACTTGCCACATAATGTTGCATGTCGATGATTATTCAACATTAAATGTTACCAACTGGGTAATTGACAACAATAATAATGTACCCACCACATGCTGGGAACTAGTCGATGATGTCCATGGAACATGCCAACCTACCAGTCGGCTTGACTCAGCCATCCAACCATTGTCATCTCTTCAGCTCTGGATGGCCAACAAAGTTGTGAGGATATTATGCCAGTTGGAAGTAAAAAAGAAAAACATCAACAACAAACCGCTGCTCATTGCAACAGCGATCAGTCGTCAGCTTGGTCGGCATCCGACTTGTCGACAGCATATCGACAACATAAATAAAGAAGATATTAAACAAATCAAACCGCCGATCACACACAGGCTACTGATTTCCAAGCTGGAGATGTAACAAAAATACTCTCGCTTTGTAGGGAATGTCGATTCTGAAATCTCTGGAGAATTGGAATTTTTAAATTTATTCTATTTTGAGATGTGAAATTGTGATTTATTCTAGTTTCAGTTTATGTTTTACTAGGAGAAGGTTCAATGAAGGAAGTTCTCGGCAATAGGGTTGTATTCGTCGACTGGATGATGATCACTTAAATGATTAACGCTTAGTTCGACGGTATGGGCTTGCCGATGATCAGAATCCTTTTGTTAGGAGAGGAAACAGATAAGGAGACGAAGTGGCCAGGAACAAACAAATTGGCGGAAGCGATAGACAGGGGAAATTGAGTTGGCATATATATTCCAAAGACAGGAACATGACGTCAATATAGAATGTAAAACCTTTCTACTACATAAGACCTATTGTAGATAACTGGGGTCCCTGGGAGTGGTGATTCAGATTATTGATTTCAAGAACTATTTTTGTGTCTCCAGCACGGAAGAGAATAAATGGATTCGTGACAATTTCAAAGCTTTTTTTATTTCTACGAACTTCGTAATCGAATACCTAATGACTCTATGAAATCAAATTTATCAGGCGTTTGCTTATCATTTTCACCAAAACTTAACTTCGTTTAACTTCACTTTCATGGAAGCGAGTATTTCGATGAACAACCGATCACATATGCCATCGGCTATGGGTATCGCCTAGTTTTCGTTAATACTAGGCTTTCCCTCGATGTGTGTGAAACATTACCTTGGTCCTTGGAGTAAAAAAATCCACGTTTATAGCTCTGCTGGTCCTTGGAGAAATATTCTTTAAAAAATCCACGTTTATAGCTCTGCTGGTCCTTGGAGAAATATTCTTTAAAAAATCCACGTTTTTAGCTCTGCTGGTCCTTGGAGAAATATTCTTTAAAAAATCCACGTTTATAGCTCTGCTGGTCCTTGGAGAAATATTCTTTAAAAAATCCACGTTTATAGCTCTGCTGGTCCTTGGAGAAATATTCTTTAAAAAATCCACGTTTATAGCTCTGCTGATCCTTGGAGAAATATTCTTTAAAAAATCCACGTTTATAGCTCTACTGGTCCTTGGAGAAATATTCTTTAAAAAATCCACGTTTATAGCTCTGCTGGTCCTTGGAGAAATATTCTTTAAAAAATCCACGTTTATAGCTCTGCTGGTCCTTGGAGAAATATTCTTTAAAAAATCCACGTTTATAGCTCTGCTGGTCCTTGGAGAAATATTCTTTAAAAAATCCACGTTTATAGCTCTGCTGGTCCTTGGAGAAATATTCTTTAAAAAATCCACGTTTATAGCTCTGCTGATCCTTGGAGAAATATTCTTTAAAAAATCCACGTTTATAGCTCTGCTGGTCCTTGGAGAAATATTCTTTAAAAAATCCACGTTTATAGCTCTGCTGGTCCTTGGAGAAATATTCTTTAAAAAATCCACGTTTATAGCTCTGCTGGTCCTTGGAGAAATACTCTTTAAAAAATTCACGTTTATAGCTCTGCTGGTCCTTGGAGAAATATTCTTTAAAAAATCCACGTTTATAGCTCTGCAGGTCCTTGGAGAAATATTCTTTAAAAAATCCACGTTTTGTCCTTGAAGAAATATTCTTTATAGCTCTGCCAGTACCGTATCGGTCTTTGGTAGCAGTATTGTTCAATAAATCTACTGGGACTTCTCTATCACATGAAACAAATTGAGATAGAAAGCTTAAATTTTGCACGGATCAATCTTTTGTCTACAGGCAGGTCGAGTGCGAAGAGGAGGCTATATTGGTCCACTATATTGTGTATATTTTGATGATTTTAGCCACACTTTTCAATGGAACTTTCTGAACTTCTACAGTACAGTACAGAGTTATTCATGAGTACTTTACCCCCTAGAATAGAATTATTTAAATAGGTCCACGATATCGCACACCACCATACAACGGTACCCACCTGATATTCAGTATTTCGATAATTTTTGTGAAAATATTGGCCACAATTTTTTACAAATTTCGTATTTAAAGTTCGTAAGAAGTACCTCAACCTATGGCGGAAATATTTCTATGCAGTCCCACGTCATGGTATAGCGCCCATATAACGATAACTCCCGTATTCTTTTGATGATTTTATTGACACTTTTAATCGGAATTGTTTCAAATTTCGTATTTGAAGTTACGATTAGATATTACCGCCTATGACTGAAAATTGCTCATTCAGGTCCATACAACGGTACCTCCCGATATTCGGTATTTTGATGATTGTAGCCACATTTTTCAATGGATGTGTCTGAAAAATCCCACAATGAGTTCCTTCTGAGTACTCTACCTCCTGGAATAGAATTGCCTATATAGATACACGATATGGCATACGCATCATCATTTTCACCAAATTTTAAGTTCGTAATGGTACTTCAACATATGACGGAAATTTTTTAATTTTATTCGTATAGCTCCGATATTCGGTATATCGATAATTTTAGCGACATTATCATAATTTTAGCAACATGATTGTTTCAAATTTCGTATTTAAGATTCGTAATGGGTACTACTTTGTATAGGCCACATATAACGTTTTTCATTTGAGCAGTATTTTTCAATAAAACTTTTTTTTTAAATTTCTCAAGTTCCTTCCCAATGGTGGGGGTATAAAAAATTCGTAATGGGTACTACTATCTATAGCCCACATATAACGTATTTGATTTGAGCAGTATTTTTCGATAGAACTTTTTTTTTAAATTTTTCAAGTTCCTTCCTAATTGTGGGGGTTTGACAAAAAATTTTAATCACAACTTCACACATCGTACTAATTTTACAGAATTTCTTTGAAAAGACTTCTAATGTTTCTTTTAAAGTTTACCGAGGAACATATAAGTAAACACATTACACAATGGATCATCCAATTTTTATGTCCAAAATTATTTTAACGCCTCCATATGTAAGCCCTAGAAGCCAACAGTGACCTTAATATCTAATTTCAGAATTTCAGCTCTATCCCTTCACCCAATACCAAATTTAGTAACATTCGGCTTGTACATTCTAAATACAAGCTTCATATCTCAACATCAGGGTCCAAAAGTGACCTTAATCTCTAATTTCAGAATTTCAGTTCTATCCCTTCATCCAATAGTACACAAACCCAAAACAATCTACATCCTTCCTTCCTAGAAAGCAAGAGTGGTCCAAAATGAATAACTTTTGGTACTTTTGGAACAATTATAATCTGCAATTTAAAAACCAAAACAAGATCTGAACACAAGATACCACCAGAGACCTCAATATCAAATTTCTATATTCCTGTTCTACCCCTTTATCCAAAACCGAATTTCAAAACCATATCTTACCGACAGACACCAAAAGGGAAATCTATATCGACTTTACTGATTCAAGTCCTATCCCCTCATCCAATACCAATTTAGTACTTTTCGTAGAATTATAGTACGTATTTGCGAAACCAACTACATATGTTCAGGCTCCTCATGAACAGCAGCTCTAATACAAATTTCTGATTTCAAGCACTATCTGTACTATTTAGTAAACATAAGTACGCATTTCCAAAACTTCCTACATACACAATCCTACACTCCAAATTGCCATAACTACCTCCATACCTCAAACATACAATCCCATAGAAATCGTATATCAAAATGTCGAAATTCCACCTCTATAGGTTCACAACAATTCCAATTTGTTCCAAATTTAGTACCATTTAATGCACATAAGTACGAATTTCCAAAGCTTCCTGTATACCTTAATTCTACAAGTAATCCCAAATCCAAATTTCAGGATTCAACCCCTATCGGTTCGCTGAAAAATATAAATTGTACCAAATTAGGTACCATTTAGTACACATAAGTACGAATTTCCTACATACCCTAATCCTACAATGCAATAGTAAAGATATTTACATATTTCAGTATTCCGGCCCTATTGGTTCACCCAAATCGAAATTATACCAAATTTAGTATCATTTAGTATGTGCACGTAACATAAGTACAAATTACGAAAACTTCCTCCATATCCTAATACTACACGCCGCTAGTAATGTTAATTTTAAATATGAGGGTTATAGTTCCATCCGTTCCTCCAAATTCAAATTGCACTAAAGTTAGTACCGTTTAGTACTTTTCGTATACATGAGTACACACTTCCAAAACTACCTCCTTACATCGACTACACCTCAATCTTGATTCCCATTCCAAATTTCAAGTTTTTAGCTCTAAACGTTTGCATAATACGAAATGCTACCAAAGGTAGTACGTTTTAGTACTTTTCGTACACTTATAGTACGAATTTCCAAAAATCCTTTGGTTCATCTATTACGCAATGGACTCTTTTTAAATTAAAGGGTTTTATCACTACTGTTCCCTTAACTTCCACATTCAGCAACTTTTAATACTTTCCGCACCGCTCTAGTACGAATCTCTTCTGTGACCCCTTCGGAAAAATGTACTTTTCCTTAATCAGGTTGAAAATACCTCTCCCTTAATGGGTTTAATGCCCGCAATCGTTTTGGACATAATCCCAACTACTATGGGGATTATGTCCTCTAATTTCTGGGGATTATTTTGGACCGAAAAAACGGCCATAATACACATAATTGTCATGGTAAAGTCCGTGTGGATTATGACACGACACCTATAGATTAGTCATCATTATCCGAAACGACACCCCTACTACTATCACAAGTTCCATGTAATTCAACGATGGAACACGAGTTTTTTGTTCCCATCAATTGTTGTTTTTTTTCGGGAAGCCCAAAGCACATCATAATTTCCATCAAAAACACGCGAAATTCGCATTTAGCACAAATCTCCTTGCGATGCATGCGTATGCATTTTTATTTGCATAGCAACGGCGAATGGATTCGGAATTATGTTGTCGTCACATTGCAGCTTTATATTCGTAGTGACTCAACTTGTGTTTACCTTTCAAACTTCTTTCCTCACTGCATTAATGGAAGTTTCTGTCGACTCGCCACATGTGTTCGAAAATTTTATTCCAAAAAATAAAAAACAAAACTGAAATCCTGTTAAACATTTCATCCCGACCTGATCAAAGACGACTTACATCACACAGACTCCCAGATCATCATCATGGCCAGACGCATGGCGAGTAACAACAACAGCGATTAGGTTCATTAAGAGCTTTAAAGCTCAGCGGGTGGCATGTAAGTAAGTTGGTATATTTGAAGATGATCGAAATGAAGATAGGACCATCAGAGGATGTTGTATTCAACGAATGACGCTGATGACCAATATCATTAAAGTAAAGTTGCAAGAAATTTTATTTAGCTTGGCCTACACTCGAAAATTTTAGGACTGTTCAGCTATAAATTCTGGTGAAGAGTTCAAAACGAAGGTTAGTCTGAAGAAATTGGGTTTCTTCTAAATTTTGAAAGAAGAGTTTGAAATATAAGTCAGTTTAAGGATTTTTTACCGTACACCACATAGTGGTGCATTTGTTTGTAACATGGAGAAGGAAGCGTGATAGGTCCATAGTTAATTTTGAGGATCTTCTTAGATAAACTTTCAGATTCGATTTATGCATGTCAGGCCGTCTGTCCGTCCATCATTCTGTCCACGTATTTTTGTAAATAACTGAAGGTCGCATTTATTATCCGATTGGGATAAAATTTCCCAAATTTCCTAATTACATCAAATTTGGTTCAGATATAGCTATAGCTCCCATATACATGAATGTTGGAAATAGCATCAAATTGTAGAATAAATTTAGATTTGTTCGAATTGGTCACCTTTGGCACGAATTATGGCCTTCAAACGGCCACTGAAAACAAATTTTGCTCAGCGGTATTTTGGACCATTCCCGACGAAGCGCTTGCTTGAGGTGATCGACACTTTGGTATTTTTTAGTGCCAACCTTGCTTTCCAAAATTCTCCAGACACAATAGTTCAACGGATTGGTATCCGGAGATTTTGGTGGTCATTGTGAGCTGGAAATGAAGCGAAGAACCTCATTTTGTAACCATTCTTGGGTTGCGCGTGCTGAGTGTGATACTGCTGAGTCCTGTTGGAATGTCTAAGGTCAGCGGCCAAAATGTTTGCGTGCCCAAGGCTTTAATACACCCTCCAGAATATTTTCGCCATAATTTTCGGCATTTATTCTGATGCCACGGTCGATTAATACGAGCGGAGAGCAACCATCGACTGTTATGGTGGCCCACACCATCACCATGGCCGGCGCTTGAGTTCTGGTGGCCAACCGAAGGTGCACATTTTCAGCTGACATCTTTGGCAAGTAAAAACGATCATTTTGTTTGTTTACAAACCGCTGGACAGCGAATGTCTTCTCATCGGAGAAAACCAAATTCGGCAGTTCACCATTTTCGGCCAAGTGAAGCAACTCTTTTGAGTTGAGCTCTTTTGAGTCTATTTTTTTTCTGTTGCGGTATAAATTCTTGCCCTTTTTCGAATTTCAATGGCTTTATTCCGAGCTTATTTTTCAATATTTGCCGAATGGAATATGTGTGCGATATGTTCAGCTCACGAGCCATTTTTCGGCCATTGCGACGCTGGTTTCGATCAAGTCGCTTCTTTATTTTTCAAACCATTTCTGCTGATGTTGCCGTTTTCTTCCGCCCACTTCCTTGACCAGTACCCGGTAACGAGCAATGGTACGAGACACAAAAGATTTATTCACAACTGAATTTTGGCACATCCAACGGAATTCTAGGCGAGAAGCAAATATATCAAATTTGGTGGAAATCGGTTCAGATATAGCTATAACTCCCATATATATATTTCCTCCGATTTGGGGTTTTAAGTCCCTCACATGCGTAATATGAACTCCACAAAAATTATATTCGGTACCGTATAACTTATGAAACTCAAAACTACCTCTGTCAATTTTTATCAAGATCAGATGAAATTTGGATATATCGTCCATATATATATCTATCCGATATCAGGTTTATTCTGCACCAAATGGCTAATATCAGCCCAAATAGACTGAATTTTAGCTATTGCGACTGAATTCATCCTAGAAATAACCACTTCAAATTTCGTGAAAATCGGTTCGGATATAGCTATAGCTCCCATAGATATGTTTCATCCGATTTGGTGTTTAAGTCCCTCAAATGCATAATATACATTCAATAATAATGATATTTGATAACGGGCATCAGATTTTGCTCGAAAAAAACCTCTGGAAAATTTTATCAAGATCGGTCCAGATTTTTATATACCTACGATATACATCTTCATCCGATTTTATGGTTATTGCTCACCATATATGTAATATCAGCCCAAATTAGATAGATTTCTTTCATATTCAACCGAATTTTAGCATTTTGTGAAACTCGGTCCTGTATATCTATGCTCCAATAAATATGTTTTAATATAATCATGCTTTATACAGAAATTCGGTACTAGAGGCACAAAAGCCTGCGTCAAATTTGTTGGGCATTCGGGAGGGACTTATCACTTATCCAAAAGGCTTTTGCCAAATTCTCAATCTGAATTGTTCGTGAACATAATATGTTGCCCTGAGTACATGGCTTTACTTTTCACAATAAAATAATTAACATTTTTCTTCGAGTGAACCAAGGACATGGTCTGCTGATAGGCAATAAAACCCCTCTTTAAAGTCTATATTTTCCCCCCTTTGCAAAAACAAAAACAACAAGTTGAACTTAATAAATACTAAAATATTCATTTCACAGTTGTAAAATGGTCAAGAAAATAAAATGCTTTGTAACAATTTTCTTCAAAAAAAAAAAGAAAAAAATCGTTTGCCTCACAGAAAATATGTCTGCTTATCTCAACGGCTTTCCCTCCATTAAAGTTTGCCTAACAAAACACTTAAATACCACAAATTACATAAATGGTCAAAACAACTTGATTTCAGGCCATATCGGGCAACAGGTAAAACATTTTCAAATTGAGGAAAAAAAATAAAAAGAAAAAAAATCTAGCTGATAAATGCCAATGTTGAGTGCAACCCCACCACCAAAGCGAAACTCACCGAATCTAACATTTATCTCCGGGGAGTTTTGTGGAATTCTAGCGGATTTGAACAACAGCGACTGATTTAAGTGCCTTGAAATGTTATTGCAATCAACGAACTACCTCAGCAAATGCCACTGGTTGGAGATTTAGCCACACCACTCACTAGGGTGGACTGGCTGGCAATTGTAATTTCGAATTTAATTGAAGAGCCACAAACAACAAGAAATGAATGAAAAAAGAACATTAAAACAGGTCCTATGACAAAAGCCATTCCAGTAGCTTGGAAGGAAACAACTTTGTTGCAGCCACTGGATTCCAAAGATGTTTCCAACTGAAAATAAACCCATAAATGCTTCATTAGCCACAAAGAACAATGTAATGGATTTAAAGGTGTAATTGAGTTCTATGAAATAATTATTAGCCGGCGTAGCCTTAAGTGGGGAGGGAGGAAATTTTACTTTTATTTCATCTTCCATTGTAAACCAACTCCCAGAGAAAGAGATTCTCTACGGTTCTAAAAGCAAAAGTTCTATAGATTTATAGGTTATTTAAATTAAAGAAAACTTAAAGGACTTCCAAGGATATGACTGCTTCAGCAATTATTTTGTAGAAAGAATGGAAAATTTTCTCAGCTAAAATATGGTTTAAAAGCAGGACCGCCAAGAAAATTTCAAGAAAAAAAATCAAAAAAATTGTTTTAGGAAAAAATCGGCTTTTAATTTTATAAATCGGCAAATTTATTGTTATTGTTCATTTGATCTAAAGAATAGAAAATTAATATTCAAAAATAGCTTAACAAATAATTTTTTATAAAAAAATAAAAATAACCAGTAACGAAAAGCCAAATGTCGGGCGGGACCGACTATATTATACCCTACACCACTAAGCATATTTAGTAGAGCTTCCGTAACAAACGAATTTATTTGTAGTAGATCATACCACCTCTCAACATTTGGCTTTAGAGCAGTTATAGTTTGGTCTCAGAGGCAACAAGGCATATCCAATTCTGAATCGATTTCACTAAATTTGACGGAGACATTTTAATCTTTTATACCAAATATCATTGCTATAGAGTGCATGATATTACTTCGAGAAGGGTTATATTAAAGAAATATATACAGGGTAACAAATAAAGGGTGATTTTTTGAGTTTAGGATTTTCATGCATTAGTATTTGACAGATCACGTGGGATTTCAGACATGGTGTCAAAGAGAAAGATGCTCAGTATGCTTTGACATTTCATCATGAATAGACTTACTAACGAGCAACGCTTGCATTTTCAGTGAATGGGCCCTAGAAAAGTTGGCAGAAAATCCGCTTTTTTATCGACAAATTTTTTTCAGCGATGAGGCTCATTTCTTGTTGAATGGCTACGTAAATAAGCAAAATTGCCGCATTTGGAGTGAAGAGCAACCAGAAGCCGTTCAAGAACTGCCCATGCATACCGAAAAATGCACTGTTTGGTGTGGTTTGTACGCTGGTGGAATCATTGGACCGTATTTTTTCAAAGATGCTGTTGGACGCAACGTTGCGGTGAATTGCGATCGCTATCGTTCGATGCTAACAAACTTTTTGTTGCCAAAAATGGAAGAACTGAACTTGGTTGACATGTGGTTTCAACAAGATGGCGCTACATGCCACACAGCTCGCGATTCTATGGCCATTTTGAGGGAAAACTTCGGAGAACAATTCATCTCAAGAAATGGACCGGTAAGTTGGCCACCAAGATCATGCGATTTGACGCCTTTAGACTATTTTTTGTGGGGCTACGTCAAGTCTAAAGTCTACAGAAATAAGCCAGCAACTATTCCAGCTTTGGAAGACAACATTTCCGAAGAAATTCGGGCTATTCCGGCCGAAATGCTCGAAAAAGTTGCCCAAAATTGGACTTTCCTAATGGACCACCTAAGACGCAGCCGCGGTCAACATTTAAATGAAATTATCTTCAAAAAGTAAATGTCATGGACCAATCTAACGTTTCAAATAAAGAACCGATGAGATTTTGCAAATTTTATGCGTTTTTTTTAAAAAAAAAGTTATCAAGCTCTTAACAAATCACTCTTTAATATATAACAGGGTAACTTTTGACAGAGATGTCACATCGCAGATTTTTACCATGAACCAATACACGCCACGCGAGCGCTCTGAAATAGTTGAAATTTACATTCAACAGAAGACGTCAATTGTGAAAACTCAACGTGCTTTTAAAACATTAAAAAATGTGAGAAGTGCGCCTTCTAAGAACACCATTAAGCGTTTATACGAAAAATTTTCGACTGGTAAGGCTCTTTCTAATCCGAAGAGGCCATATAAAAGACGACCAAGGCGATCGGCCGAGAATATCGCTGCCGTACCAGCCAGTGCTGAGAGGTCCCAAGAACATCCAAAAATCGCCGTTCTCAGCAGTTGGGCATGGCTCGGTCCACTTTACAATGGATTATTCGCATTGATTTGCATTTGTTCCCGTACAAAATTCAATTGACGCAAAGAATATTGCCTGCGGACAAGCCTCGTCGATTGGAATGGGCCCAAAGGGCCCAAAGGTCCGGGCAACCCTGTATCGGAGTCGAGTTCTACAAAATGGCAACGAGAGTCCCGAAACTCACTCCATTTGATCTAATATTATCCATTATTTGCACAATAAACCTGATATCGGATTAAGGATATCATGGGAGCTATATCCAACTTTTAGAAGATATCGATAAAATTTGGCAAATGTATTTCCGATCTCTATAAGATATCTGGTACCAAGTATCATTGTTGTCGAATGCATATTACGAATGTGAGAGACTTAAACACCAAAACGGATGAAATATATATATATATATATATATATATATATATATATATATATATATATATATATATATATATATATATATATATATATATATATATATATATATATATATATATATATATATATATATGGAAGATAAAGTTATATCTGAAACCGATTTTCTCCAGATTTGATGTACTTACTTCTAGACTTAATTAGGTCGGATGTTCAAGACTTTTGGACTAATATTGGCCATTAGTGCACAATTAATCCGAAATCGGTTGAAGATATATATTGAAGCTATATCCAAATCTGAACCGATCTTGATAAAATTTGCCAGAGGTATTTCTGAGCTGTATGTGATACCTGGTACCTGATATCATTCCTGTGGGAGCTATAGATACATCTGAACCGATTTTCACCAAATTTAGTGTACTTGTATGTAGACTGAATTCGGTCGGTGGTACCAAAATTCAGGAATTTTTGACTTATATTGGCGATTTGGTGCACAATACACCTGAAATCGGAAAAATATATATATGGTAGCTATATCCAAATCTGAACCGATTTCAATGAAATTTGAGACATGTAATACCGAGCTGTATCTGATATTCTTATCATTCTTGTGGAGTGCTCATTACGAATGAAAGGGAGTTAAACACTAAATCGGATGAAACATATATATTGGGGCTATAGCTACATCTGAAGCGATTTTGTCCCAATTTGATGTACATCCCATTTGGACGAATATAATACAATTGAAATCGGACGAAGGTATATATTGGAGCTACATCTAAAGTTGGACCGATTCTCACTATTTTCAATAGGGTTCGTCCTTGGGCCACACAAATGATGTATGGTAAATTTTATTTAAATCGGACAAAAAATGCGGCCTGCATTTTTATCACAGAAATACACGGACAGACTGACGGAGTGACATGCATAAGTCGACACAGAAAGTGATTCCATGAAGATTCTCAAAAGTAACTATGGGTCTACTCATTTTCTTCCCCATGGTACAAACCTACGCACAAAAACATATTACCCTTACCACTATGTGGTGTATTAGTCCGTTTTGCCGACAGATGTATACACTCGGCTAATGTTCATTTATTTAAATTTAATTTTACTTACGTTATGATTATTCAAACTATTGACCCTCTATGGGCGAGGTTCCTAAGAAATGGGCCAATATTGCGCATTTCGAATCTGACATATGACTGATGTAAATATTATAATGTGGCAGATTGGGACTATATCGACTACTTCCTTCACACTTTATGAGATATGGGATAATTTTTGTAAAATGTTGAAATGCGAGTGAGAGGTACCCAATATAATAGATCAAAGTTACTGTTAAAAATATTGGTATGTATTGCAAAATTTAAACAAAATATAACATTTATTTCACACATTTATTTTACAGTAGGGATAAGCCGATATATCCCCTTTTCACACCATATCTTGTGTTAGTATAAATATTGGAATTTGCGATGTGTAGCAGGAATCATATGCCTATGGTTATTCAAATATGCAACCCCATTGTATAGGATGGAGTGGATCGATACACCACATCTTCACGCCAAATGTTTCATTATTATTAAAATTATTGAGATATGTGAGATTTAAAGAGAATCGGATGCGTCTCCGTTCTTAATACAATATCTTGTGTTGGTAAAAGCAGTGAGTTCTTATTTTATAAGAGAAACGGTTGTTATGTTGACTCTTTGCGGGGGAGATATCTAAAGGTGTAAAACGATACATCATATTTCCACGCCACGTCTTCTGTTTGAAGACAATCGGACTCTTATTTAACATTTTATAAGATTCCAAATATTGACCCTTTGTAGGGAAGGTTCTATCTAGTACCGGACCGAGAATGTCCATGTTTGCATCTGACCTAGCGCTGATGCAAATATTAGGATTTTCAAAGTCGGAACAAAATCGAATCATCCTATTTCTTCCTGTGCAGTAAAATATATATTTTTTTTTTAAATTTCTACATTTTGTGGGAGTGGACCGATCTAAGCTGACAATAAGATTATGATGCACCCTGTTTGGACCAAATCGAATACTCTGTTCGAGAGACAGGCGGACACTCCTAGATCTACTCCAAATTTCCTAAAACGGATTTCAAATATTTCGATGAGGCACGTTTAGGCCGTATCACAGGATATATACCCTCTTTAGCCATATGGCTGAGGGTATAAAAATTGGAATCTACAAAATCGAATTATCCTTTCTCCTTCTTTGAGGTAAATTATTTTCTTTAAAGATTTTGATCTTTTGGGGGGATGTGGAGGTACCAGCGGGAGTGGACCGATATTACTCATCTCCGAACTCCATCTAGTTTTTTTTCAATAATATTACGATGTACCAAGTTTGTATCAAATTGTATACTCACATCGAGAGTTACCATGCTCACCAGCTAGACAGACGGACGTACATCGCTAGATCGACTTCAAATGTCCTGAAACGAAATTGGTCCAAAGAGACCGAGGTTCTAAAATTGTTATTTCGACAAGGCACGTTATGGCCGTATCAAATGATATATACCCTCTGTAGCCTGGTATAAAAATGTCTTAGAAACGTTGACCAGAAGAAATGGACCGATTTCGCCCAAACCCGAACTCGATGTAAGATTATTAGAAATATTACGATTTACGAAATTTGGACGCAATCGGATACTCCCTTTGTGAGTTATTACAGAATGAAATTTCGTCCAAAGAGAGAAAAGAAGAAAGGCCTAAACAGTATAGCCATTCGTAATATACCTATAACGCTTCAAATCGCAAATGTAGTATATGTGTCCACGTTCGGATATACCCTCTTTATAACCATACATCATAAATTACGAAATGTTATAGGTGAGGAATTTCCAAACCAACTGGAATTTAATATCCGAAATGTATCTGTTGGTAGAATTACTCGTCGGTAATATGAAAGTTTGGGTCATAATTTCTAAGCGACCCCCTGTTACTACTGGCCTTCAATTGTCAGCGGATAGTTTAACTCCACAAAAATACTATTCTATGTAAATCCAACTCCACCTTGAAAAGGTGGGTATACTAACTTTTTCATCATTTGTAACATCCCTGAATGTTCGTCGTAGACCCCTAAAGTGTATATATTCATAATCAGCATAAAAAATGATATATCGGTCCATGTTTTGGTATGTCCGCTATATAACGATTCCTCCCGACATTCGGTATTTTAATGATTTTCGCAATATTTTTTCACTGATTTGTCTAAAAATTGATGTTTGGAGGTTATAATGGGTTCTAGCTCCGATGGCGCAACATTGTATGTATAGGTCCACGTATAGGTCCATAAAACGTTACCTTCCGATATTCGGTATTTTGATGATTTTTGCCAAAATTTTCACGGTATTGGTATTTGTGGGTCATAATGGGTCCTAGTGGCGGATATGGTATATATAGGTCCACGTTTTGGTATATCCCCCATATAATGGTATCTTCCGACATTCGGTATTTTGATGATTTTCGCCACACTTTTCACGGATTTGTCTAAAAATTGATGTTTGGAGGTTACAGTGGGTTTTAGCTCTGTTGTCGATTATTGTATGTATAGGTCCACGTTTTTTTATAGCCCCCATATAACGGTACCTTCCGATATTCGGTATATTCATCATTTTTGCCACCTTTTTCCACTGATTTGTTTAAAAATTTATATTTGTGGGTCATAATGGGTTCTAGCTCCGTTTTCGGAGCATTGAAAATTTAGATTTCTATATCGCACATATAACGATACCCACCGATATTCAGTATTTTGATAATCCTAGTCACATATACCCTCGAAATTGTTTGAAATTTGGAATTTAAGTAAATTTGCTAGATGAAAATCCTAAAAGTATAAAATTGTCTATGGAGGTTTCCGTTTTGGTATGGTCCCATACAACGGCCTCATCCACAATATGGTTTTTTGAAATGTTTAATAGCATTATCCAAACGGCCTCACTTGTTCTTGTAGTTTAAAGTGTGGAACACGTTTAAATTCAGATACTTTTATATAAAAATGCTTTCTTTACCCAAAAGAGGAGGGCTTTTAAAAGTTCGGTCCGGCCGGTTTTTTTACATGTTTTATTTAATATTTTACTTTTACTTTATTTTATGAAAATAGCGTAATTTATCGATAATGCATCACATGATGTGATCGCAGGCAACGTCATCTGCTGCACTCAAAATTGATTGTCTTAGACGTAGATTGTTTCTAATGGATACCCCAAGTGATGGAGACGTGAAATAAGGGTAACATTTAAGGTGTTGTTCATTTTCAATTTTTCACAGTTTGAGATGAAAAAGAGAAACCAAAAGGAAAACGAAAAAGGCACACAGAGGCGGTAAAACTCACTGGCCAACTGAGTGGTTGAATGGCTGGCAGGCAGGCAGGCGTACGATATAGACAGAAATATGAACGAACATTAACTAATTTAATACGCTTGAATGGAGGTTTGTTTAGCTTTCGGGCATTTGGGAAATACAATGGGCATACAATACGATGTGGGTATGGAAAATGTGTGTGAAAAATTTAGGTATCTAAGGGGGAGAGGTTTTTCTCCACACTCACCGAGAGAATCTGTCCTTGGCCCTGATACTAGACTTTGGAATGCTCAATAAAACTTATTTAAGCTCATTATACCCTACACCACATATTGATAAGGGTATTATGTCTTTGTGCATTTTTTTATTATTATTTTTTTTTTTTTTGGAACATGGGGGAAGTTATCGAGATGGACCCATAGTTACTTTTGAGGATCTTCATAGAATCACTTTCTGAGTCGATTTATGTATGTCAGGCCGTATGTCTATGCATTCTTCTGAATCAAATCAAAGGTTGCATTTATTATCCGATTGAGATGAAATTTTCCAAACAATATTTGTTTGGCCCAAGGACGAACCCTATTGAAATTGATGAGAATCGGTTCAAATTTAGATATAGCTCCCTTAAATATCTTCAACCGATTTCGGGAGAATTGTGCACCAAATGACCAATAAAACTCCAAATGACCTGAATTTTGGCACATCCGAATTCAGACTAAAAACAGTACATCAAATTTGGTGCACAATTAACCCGAAATCATATATGTTTCTCCCGAATTGGTGTTCAAGTCTCTCACATTTGTAATATGCACTCCACAAGAATGATATTTGGTACCAGATATTAAATACAGCCCAGAAATACCTCTGTCAAGTTTTGTCGAGATCGGATCAGGTTTGAAAATAGCTCCCATATATATCTTTATCCGATATGGTGCACCAAATGGTTAAAATCAGCCCAAATGAAGTGAATCTTGGTAATTCCGACTCAATTCATCTTAGAAACAAGTACGTCAAATCTAGTGAGAATCGGTTCAGAAATATCTCCCATATTTTTGTTTTATCCGATTTGGTGTTTAAGTTTATCTTCTACAGCTCGGAAATACCTCTATCAAATTTTATCAAGATCGGTTCTGATTTGAATAAAAATCGGTCCAGATATAGCTATGGCTCCAATATGTAGGTTTTGATCCGATTTGATGTTCAAGTCCCCCACATTCGTAATATGCACCCCACAAGAATGATGTTTGATATCAGATATCAGATACAGCCCAGAAATTTCTCTGCCAAATTTTATTGAGATCGGTTCAGATTTATATATTGCTCCCTGTATATTTTTTCCGATTTTAAATGTATTGTTCACCAAATGGCTAATACCAGCCCAAATTGACTGAATTTGTCACATCCGGCGGAATTCAGTCCAGAAGCAAGTACCTCAAATGTTGGTGAAAATCGGTTCAGGTATAGCTATAGCTCCCATATATATGTTTCATCCGATTTGATGTTAATGTCCCTCACATTCGTAATATGCACTCCACAGCAATGATATTTGATACCGAACATCAGATACAGCTCGAAAATACCTCTGCTAAATTTTATCGAGATCGGCTTAGATTTTTATATATTTTCGATATACAGGGTTGCCCATATTCGACGGACCCATCTGGCAACGCCATAACTTTTGACAGAGATGTCACATCGCTTAATGACATACCGCGTTTGAAGCATCAGTCAACGTGCTTTTAAAACATTAAAAATGTGAGAAGTGCGCTTTCTAAGAACACCATTAAGCGTTTATACAAAAATTTTCGACTGGTAAGGCTCTTTCTAATCTGAAGAGGCCATATAAAAGTCGACCAAGGGGATCGGTCGAGAATATCGCTGCCATACGAGCCAGTGTTGAGAGGTCCCCAAGAACATCCCAAAAACGCCGTTCTCAGCAGTTTGGCATGGCTCGGTCCACTTTACAACGGATTATTCGCATTGATTTGCATTTGTTCCCGTACAAAATTCAATTGACGCAAAGAATGCTGCCTGCGGACAAGCCTCGTAGATTGGAATGGGCCCAAGGGCCCAAAGGTCCGTCGAATATGGGCATCCCTGTACATCTTCATCAGCCCAAATTGCATAATTTTTTTTTATATTTAACCGATATTTTCCATTTAGTGAAATTTCGTCCGGCATATCTATTATTCTATTCTAGAGGTACAAAAACCTCCGTCAAATTTGTTCAAAATCGATTCAAAGTTGGATATAGTTTCCAAGTTGGGACTACTCTAAAGCCATGATACGCATTCAAACAAGGTTCATAGTTGATTTGATCTATTTCGCATAAATCCCCCAATATAATTTTTTTTTGTTACGGGATCTCCACTAAATAGTCGTAGTGGTGTAGGGTATCCTATAGTCGGCTCCGCCCAACTTTTGACCTTTCCTTACAAGTTTTATAAGTTATTTTATTTTCATCTCCCATTTGCGTCACAAGCTTGTATTGAAAATAACAGTGGCTCAAACTCCTAACTATACTTCCCTCATACATGGGATATGGGATTGTTCACATCCCATAACCCCACCAACTCCATTATTATCAAAACATTTGCCGCTTCTTACAACAACAAAATATGAACACATGAAAGATGTACATACATGCTGATGCTGAGGATGTGTGTGGTTTTCAGATCAAGTCAAAATTTCATGGACTCGGGCGAACAAAAAATGTATTTGTAGTAAACCTATAATTTGACTGGCAGACAGACAGACATACGCATTTTACCTTAAAGTTGTATCCCACCTTTACTTCACTTACCGCCACTGACCTCACTGATTCACATTCATCCATATGTTGGCATTACGTATGTACGTACATATGTATGTTCATATCTATTAGGCATTCTATGAATGCGTTAAGAAATGCTTTAATTATGATTAATGATTTGGCAGAATTCAACGCTTCAAATACATTGTCTTAATATTCTGTAGTTATTGTTTTAATTTTCTGTTGTTGCTTTTGTTGTTGTTTTGGTTGGTTTATGTGTGTGGTTTCTAATGAATAAGTCAGTGAATTGAAAATAACATAACTAAACCGATCTTTGGTCGTAATATAATTTACCGACATCTTTGTCGGTGTGGATAGATGTGAGCAAGGGGGCCATCTACGGTATTGTGCCGTCAGTCGATGGTGTGAAATTATTACAAAAATAATACAATTGTAGAAAAAAAAATCGAACATTAATAAATTCATTAATTCAACATCAGTGAAGGTAGAAGATAAAAAAAATTAAAAATAAAAAAAGCTAGAGGAACAAAAAGATTCAACTTTAGTGGAAACAAGTTAAAAACTATCAGTCGGTTTTGCTGACAGATGTATACCCTTAGCCAATGTTCGATTCTTTTATGATTATTCATTCTTTTATGATTATTCAAATTGTTTATCCTCTATGGAGTAAGTTCCGGAGGTATGGGCCTATAGGGGGCCTATACGAAGACGTGGACCTACATGGCCCATTTTCTGTTTTATGCTGTAGTATCTATTACGAACTTCAAATACGAAATTTGAAGCAATTCCGGTAATTAGTGTCGCTAACATCATCAAAATACCGAATATCGGAAGGTACCGTTATATGGGGGCCATACGAAGACGTGGACCAACATGACCCATACCAAAAGTCCTGCAGACATAATACACATTTGAGTAAAATTTTATCAACTTACTTCATTTCGTTCGGAAGCTAGAGTGATTTCCACAGACGGATAGACGGACAGACGGACGGACATTGCTAAATCGACATAGAATTTTATGCTGATCTAGAATATATATACTTTATGGGGTCTAAAATGTATATATCGAGGTGTTACAAACGCAATGACAAACTTAATATACCCTCCATACTATAGTGGAGGGTATAAAAATTATGACTCTTTTTGGGTGAGGTACCAGAAGGGGTTCGCAGATATATAACACATCTTGCGTTAACAAAAACGTTTGTATGAGTGTAATTTGAAGAGAGTTGAATGCTTTTATCGCTCTCTTTGAGCTTTTTATTTTTCTGATCTGATCTAATGTTGAACCTTATGTGGGGGAGGTTCCAGAAGACCATCTTTATCACAGATCTTGTGTTGATGGAAATATTTACGTTTGTCAAGTCTGAAAATGGAATCGGATATTAATTTCGCGTTTTATGATATGCAAAATTCTGACCCTTTGTGGTGGAGGTACCAGAAGGAGTGGGTCAATATTTTATTTTATTATATATATATATAATATATATATATATTATATATATATATTTTTTATTATATATATATATGTATATATATATATATATATATATATATATATATATATATATATATATATATATATATATATATATATATATATATATATAATAAAAAATATATATATATAATATATATATATATATTATATATATATATATAATAAAATAAAATATTGACCCACTCCTTCTGGTACCTCCACCACAAAGGGTCAGAATTTTGCATATCATAAAACGCGAAATTAATATCCGATTCCATTTTCATATATATATATATATTTTCATATATATATACATATATATATATATATATTCTTTTTTTTGAAAATTTCGACTTTTTGTGTTGGAGGTACCAGAAGGAGTGGGCCGAAATTGCCCATCTCCGAACTCGATAGGTTTGATACTAATATTACGATGTACCAAGTTTGCACCAAATCGGATACTCCCTTCGAAAGTTATAGTGTGCACCATCCAGAAAGACAGACAGACGGACAGGCATCGCTAGATCGACTCCAAATGTCCTGAAATGGATTTGGTCCTAGGTTCTAAAACCGTTTCTTCGTTTTGGCCATATCAAATGATATATATCCTCTCTAGCCATATGGCTGAGGCTATGAAAAATCAATTTTTATTGATGGAATCTAAAGAGTTTCTCTTCCGTGCTCTGAAATAAGATATTTCAGATCTTCTATTACTGTAATTAGATGCAACAAATCTACTTTAGAATCTACTAAATCTACAAAATTTAGAATCTACTTCCCTGCCATAATTTTCAGAACTTTTTGAGTACAACATAAGCCATTTTACACTGAGCAACACAAAAAATAATTACAGGTGAAGCGGTAGAGATGGAATCCTGATGTAGGCAGTTATGAAATTTTTTTACTTAAGTGTACTAAATTTGGTACAATTTGGATTAAGACGAACCGATAGATCTGTAATCCTGAAAATTGGAAATAAGATTACTGAGGGAGTGTACGATTCGGAAGTGTAGGTAGTTTTGGACATATAACATATTTGTACTATATCAATTAAAATATAGAGTTGATTTTGGAAATGTGTAAAATAATTGTACGAAAAGTACTAAATTTGGTATTGGGAGAAGGAACTGGAAACTTCAAATTTTATATTGAGGTCTCTGTTGGTATCTGGAAATGAGTTAAGGATGTGGTTTTCGAAATTTGTACCATAATTGTTCGAAAAATACTAAATGCTATTCAATTCGGTACTGATACCAAATTTCAAGATAATATATAAATTTATTCACACAATTCCAAATGGTACAAGTTTTGGTTCGTCTACCTTACACAATATCGAAGACACTCATTCCAAATTTCTCATTTCCAGCTGTATCCCTTCCCTAAATACTAAATTTTGTATCACTTAGTACTTTTCGCACTTTTTAGCACATAATGTAAAACGCACCTTCAGCTCACAAAAAGTTACGCTTATACCCAATTTCAGATTTCTAACTCTATTCGTGCCTAATATACCAAATTTAGTACCATTTATTACTCTTCGTTCTTTTTTAGTACGCATTCCCAAAACTACTTTCCTACACACACACACACACCTTTTTTCAATTGAATCTCCATTCTCCATTCATTTATTGTATCAAATTTAGGCTATTAATTTAGTACTATTTCCAAAAAGGCCTCCTTCATCAACCCGACTTCCGAATCTTGATTCTCATACCAAATTTCATGATTATACCTCTATCCGTTCACATAATTCCAAATGGTACCAAATTTAGAAAACTTTTGTACTTTTTATAACCTCCACCATACTATGGAGGGTATATTACCTTGGTCATTCCGTTTGTAACTCCTCGAAATACTCATGTCAGACCCAACAAAGTATATATAATCTTGATCAGCGTAAAATTCTAAGTCGATTTAGCGATGTCCGTCTGTCTGTCTGTCCGTCTGTCTGTTGTAATCACGCTATCTTTCGAATGAATTGAGATAGATGGCTAAAATTTTGCACACATGTTTATTTTTCCAGTAGGCAGGTTAAGTTCGTAAATGGGCCATGTAGGTCCACGTCTTCGTAAATGGGCCATGTAGGTCCACGTCTTCGTATAGCCCCCATATAACGGTACCTCCTGATATTCGGTATTTTGATGATTTTAGCGACATTATTCACGGGAATTGTTTCAAATTTGGTATTTGAAGTTAAAAATGGATACTACACCCTAAGACAAAAAATTGTCTGTGCAGGTCCACGTCTTCATATAGCCCCCATATAACGGTACCTCCCTATATTCGGTATTTTGATGATTTTAGCGACATTATTCACCGGAATTGCTTCAAAATTGGTATGTGAAGTTCGTTATGTGAACCACAGTCTGTGACAGAAAATTGTCTGTGCGGGTCCAGGTCTTCGTATAGGTCCCATATATCAGTACCTCCCTATATTCGGTATTTTGAGGATTTTAGGTACAATACCCACCGAAATTGTTTGAAATGTGGTATTTGAAGTTCGTAATGGATGCTACAGCCTGTGACAGAAAATTCTCTATGATGGTCCAGGTCTTCGCACAGCTCCAATTTAACGGCACCTTCTTATATACGATATTTTTTATGATTTTAGCTACATTATTCACCGTTTATTTCAAGTTTCGAATTTGAATATGGTAATGGCTTATGACAAACAATGCCTATGTATGTCCACGTCGTATAGACCCCAATATAACGTCTATATTCGGTATTTTTAAAATTTTAACAGAATTTTTTAAGGATTTTATTTTTTAAAAATTTTTAAATTCGTTGCAAATGGTGGAGGGTATTAAAAGTTCGGCCCGGCCGAACTTACTGCTTTTTAACTTGTTCTTACTTGAATTTAAAAAAAATCGTTTATTCTCATTCATTTTGGATTTCCAGCTCTATTCCTTCTCAAAATACCAAATTTATTATTATTGTGGTATTTAGTACGTTTAGTACAGTAAGAGATCGATTTTCCAAAAAATAATCGTTGGTACACTCAATCCCTTTGACCACTACAATGGATTTAATTTTGAGTACCCTATAGTACACTTACGGAATAAATAGTATCCTATGTCTGTCTCCTGGCTCTAAGCTACCTCCTCACCAAATTTTCAGCCATTTAGTACACTTAAGTTCGAATTTCCAAAAAACCCATCTTATCTCATCCGTATGCGCAAACATTGACTAAGATGCAACATTTCGCAATTCTAGTCTCAGTCGTTTCCATATCGATTGGTCGATATTGTTTCATTTTGTACTTTTGGTACCCTAAAGGTACGAATTTCCAAAAATCCCACATATCTCATCGATCGATCAATATCAATCTTGTACCTTTTAGTATTTTTCGTACTCTTACAGTTTGTAGTCCCAATATCTCGCCATTGCTCACCCCTCTACACTAGAGTAATTTCTGAAAATTTTGGATCTAACGGATCGCTCAGTAGCCAGACCTTTTACCTTTCTGTATTTTTCGTACCATTCTTGTCACAATCCTTTGCACCGATACTAACCCTCATGCAACATTTCAAAATCGTAGTATTATCCGTTTCGCCTGGATGTTGATAGGTTAGTCAGCTAGTCATTTGAATCGCTAAAAAGTGGCGCTCAATCTGCACCCGATTACAACTTTTGAGCAATTCCCTATTAAAACCTTAAATTTTCTATTTTCCGAATCTAATCCACATTATCTGATTACTTTGTATACCTTCAAAAATGTATTACCTTTAATATATTATCATTATTACCAATTCCCTAGTACAACAACATCTTAGCATCTTCTACGGTGAAATATCAAAAACACTACAGCTTACCTGAAGGATGACCGAATAGGCAAAAGATCCAGCTCTTGAAGTGTTTTTTTAGTTTTTCCTGCGGCATCAATTTTCCGCTTGTCAAAATGACAAGTGCATCGTACATCGCGTAAAACGCTTCATTGGACACATAAAAAAAGTGGCTTAAAGCTTTCCGGATAAAACTTGCATTGTCGGTCGGTCGACAAACGTCTTTGTCAAACGTCGTCTTCGTCGTGGTCATTGCGGTTACTTAGCGGCACTCTGTTGAGCTGTTGAATGCAGTTCGCCGATTGCCAGCTTTGCGATTAGGTGTCTTTGAGATAAACTATCAAAGAGACTTCACGCTTGATTTTATTTTTGTTTTCTGGTTTTTTTTCTCATTTCATTATTTATTTTTCAAATGCTGTTGTTTGTTGTTTATTATCATCGTCATCGGTATGAGATGAAGTGTTATTGGCATTGTTGTTGTTGCTGTTGCTGCTAATCTAAGTAACAGTGGTTTATAAAACTGTTCCTAGCAAACACTTAAGAGATAATATACAGGGTGAGATAAAAAAGAACTTCAACAAAGTCAAACGCCATCATTGGCCTTCAAACGGCCAATGAAACCGTCACACGCTGCCCGAATGTTGCTCTGCGGTATTTTGGCCCATTCCCGGCCAAGCGCTTGCTTGAGGCTATCGACACTTTGGTATTTTTTAGTCCAACCTTGCTTTCCAAAATACTCCAGACACAATAGTCCATCGGTTTGATATCCGGAGATTTTGGTGGCCATTGTGCGCTGGAAATAAAGCGAGGAACCTCATTCAATAAAAAAAAAAATAAATAAATAAAAATTATGGCGTTTGACTTTGTTGCAGTTCAATGGCACAATACCAGTCCAAGGGACCTGAATTTTGGCACATTAGATCGAGTTCAGTCTAGAAGCAAATATATCAAATTTGACATACAATAAAGCACAGAAATTCCTATGCCAAATTTTATGGAGATCGAAACAGATCTGGACATGGCCCCCATATATATATCATTATCCGATTTCAGGTTTATTGGACAAATAATGGCTAATATCAGCCCAAATGGACCTCATTTTGGCACTTCCCATGGAATTCGTCCCAAAAGCAAGTTCTTCAAATTTTTGTGAAAATCGGTTTAGATATAGCTATACCTCCCATATATATATATACTTCATCCGATTTGTTGTTTAACTGCATCACATTCGTAATATGCACTACACAACAATGATATTTCGTGCTGAAAATCAAATATAGTTCAGAAGAACCTCTGCCAAATTTTATGGAGATCGGTACAGATTTTTATATACCTTCGATATACATCTTCATTCGGTGCCTGTCCACCATATACGTAATATCAGTCCAAATTGAATAGATTTTTTCACATACAACCGAATTTTACCATTTGGTGAAACTCGGTCCGTTATATCTTTTTTATACCCTCCACCATAGTATGGAGGGTACGATTGTGTATTATGTCTGCAGGACTTTTGGTATCAAAAATGGGTCATATAGGTTCACGTCTTGGTATAGCTCCCATATAACGGTACCTCCCGATATGCGGTATTTTGATATTTTAGCGACAATATTCATCGGAATTCTTTGAAATCTGATAATGGATACTACAGCCTATGACAGGAGATTGTATATACAGGTACACGTCTTTGTATAGCCTCCATATAACGGGACCTCCCGATATTCGGTATTTTGATGATTTTAGCGACATTATTCACCGGAATTATTTTAAATTTGGTATTTGAAGTTCGTAATGGATACTAGAGCCTAAGACAGAGAATTGTCTATGCAGGTCCACGTTTTCGTAGAGCCCTCATATGACGGTACATCCCGATATTCGGTATTTTAATGAGTTTATGGACATTTTTTCACCAGAATTATTTCTAATTTGGTATTTGAAGTTTGTAATAGATACTACAGCCTATGACAGAAAATTGTCTGTGCAGGTCCACGTCTTCTTATAGCCCCCATATAACGGTTCCTCCCGATATTCGGTGTTTTGATGATTTTAGCGACATTATTTACCGGAATTGTTTCAAATTTGGTATTTGAAGTTCGTAGTAAATACTACAGCCTATGACAGGAGATTGTCTGTGCAGGTCCACGTCTTCGTATAGCCTTCACGTCTTCGTATAGCGACATTATTTACCGGAATTATTTCAAATTTGGTATTTGAAGTTCTTAATGGATACTACATATAACGGTAACTCCCGATATTCGGTATTTTGATGATTTTAGCGACATTATTCACCGGAATTATTTAAAATTTGGTATTTGAAGTTCGTAATGTACTGCAGCAGAAACTTGTCTGTGCATGTCCACATTTTGGTATCGCCCCATACCTCCCAATATTGATGATTTTATCTGCATTATTCACCGATTTTTTTAAGTTTTGCATTTGAATATTGTGATGGCTTAAGATAAAACTTGCCTATGCAGGTCCACGTCGTCGTTTAGAGCCTAAAATGACGGCTACATTTTTAAGATTTCAACAGAAATTTTAATTATTTATTTTTTTGAAAATTTGCAAATTCCTTCCAAATGGTGGAGGGTATTCAAAGTTCGACCCGGCCGAACTTACAGCTTTTTTACTTGTTTTATTTATTGTACCTAGGCACTGACAACACAAATGTTCTCAAAGATTATAACGAAACCCATGAATACATGTTCAGGTTATGAAAGTCCCCTTACTAAAAGTGCTCATAACAAATCGGATTAACAGACCTATATTCCATCGCCATTTTCTGGATACTAAAAGTCGTTATATTTGCACCTATTTATCGAATTTGTGTGGCCAGAAGCTAACTACTTACTTCGTAAGACATGGTCTTTTTAAAATAATAGGTTTGTACCCCCATTTGTAATGAGTATTCTTGCTGGGATCCCTGACAATAACTATAAATTGTTTCCATTCCTTCAATCCACTGTGCCGCGTCTACTTGTAGCTGATGTTTGTTTTGTAGGTTTGTCGTGTCGTCGTTGTCAATTTTGTTGTTATTGTTGGTCGATCGTTCATTCATCTAAGTTCTGTTGCCGCTCGCTCAGTTGTCTTTACATCTTTTTTTTCAATTATTTGATTTTGATTTGTTTTCCACTTCAATCCACTCGATTCGCTTGAAAGCCCCGCAATAGATAAAGTTACATTAATTTTATTATTTATTTTATGGTCATTATCATGACGACAATTTCTGAATGACTGACTGGCTGTTGTTGTTGTTGCCGTTGCAGTTTGTTTGCATTGTGGCCAATGAATGCATTCATCGCATTGCCGGCCCGGTCGGTCGCACTGTTGATGGCGGCATATTTTATGAATTGAAATGAGTTGAGTTTTACTTGAGCTGTTATTCGATTTTTTTGTTTTGATAAATTTTTCGTTTTTTTCATTTTTTCTTCGCTTTTTTTTTTGCTCACTCACATTTTACGTTTTTATACTTTGATTATATTGACATTTGCACTTTTGTGGTTTTCTGACTTTTCGCCGTCGTCGTCGTCGGCATTTGTGTTGTCCGTCCGTCCGTCCGTCCGTCTGTCCACTCAGTCCTGAGTGAAGACCGCTTTATGGAATTGTTGCTGCATGACAGCGACGCCATTGTCGGCAACACATCAAAGCTGACCATAAAATTGTTAATTTCTGTTTTATAGGAAGTAATAATTTTCTGTAATGTTTTCTTTTTTTTTGTTTCTATCATGAATTCTATTTGTTTTCCATCAGCGATGCCGATATTCGCCACGATGATAACAACAACAACAGCAACAACTCATTTGTTGTCAGTTTTAATGCCAACAATATTATTTAGAGCGGAAAAAAATTTAATTGATTTTTCTTTCGCTGCATAAATCCATTGCGAAAGGCATTGTGGGAAAATTTTGTGGTGTGCAAATATTTCCATTCACTATTGGCCGCTTATGCGAGGATATGTAAATGTCATGGCGTATTAAGGATTTTTGAAAAAAATCGAACACAAAACAATTGCACAAACATTCCCACAAAAATGGGGGAATATTGTAAAATCAAGAATTTATCAAACCTGGCCTCTTTGATTACAAATTTGCAAATTCCCACAACTTCGATTGGTCTACGATTTCATTTTTACCATTTACGTAAATATTAGCAAAAATCAAGTAAGCAAAGGCTAAAGTCGAGCGGGGCCGACCGTTGAATACCCTACAACACTATAATAAACGATACAGTTTATATAGGCGAGATACTCGAAAGAATTCCACAAGATATTCTGTCAAATAATAAAAGAAAACCATCAGGTTTCGTTCTCTAATTTTCGAATAATAGCAACTTAAACTAATTTGCTCATTTCCAATTTATTGGTTGCACGTAAATGGTCTTCCTAGATCTGCCAAAGACCTATAACCTCTCAGAAGTGGCAAAAGATTAACATTTATTATTGGTTTTTGACCGAAACGCATCTATATGAGATACAGACATTTGACTATATTCTTGCACGAAATCAGCGTTAACGAAATAGTCAGAAGTGCGTCTTTCCTGTATTTGTGAATTATCCAAAGAGTCACTGGAATAAACATTTTCGTATTTTGTCTACAAAAGTTGGCAAACTCCTTCACACATTGAATATTTTTGGATGGCCATCCAAAACTGCTTGGCTTTTGCAATGTGCGGTAACCCCCATTCAAATGTGCTTGAGGATCGGGCGATAATTACGACCTGCCGACAATTTTGCAGTTTTTTGGTCCATTTCAACCCCTAAATATATGGCGATCATCTCCAATAAGAGTAGGCTTCTATTCTGACCCTCATCTTATCCCCATGCAAAATTTCGTAAGGATCGAGCCATAAATGAGATCTGTATATGATATCCTGATATCCTAACTACTTAGTTTTGTTAGCTGTAGAAATATTAACAAATGTTTAATTCAAAATGAAAATATGACAAAATTGAAAAAATATGAGAAAATGTTACAAAATCAATATTTTCATCTTTAGAGAGATATTTTTATTCGATTTTTTTAGACGTTTTTTCTTTCCTGCCAAGAGGCCATTCTGAATTAATGAGAACTGTCGAAATCAGTTCAGCCGTTCTCGACATATAAGAGATCTTTCAAGCATATCTCCTTTCATAGACATATATATCGCACATATTTTGCTATATATCCGATTTGTTGGATAATAACATCAATGAAGTATCATATATCATATACAGAAGTAACCTTGTGATGGCTTTGTGATTCCGACGGGATTTAAAATATTCGCGGTTTAATGAAAAGTTTTGAATTTTTTCAACACAAAAGATATGGTCTATTTCACCCGCTAAATATTATCCGATGACCAACCAAACTGGTAGGCTTCTTCCCCGCCCTAAACTCTAGCTACATGCTAAATTCCGCGTCGATTGGTCTATAATTGCGACCTGTATAGCTACTGCAAAATCCAACATTTTTTCAGTATTTGGTCCATTTCAACCCCTAAAAATTTGGCGATCATCTCCAAAAGCAATAGGGTTCTATTCTGGTCCAAGCCCCACCTACATTCTAAATTCCGTGAAGATCGGGCCATAATTACGACCTGTAGAGTGATTACAAATTAACATGGACAGACGGACATACAGATCCATATATTCTTTCCTATGTGGGAAACCAATATTTCGAGGTGTTACATAATTTTTGGCCCAATCAAACTTAAGAGTATAAAGAGTTTTACCAAATGCTAAAATTCGGTCGAATATGAAAACATTCGGTTGAATATAAAACAAGTAAAAAAGCAGTAAGTTCGAACTTTGAATACCCTGCACCATTTGGAACAAATTAGGACATTTTAAAAAAATAAAAATAAAATCCATTAAAAATTCTGTTTAAATCTCGGAAGGTGTCGATATATGGGGGGATAAACGATATTGTGGACCTATATAGACAAATCTATGTTCCGTTTAAAAATGTGACTAAAATAATCAAAATACCGAATATCGGGGGGTACAGTTAGTTGGGGGATATACGATATCGTGGACCTATATAGACAATTCTTTTTGAGGGGGTAAAACTCCCACAAGGGTCTCCTTTTGTGGAATTTCAGACAATTCCATTGAAAAATGTGGATAAAATCATCAAAATACCAAATATCGGGGGTACCGTTATATGGGGGCTATACGATATCGTGGACCTATATAGATAATTCTCTGCCGAGGTATAAAGTACCCACAAGGAACTCCTTGTGTGGATTTTCAGACAATGCCGTTGAAAAATGTGGATAAAATCATCAAAATACCGAATATCGGGGGGTACCGTTATATGGGGGCTATACTATATCGTGGACCTATATAGATAATTCTCTGCCAAGAGATAAAGTGCTCTTAGAGAACTGCTTGTGTGGATTTTCGTACAATTTTATTGAAAAATATGGCTAAAATCATAAAAATACCGAATATCGGGGGGTACCGTCATATGGGGGATATACGATATCGTGGACCTGTATAGACAATTCTCTCTCAGCGGGTGAAGTACTCACAAGGAACTACTTGTGGGGATTTTATGACCATTCCATTAAAAAGTGTGTCTAACATCATCAAACTACCGAATATCGGGGGGTACAGTTATATGGGGGATATACGATATCCTGGACCTATATAGACAATTCTTTTAGGGGGGGGGGGGGGGCGGTAAAATGTCCACAAGGGACTCCTTTTGTGGAATTTCAGACAATTCCATTGAAAAATATGGCTAAAATCATCAAAATACCGAATACCGTGGGCGTGCCATTATATGGGGGCTATACGATATTGTAGACCTATATAAATAATTCTCTGCCGGGGTATAAAGTACCCACAAGGAACTACTTGTGTGGATTTTCAGACAATTTCGATGAAAAATGTGGGTAAAATCATCAAAATACCGAATATCGGGGGGTACCGTTATATGGGGGATATACGATATCGTGGACCTGTATAGACAATTCTCTCTCAGGGGGTAAAGTACTCGCAAGGAACTACTTGTGTGGATTTTCAGACAATTCCATTGAAAAATGTGGCTAAAATCATCAAAATACAGAATATCGGGGGGTACCGCTATATGAGGGCTATACGATATCGTGGACCTATATAGATAATTCTCTACCGAGATATAAAGTACCCACAAGGAACTCATTGTGTGGATTTTCAGACTATTCTATTAGAAAATGTGGCTGAAATCATCAAAATACAGAATATCGGGGGGTACCGTTATATGGAGGCTATACGATATTGTGGACCTATATAGATAATTCTCTGCCGAGGTATAAAGTACCCACAAGGAATTACTTGTGTGGATTTTCAGACAATTCCATTGAAAAATATGGCTAAAATCATCAACATACCGGATATCGGGGGTACCGTTATATGGGGGCTATACGATATCGTGGACCGATATAGCCCATCTTCGAACTTGACCTGCCTGCAGACAAAAGAGAGATCTAGGAAAAATTTTAGCTTTCTATCTTAATTCGTTTAGCCTGTAGCGTGATTACAACAGACGGACGGACAGACAGATGGACGGACAGGGCTAAATCGTCTTAGAATTTTACGCTGATCAAGAATATATATACTTTGTTGGGTCTAAAATGATTATTTAGATGAGTTACAAATGGAATGACGAACTTAATATACCCTCCATACTTTTTTTGGTGGAGGGTATAAAAATATATCTAATATGGGCGGAAGCAGATGTAGATCGAAGGTATATAAAATCTTAGCCGATCTCGATAAAATTTGACAGAGGTATTTACGAGCAGTATCTGATGTCCGGTATCAAATACCATTCTTGTGGAGTGCATAATACACGTGTGAGTGACTTTAAAACACAAATCGGATATGGGAGCTATAGCTATATCTGAAACGATTTACACCAAATTTGAAGTACTGATTTCTAGAATGAATTCAGTCGGAATTGCCCAAAATACAGTCCATGGGGGTTGATTTTACCCGATTAGTGCGTAATAAACCTAAAATGGGATAAAGATAATATGGGAGCTATATATTCTTATCTGATCCGAACTCGATATAATTTGACAGAGGTATTTTTTGGAGATAAATCAGCTATCTTGTACCAAACACTACTCTTGTGGAGTGTATATTAAAGCCCAAATCTGATGAAACATATTTATGGGAGCTATAGCTATTCCTGAACCGATTTTCATCAAAATTTAAAGCACTTGCTTTTAAGGTGAAGTCCGTAGGAAGTGTCAGAGTTCGGGTCATTTGGGCTGATATTAGCCATTTGGTGCACAAAAAAAACCTGAAATCGAATAAAGATTTATATGGGAGTTATATCCAAAGCTGAACCGATCTTAATGAAATTTGACAAATGCATTTTTGAGCTGTATCTGATATCTGGTACCAAACATGATTGTTGTCGAATGCATATTACGAATTTAAGGGACTTAAACACCAAATCGGATGAAACATATATATGAGAGCTATAGCTATATCCGAATCGATTTTCACCAAATTTGATGTACAGAGTGAGATCAAAAAAAAACTGCAACAAAGTCAAACGCTTTAATTTTTATTTTTTTTTTTTTAAATTTTATTGAATGAAAGCAAAAAATGTCGGAAATAACACCAAATTTTAGAATACATTTAGATTTGTTCGAATTATTTACCTTTGGCACGAATTATGGCCTTCAAACGGCCAATGAAAGCGTCCCACGCTGCCCGAATGTTGCTCTGCGGTATTTTAGCCAATTCCCGGCGAAGCGATTGCTTGAAGTGATCGACACTTTGGTATTAGCGGGGAACTTCATTTTGTAACCATTCTTGGGTGGCGCGTGCTGAGCGCGATGGTGCTGTATCCTGTTGGAATTTCCACGGTCTGCGGCCAAAATTTTTGCCTGCCCAAGGCTTTAATACACGATAATATTCGGCATTTATTCTGATGCCACGGTCTATTAATACGAGCGGAGAGCGACCATCGGCTGTTATGGCGGCCACACCATCACCATGACCGGCGCTTGAGTTCTGATGGCCAACCGAAGGTGCACATTTTCAGCTGACCTCTTTGGCATGTAAACACGATCGTTTTGTTTGTTTACAAACTGCTGGACAACGAATGTTTTTTCATCGGAGAAAACCAAATTCGACAGTTCACCACTTTCGGTCAAGCGAAGCAACTCTTTAGCTCTTTTTAGTCTATTTTCTTTCTGTTGCGGTGTAAGTTCTTGCACTTTTTGGAATTTCAATGGCTTTACCCCGAGCGCATTTTTTAAATATTTGCCGAATGGAATATTGCGGTACGTTTAGTTCACGAGCCATTTTTCGGCCACTGCAACGCGGATTTCGATCAAGTCACTTCTTTACATTTCGAGCCATTACTGCTAATGTTGCTGTTTTCTTCCGTCCACCTCCTTGACGTCGGGCTACGCTACCAGTATCACGGTAACGAGCGATGGTACGAGACCCAAAAGATTTATTCACATTTAAATGCTGGAGTGCTCTAACGATAGCCACTTGTGGGTTTCCAGCCAAATGTAAAGAAATTACACTATCACGCTTGAATTCCATCACGAATAACTTTTTTTCTGGAAAATTCTCACCAAAATGCTTTTGTACGCTTGTAAACAATATAATTAGCTGTCACTGGAATAATTTTAACAGCTGTCAGACGAGTGGCTTAGAAATGACAGCAGTCAGAAATTGGTTGCATTTTTTTCAGCTCACCTCTATACCTTTATCCAATTTCATGGTTTTTGGGCACCAAATGCCTAATATCAGCCCAAATGGACTCAATTTTCGTACTTTCGACGGAATTCAGCCTAAAAGCAAGTGCTTCATATTTTGGTGAAAATCGGTTCAGATATAGCTATAGCTCCCATATAAATGTTTCATCCGATTTGGTGTTAATGTCCCTCACATGCGTAATATGCACTCCACAACAATGATATTTGATACCGGACATCAGATACATCTCGACAATACCTCTGCCAAATTATATCGAGATTGGTTCAGATTTTTATGTAGCTTCGATATACATCTTCATCCGATTTTACCATTATTGTTCATCATGTATATGTGCTCTACTATATACACATAGGGTATCATATAGTCGGCCCCGCCCGACTTTTTACCTTTCCTTACTGGTTTGAGCTACATTTTATAACATTTACTATAGGGCTCTGAATTTTTTTAAAGAACTTTTGATATCTTCGATAATGGTCAAAAAAAGTCATGTTGGTAACCCCGATTTCAAGTATTTTTGGGTTCAAGTCAAATTTATACCCTACACAACACTGTGGTTAGGATATTATGTCTTTATGCATTTCTTTGTAAAATGGAGAAGGAAGCAAAAGAGACCCATAGTTTCTTTTGATGTTATGTACAGAATTACATTCTGAGTCGATTTTTGTATGCCCGTAATAAGTTCGCAATTTAAATAATATTTCACACGAGACATAACTTTACAAATGCCTCAACAATGTTTTCAGATTTTAAACAAAATTAAATGAGTTCTGGTACATACAAACCAATTCAAATTAAAGGCAATTTTCGAATATTTATGAAAATCTGTTAATATATTGTGCTGATATTTATGTCCCTCAAAGTCACAATGTTAACTTCGTAAGAATGTTCGGTATAGTCTGGATATACTCTTGCCAAATTTTGTGAAGATCGGATCAGAAGTAGATATAGCTCTCATATATATTTCCCTCTGATATAATCTAAAATGTCCCGATTAATTGCATTTTGGATCATACGATAAAGCTCCGACTCCAATTTTAAGAGGTATTGGGAAGTTTTTTTCAAAAAAAAAAAAAAAAAAACAAACAAAAAAATCTTAGGCATTAGGTTTAAAATTTGATGTGATAAATTTCTCACAAATGTCCACTATACTTGGAACTAAAGCTCTCCTAAAAATGTATGCTGGTGTAGGGCATTTTACTATCAGACCCATCCGACTTTGTCCTTTCCATACTTGTTTTAATAGTTTTAGAACGGCGATGCAAAATACAATGTTATTTATGTAAATCATGCTTTTCAATTATGAATATCCGCAATTACTTTGGTATATTCAATTACTCTCATTACCACTTACGCCGGAACGTTCACATCGGCATTTCAATATTCAATCGCATTCCTCGCAGCTCCATGGTAATTAAGCAATTTTACAAAAATTTACAAAATTAATAAATACTTTAAGTAGATATATGCGACGACGTAAGCGTTAAATACTGCAAATATCTTGGATTTATTTCTGATCTGAATTGAATTAAAACGATAACGATTTGAAATTGTGCCGCTTTGATCCGAGAGTCAGCCAACCAGGCAAAAAGCCGTCCATGCATGCGGGCAAAATAAATTCATTCATGTAGCAATACAATCGCTTCTGATGATGGCAATGATGGCCCTCGGGCCATCAAAATTCGGTGGTGTTACGAATTCGATTTTAATTTAAATTCTCAGAAACAACAACAACATCAACCACGACGAGAAGCAGCCATCGCAACACTAATAAAACAATCAAACACTTACAATTCATAATTATATAAATTAAACAAATTAGTGGTAATAACCAAAGAAAGAAATATAGCGAGCGAGCGGCCGCAATAACAACAACAGCAGCAGCTGCTGAGACAGCGAGAAACCACCAAACAATCAAACACACCAACATCACAAGGATGGCGGCAAATGCACTTTGATGGCAGCACTTTGTTTGCAGCGATTTGATTTTTATTTAACGCTTTGCCCCCCCTGCTCTCACACCACACCCCAGAGGTTGGAAGACAGACAGACAGCCGTGCCGCCTGGCATATCAGCGCATTCCCACTCACATTCAGACACACTCTCGCACAAGTTGACGCGAAATCGACCACCAACCGCTTTGATTCACTCGCTGACATTCCCATCTATGACTGTGTATGTATGTGTGTACAAATGTAGGTTTGTATGTTTTCGGATTCATTATACTTAATGGAATTAAGAAATGGGCGGTTGTACAGTGGTTCTAATGTACACTGGTGGCCAGAACTAAAGCAACTGACATTACAAGGAGAATGAATGCCCTGTAACTTTTTCAAAAATTAAGAAAATGAGAAAGTTTTTCTTGTTTTAAATTAGGTATTTTATTCACTTTTTAAAAACTTAAAACATAAAACCAAAATTTATTTTTATATAAAAAATAATGTTTGGTAAAGTCAATTAACCCGATTTTGGCTTGGACAAAACAAAAGCAACTCTGTTGTGCATTTATATAACCGCTGCAATTGCAGTTGTTTTTACTATGATATTTATCGCTTTTTGCTTCCTTCGATAATTTCGCTTGTCATAAATCCTTTTTGAGAAGTTTTTTACAACAGTATGTGTTTTTCTTTTCGTTTTTTAAGTATTGCCCAAAAAAATTTGAAAAATGGCTAAAAGCAAATACAGTACCTGAATAAAACAGCAAATTATCAGTAACTATGAAAACAACATATCACAGAAAATGATTTCCGAGAAATATTTCATAAATACTTCTGTGATTTAATAATTATTTCTGTATACTAAGTCGGTTTTTTGAAACTGGATCAGTAGTAACAGTCTATAACGTATGAAGGCCGTGAAAAAACTTCAGCCCGTACTGATCCACAAATTGTGAGAGAAATAAGAACAACCATTTAGAGTTCAACTGGATTGGTGAGAGAGCAATCATTGGATAAAAGCTCGAGATCAGTGAGTAGACGAGTAGTGGCAGCTGGTCTGCATGCCCGTAAGACATCAAAAAACCATTTATATCTGAAAAAAATCAAAAAGGCTTTCGGAAACGATAATATTAAGTGGAATCAAGCTCTATGGAAAAGGCTCAGACGTGAAAAATTTTATGGTGAGAAGACCAAAAAAATGAAAGACTCAAGCCGCAGTGTTGCAAAGGTACAGTAAAGCATGAGGGAGGGTCAAAAATGGCGTGGCGCTGTTTTCCTTTCTATGGACTTGGGCCTATCCATAAAATAAAGGAAGTTGTGGATCGGTTTGTTACAAAGATGTCTTGGACATCACGTTGTTCCCTTACGCTGAGTAAAATATTCGGCTGATTTGGGTGTTTCAGCATGACAATGATCCTAAACTTGTATCAAAACTTGTCAAATATTGGTTGCGGGAGTCAAAAATGCATGTTTTGTTATGGCCGGCACAATCACCTGACCTAAACTCCTTAGAAAACCTTTGGAGTATCGTAGATAGGAAGATCAAGAGAGATTCGGAAATAATAAGCACAACATTTTCTAAAGAATTCGGGGTGCCTGGGAAAGCACACCCAAGGATCAAATTGAGCGTGTTATAGATTCAATGCCTCGTAGGTGTGCAGCTGCTATCAAAAATAATGGTTATGCTATCGACTACTAGCCAAAATTTAATTATTTTAAAATAACAAATCCAAAAGTTGCTTTAGTTTTGACCAAGCAAAAATTGGGTCATTTTAGTTTTCCACATATTATTTTTCGTTCAAAATTATTTTTGTATTCTTATTTTTATTTCTTAAAAGTGAATTAAACCCCTCATTTAAAACTGGAAAAATAATTACGATTTGTTTATTTTTGTAAAAGTTACACGACATTTATTGTCTTTGCGATTTAAGTTGCTTTAGTTTTGGCCACCAGTGTATATAAAATACCAGTCGGAAAGTAGAAAAGTTGAATGGGACCGACCATGTGGTACCCTACAACACCCAGACGAAACGGTTGAAGCTCTTGAAAATTTAGGTGAGAGTCACTCTTGGTCCGAAGGTGTCAGATAAGGCTGGGTTTTTGGAAATCCGTATTAGAACGGTACGAAATATTAAAAGGTACTAAATATGGTACCATTTGTATTTGAGGAAGGAGTAGAGCTAGAACACTTAAATTTAGAATAAGGGTCAGTAATGGAGAGTATGACAGATGACCAAAGCCTTTTAAAAAATTCGCACATTTGGAATCATTTCGTATCAGGTGAACGGTTAGAGCTGGAAATTTGGAATGGTAATCATGGTTGAGGAGTATAGTCGATGTAAGGAGGTAATTTCCAAAACTACCTCCTGATGTGTACTGATGTATACGAAAAGTAGTAAACGGTACTAAATTTAGTACTATTTGCATTTGAAGGAACGGATGGAGCTGGAATCCAGAAATTAAGAAATAAGATTACTATGGCTTTCTAGGACTGAAGAGTGTACCTAGTCTTGGAAATTAGTACTTATGTGTACTAAATTTGGTACAATTTAAATTTTGGAAGAACCAAGAGAGATGTAGTCCTGAAATTTGGAAATAATATTTCATTAGGCTGTATGATGTAGGTAGTTTTGGAAACATTTACTTATATGTACTAAATTTGGTACATGTAGAATTTAAGTGAACCGATAGATCTTGAATGCTGAAAATTTGAAATAAGATTACTGTCGGAGTGTAGGATTAGGAAACGTAGGTCGTTTTGGACATTTGTACTTATTTGTACCATTAGGGTACTCAATTTGGAATTGTGATGAACCCAATGGAGCTGGAATTTGGAATAATAGTAACCGATAGAGTGCATTATAGATCCACCAACGGTAATTGGAAGTTCGAACTATAAATTTTGGAAATGTTCTAATATGTTACTAAACTTCTAAAATGCTACCATATCGTTATATGTCACTGTTAGTGTCTGTGCTTGAGAGATAGAGCTGTTTTCGAGCCGAAATTTGATATTAAGGTCACTATTGGTATCTGTGGTTAAAAATGGATTTGGAAGTGTGTATTATAATTGTACGAAACGGTACTAAATTTTGTATTTGATGAAGAGATGGAGATAAAATTCAGTAATTTTATATTGAAGTCAATTTGGTAACTGAAATTGAGATATGGAGGTGGTTTTGGAAATGTGTACTATAAGTGTACGAAAATAGTAAAATAGTACTATATTTAGTGCAAGTTGGTATTGGTTGAAGAGATTGTACTTGAAAACTGAAATTTGAAATGCGGCCTCCTTTTGTACGAAAAGTACTAAATGGTACTAAATTTGATGTTGAATGAAGGGATAAGGCTGGAATACTCAAATTTGATATTGAGGTCTCTGTTGGTATGTGGAATTCAGATATTAAGGTGGTTTTCGATATGCGTACTATAATTGTTATAAAAGTACTAAATATTACTAAATTTGGTATTGGGTGAAGAAACAGAGCTGAAATCCTGAAATTTGATACATATGTCACCTTGGTGTCTACGGATCAGATATGGAGGTGGTTTTGGAAATGTGTACTATAAAAGTTCGAAAATTACTAAGTGGTACTAAATTTGGTATTGGATGAAGTGATAGAACTGAAATCCCAAAATTTAATAATGAGGTCTCTGTTGGTATATGGAGATAGGATATGAAGGCGATTTTGTAAATTTGTATCATAATTTTACAAAAAGTTCTGAATAGTACTAATTGGGTGAAATAATAGAGCTGAAATTTGATACAGACGTCTGTGGTTGAGAGAAGCATCTGGTTTTTGATATAAGTTTTATAATTGTAGTAAATTTGATAATGGGGAAATTAAAGAGCTAAAATCTTGAAATTTGATATTAAGATGACCGTTGGTGACTTGTTTTATACCCTCCACCATAGTATGGAGGTTTGTAACACCTCGAAATATACATTTTAGACCCTACAAATTATATATATTCTTGATCAACATAAAATTCTATGTCGATTTAGCGATTGAAAATGGGCCATGTAGGTCCTCGTTTTGGTATAGCCCCCATATAACGGTACCTTCCGATATTCGGTATTTTGCTGATTTGATCGACAATATTCACCGGAATTATTTCAAACTTGGTATTTGAAGTTCGCAATGGAAACTTCAGCCTATGACAGATAATTATCTGGGAAGGTCCATGTCTTCGTATAGCCCCCATATAACGGAACCTCCCGATCTTCGATACCTTGTTGATTTGAGCGACTTTATCCACCAGAATTATTTCAAATTTGGTATTTGAAGTTCTTAATGAATACTACAACCTAAGACAGAGAATTGTCTGTGCAGGTCCACATTTGGTATAGCCCCCATATAATGGTACCGTCCCAATATCCGATATGTTATAATTTTAGCAACATTATTCATCGGAAATGTTTTCAAATTTGGTCTTTGAAGTTCGAAATGGATACTACGAAAAATTAAAAATTTAATAATATAAAGTCCTAAAAATTTGATATTTTAGCACGATATATGAAGGGTTTGGTTAAAACTTTGCAAACTGAACAAATTGTGAATTTTAATACTAAAAAAGACCCAACACGAATTTGTACTTTTCGTTGACGTATCGCTGGCACTTGCTAGTAGATTATAAATGTAAAAATTTTTCCCTATAAATAGAAGTTGACGCATAGTTGATCCACTGGAACTAACCAAGGCGGTTGCAAATTATTTCGTTCAATCATACCGACAGGTTGGATGTTGTTGATGGCGGTTGCAACGTTGTGTCAGTTATTTGGTTGGCGGATGGTACAACCAACGAACAAATGAACGAACCAAACAACCAACCAGCGAACACACAACAAACCAAATGCCGACAATCCAACAAAAATGCCATACCAACGTTCGCCGTTTGACTTGCCGCGTCAAGATGAGATAGTGTTGGCCCATTGCAATTGAGTGTCAAATCCGGCAACAAAAACAACAACAATGCCACTATCGGTATAATAAAAAATAAAATGCGAACAGTAACAAAAAGGAAAATTAAAAGGCCATATTCACACATCGCTGGAGAAACAAAACAAATTGCGATTTTTTTATGGCTAGAATTGAAATAACACAACAAAAACAATAACTAATTCATGACTACATTAGTCATATAATCAATTATTTTGTTGTTGGTGTTATTAGAATTCTATGAACTGTTGTTGTTATTGAGAGGCCGGCTTAATGTAATTGGGGAAATGGGCCGAAAATTATTCGGAAAAATCAGGGAATGAATGACGGTATGAATGATACCACAGTCATCTACCAAATCTTCTTAAATACCAAAATTGAAATAATTTCATGCGCAAATGTGACTAGGATTATCAAATACTGAGTATCGGTGAGTACGTTATATGTGCTCCATAGGATAACGTGGATCTAATTTTCAATTTTCTGCCGCCGGAGCTAGAACCTATTATAAACTTCCAATTCAATTTTAGACAAATCCGTGGCAATAATCATAAAAAAACTGAATATGCGGAGGTACCATTATTTGGGGCTATAACGAAAACATGGACATATACATACTCTTTTCCATCACAGAAGCTAGACCCATTACGAGCTACAAATACAACTTTTTGTCAAATCCGTGGAAAAATGTGGCAAAACGCATAAAAACACCGACTATCAGGAGGCATTGTATATGGGGGCTATACAAAACGTGGACCTATACATACAATGTTTCGCCACCGAATATAGAACCCATTATGACCAACCAATACCAATTGTTAGACATATCCGTGGAAAAATGTAACGAAAATCATCAAAATACCGAATATCGGGAGGTACAGGTTATATAGCGCCTATACCAAAAACGGCACATATGGCATCCACATCAAATTTCAGAATTTCAATTTTTAATTTCTCTCCCATTGTCAATAAAGTACATTATAGTACCATTTTTAACCAGCTCCTTATCTAAATTACAACACCAATAGAGACATGCATATCAAATTTCATGATTCCCGCTCTACCCTTTCATCCAATACCAAATTTAGTGATTTTCTTCCATATCTCAATCCTATATATTAACAGTGACTTATACAGGGTGAGATGAAAAAACTGCAACAAACTTCAGACTACTGTCACTTTATAGCCACTCGTCCGACAGCTGTAAAATTATTCTAGTGACAGCCCATTATATTGTTTGCAAGCGTTCAAAAGCATTATGGTGAGAATTTTCCAGAAAAAAAAGTTATTCGTGATGGAATTCAAGCGATTTCTTTATATTCTCCACAAGTGGCTACCGTTAGAGCACTCCAGCATTTAAATGTGAATATACTTTTTGTGTCTCGTACCATCGCTCGTTACCGTTATACCGGTAGCGTAGCCCGACATCAAGGAAGTGGACGGAAGAAATTAGCAACGTCAGCAGAAATGGTTCGAAAAGTAAAGAAGCGAAAATGGCTCGTGAGCTGAACATATCGCAATATTCTATTCGGCAAATATTGAAAAATGAGCTTGGAGTAAAGCCATTGAAATTCCAAAAATGGCAAAAATTTACATCGCAAAAGAAAGAAAATAGACTCAAAAGAGCTAAAGAGTTGCTTCGCTTGACCAAAAGTGGTGAACTGCCAAATTTGGTTTTCTCCGATGAGAAACATTCGTTGTCCAGCCGATTGTCGCTCTCCGCTCGTATTAATCGACCGCGGCATCAGAATAAATGCCGAATATTATCTCGAAAATATTAAAGCCTTGGGCACGCAAACATTTGGCCGCAGACCTTGGACATTCCAACAGGACTCAGCACGCGCAACCCAAGAATGGTTACAATGGCCTCCAAAATCTCCGGATACAAATCCGTTGGACTATTGTGTCTGGAGTATTTTGGAAAGCAAGATTGGAACTAAAAATACCAAAGTGTCGATCACCTCAGACAAGCGCTTCGCCGGGAATGGGCCAAAATACCGCAGAGCAACATTCGGACAGCGTGTAACGATTTCATTGGCCGTTTGAAGGCCATAATTCGCTTTCATTCAATAAAAATTTAAAAGATGTGTAACAATTATGGAGTTTGAATTTGTTGCAGTTTTTTTCAAACCCTGTATACCCTAGAATATGGTTTGACCTAACTTTTTTTTTGAGAAATTTTGAAATGTTTGAAGAAGTTTTTATTATTCTGACACCAGGTTTTAAATTGGCAGAAATATTGATATGTGGAAATTTTGAGGCATTAACAATTATTTTTTTCTTTTATCAAATCGATCAGAGTAGACCTGAAGTCAATAGGCCAAAGTCTTTTCAAAAAATTCCCATAGGTTATTTTAAAAAATAATATTTCCGCTTAAAAGGGAAAGAACATAAACACAGTCGCAGCATTACATTTTTGTCTCAATACTCGATTTAACCTGGTATAGCAACGTAACTTACCCATTGTCGCTAATGTTTTATTTTTATAACCTCCACCATACATAGTACTGAGGTTATATTAAATTCGTCATTCCGTTTGTAATTCATTGAAATATAATTTTAGACCTAACAAAGTACATACATTCTTGATCAGCGTAAATTTCTAAGACGATTGTTGGCCCACGGAATGATATAGCCCCTTATAACGGTACACCATGATATTCGGTAATTTGATGATTGTAGTCAATTTTTTTCAATGGAATTGTCTGAACATCAACACAAGCAGTTCCTTCTGAGTACTTTACTCCATGGAAGACAATTTCTATATAGGTCCACGATATCGTATATCCCCAATGCAACGGTATTTCCCAATATTCGACATTTTGATGATTTAAGCTACATGTTTGACCGCAATTGTTTCAAATTTCGTATTTAAAGTTCGTAATGGCCACCAAAGCCATTGACAAAAAAATGTCTGTGCAGGTCCTCGTCTTCGTATAGACCCCATATAACGGTTTTCATTTAAACGGTATTTTTAACTTTTAACGAAATTTTTAATGTTTTTCCAGTTCCTGCCAAATGGTGGGAGTATTAAAAGTTCGCCCGGTCAAACTTAGTGTTTTTTTATACCCTCAACCATACTATGGGGGGTATATTAACTTTGTCATTCATTTTGTAACTCCTCGAAATACTCATGTCAGACCCAACAAAGTATATATATTCTTGATCAGCGTAAAATCTAAGTCTTGATCAGCGTAAAATTCTGTCTGTCTGTTTTTCTCTGTCTGCCCGTCTATCTGTCGTAATCACGCTAACTTTCGAACGAATTGAGATAGAAGGCTAAAATTTTGCACACATGTTTACTTTTCCAGTAGCAGGTTAAGTTCGTAAATGGACCATGTAGGTCCACGTCTTCCTATACGCCCCATATAACGGAACCTTCCGATATTCGGTATTTTGATGATTTTAGCGACATTATTTACCGGAATTGTTTCAAATTTAGTATTTGAAATAGATACTACAGCCTAAGACAGAAATGGTGTTTTATGCAGGTCCAGGTCTTCGTATAGGCCCCATATGAGTACCTCCCTGTATTCGGTATTTTGACGAGTTTAGGTACAATACACATCGAAATTGTTTGAGATGTCGTATTTGAAGTTCGTAATGGATGCTACAGCCTGTGGCAGAAAATGTCTATGCTGGTCCAGGTCTTCGCTCAGCTCCGATATAACGATACTACCCTCCCTATACGATATTTTGATGATTTTAGCTACATTATTCACCGTTTATTTCAAGTTTCAAATTTGAATATGATAATTCCTTATGACAAACAAAGCCTATGTAGGTCCACGTCGTATAGACCCCCATATAACGGCTATATTCGGTATTTTTAAAATTTTAACAGAAATTTTTAAGGATTTTATTTTTTGAAAATTTCCAAATTCCTTCCAAATGGTGGAGGGTATTTAATGTTCGGTCCGACCGAACTTACTGCTTTTTTAACTTGTTACTTGTTCAAACTTATGCTGCGGTCAGACATTTGGTCGCTTGCTGAACAAAGCACTGTTCGTCCGGCTTCCAATTCACACAACCAAATGTGGCAACAATTAGCATTTTGGCATGTCACTCGGAGATTGGAGCAAAAAAGGTGCAAAGTGAATGGCAACTTTGTCAATTACCTAACCTATGTGGTAGTTGAACACAAAAGTGACGTCCATAAATTTATTGGTTTGTTGCGGGGCAAAGTTTTTTTGGGAGAAAATAAACTGCCTTCTTTATAAACGATAGAGATTAAATACCGTGAGGTCAATTGAAGCATAAAGTACAAGGCCATTGCCATATCATGCACTCTGCAGCAATGTTATTTGGTACTAGAGGTACGAAATTTTGTTGAAAATCGATTGAGAATTGAAAATCGATTCAGGTACGCATTCAAATAAGGTTCATGGTTGGTATGATCTACTACACATAAATTAACAATCTTAATGTTTTTACGAAGCTCTACTAAATACACATTGTGGTGTAGGGTATCATATAGTCCCCCGCCCAATCAAACCAGCCACTAAAGTTTGGGCCGACTTTATGACACCCTACTTCTCATGTATATCAAGTAGAGCTACTAGAAATACCCGACACTTCGTCAGCGGAAAATTCACTTTAAAAAGTCTGACAAACATTTTTTTAATCAAAACTTACTACCTTCTAGTTTATCCTGTTTCAGAAAGAGTAATAGGAACATATTTACCGGTCACACCAAAGTTAATAAAGAAGGATAAAACCACTGTGCAATGGACCCACATCGATTTTTTCTGTCCAAACAATTTCACGTCAACGTCCATATGTAAACCCTAAAAACCAACATGACCTCAATATCAAATTTCGGAACTTCGTCTCTATCACTTCACCCAATACCAATTTTAATAACATTTAGTGCGCATATACTCTCCATCCTAGAAACCAAAGGTGATGCAAAATTAGTACAATTTAGTACTTTCTGAACAATTATAGTACACCTTTGCAAACCACCATCATATCTCAACACTAGATATCAACTGACACTTTAATATCGAATTTCTATATATACACTCAATACTAAACTAATTAACAATTAGTACTTTTCGTATAATTTCAGCACTCTTTTGAAAACCCGTTTCGACTCGCAATACTGGACACCAACAGTTATCGCAATAAAAAATTTTACGGTTTCAGTTCTATCCCTTCACCCAATGCATATTTGGTACTAATTAGTACTTTACATACAAATGTGGTACAGATTTCCAACTACCAAGAGTAAATTTAGTACTTTTCAACAATTACGGTACAATCATCTCCATACCTCAATTCTATATACAACAGAGACCTCAATATCATATTTTAGGATTCCAGTTCTATCCCTTCACCCATACCAACATGGTAATTTTCGTGCAATTGAGTTGCGCATTTGCAACCCATTACCAAGACTCAACTACTATACCAAGAGACACCTTAATAACAATTTGGAGATACTAGCTCTATACCATAACTTAAGATCAATTTAGCAGCATTAAGTATTTTTCGAACAATTTTAGTACCATTTCCAAAATCATCTCCA
>NW_026712251.1:260539-567564 GCF_030504385.1 Musca domestica | reverse complement strand
GGGGTTCGCAGATATATATCATCTAACAACAGATCTCGTGTTTGCAAAAATGTCTGCATGTGTAAATTTGAAAGAGATGGAGTGCTTATTTACCCTCTCTTGAGCATTTAGTTTTTCAAATCTCAAACCCTAGGTGAGTGGAGGTACGAAAAGATATGGTCCGATCTCTACAGAAGAGAGTGGACCGGTATATGCATCTTGACCAGAAGATCTTGTTTAGTAGAAATAATGGGATGTGTGAATATTATAATCGTTTTAGTTATTCAAAACTTTGGCCCTTTGCGGTAGTACCAGAAGGATGGCCCGATCTCTAACTTCTTTAAAACATATCTTGTTTTAATAGAATATTAAGATGTACCAAGTCTGAACAGAATCGGATGTTAATTTAATATAGTTAATATTGTGTTGTGTGAATTTGAAGGCAATCGGACTTTTACATCACATTTAATAAGTGTTATAATTATAATAATTTTGACACTTTGTGGGCGAGGTACTTGGAGTAGAGCGATATTATCCACTTTCCCACCTGACCTAGAACTGATGTAAATATTTGGATTTGCAAGTTGGAGCAAATCGGATTGTCCTTTTTTCTCTGTGAAGTAAAATATTTCTTTGAAAATTTCGAATTTTTGGGGGGGAGGTACCAGAAGGTGTGACTGATATTGCCCATTTCCGAACTCGATCTAAGTTGATAATAATATTATGATGTAGATAATCTGTCAAAATTTAGATATAGCTACATATTATCTTTGCCCGATTTGACTTTTATTATTCACCAAATAGCTCAAATAGGATGGAATTTGGCACATACGACCAAACTAAGCCTAGAAAAAAATATGTCACATTTAGTGATATTCGATTCAGTCATAGCTCCCAATATTTGTTATATTTGTTCTCCACAGCCGCAATATGCACTCCGTAACAACATTTCGGGGAATAAATCAAATTCAGTTCAGAAATACCTTTGCCAAAGTCGGTCGAAATCGATTCAGATAGGCCTCATATATATCTTTACTAGATTTGAAGTTTATTATGCCAAATGGTTTATATGAGTCCGAATTGAGTGGATTATGTCACATATGAACGAATTTAGCCTGCAAGAAAGTATATCAAATAGGTGAAAATCGTTGAGATATAGTATGGGTCCCAGATATGTGTTTCATCCGATTTTGTATTTTACTCCCTCACACCCGTAAAATGCTCTCCACAACAACGATATTTGGTGCCAAATATTAGATGCAGCTAAAAAACCTTTGCAAATGTTATTGATATATATCTTCATCCGACATACGGATGCTCCGATATATTTTAATTATAATCTTCTCGCACCGTAACATGCATTCTGCGGCAATGTTATTTAGTACGAGACTTAAAATTCCTCCGTCCGTTTGGTGAAAATCGATTAAATGTTTTATATACCCCCATTATAGGTCCTTTTGGTTCCAATTTTTGCTGCTCCGTAAATCATATGAGTCGTTTATTTTTTACGAGTAGCTCAACTTAATATGCATAGTGGCGATGGTCTGAATATGGACCTTTTAATACCCTCCACCATAGAATGGCGGTATATTAAGTTTGTCATTCAATTTTTGCCACCTTGAAAATATCATCCGATTTAACGTTTATTGTGCCAAAAATTGTAATATCAGCTCAAATAGGATGATTTGTGATGAACATCGGTTCAGAAACAATGCCTTCGTTAAATTTAGTAGAATAGGGTAGAAGCCTGCCTTTCGGCTTTAAATTATAACTGCTTCAACGATCAAGGTTTGTATGTTTTAATTCTCATAAATTCCTCATAAAACTGTTTATTTGTTATATGTAGATCTACAAAATATGCAAGTGGTTTAAGGTATCAAAAAGTCGTTCCAGCCCGACATTGGCCTTTATTTACTGGTTGTATTTGGCTCAACATTTTAAAATGCGTCTTTGTTGGAGATTTTTTTTTCATAAATTCACGAAATTTGAAATAAATGGCTGATTGTCTCGAAATATTTAAAAACTGACAATTGTGATTCTTTGTAAGGTAGGTACCAGAAGGGTGGGCCGATATCTATCATCTTCACACCAGATCATGTGTTAGTAGAAATATTGAAATGTGCAAAGAATCATTTTTTTTTTTTTTGCATTTTATGAGAGATAAATTTATTTAACATTTTGACCTGTTGTGGGGGAGGTTCTAGGAGAATGCATCTTTACACCAGATATTTTGTAAATAACAACATTGGTATGTGTGAAACTTGAAGATAATCGGATGCTTATGTTTCATTTTTGAGAGGTATTATTATTCACATTTTGACCGGTTGTTGGCGAGGTACCAGAAGGAGTGGACCGAGATTTCATCTTAATATCAGATATTTTATTGGCGTCATGTTATGTGCGTAATTGTTAGACAAAATCTTGACCCGTATAGCGGAAGTACAAGAAGGAGTGGACCGGTATATCCTATCTTCACAGCAGATCTTATGTTAGTAGACGTAATGTAATGTGTGAAATATGAAGAGAACCGATGATTATTTCGAATTTTATAATCGTTTGGTTGACCCTTTGTGGTGGTAGTACTTGATGGAGTGAACCGATTTTGTCCACTTTCCCACCCTGACCTAGCACTGAGGCAAATATTATTTGCAAAGTTGGAGCAAACTCTGATTATCCTTTCTTGTTCGGTGCAGTAAATATTTTATTATTCCAGCTTCAAAAATAGATAATACTATAAATGTATTAAAAGATATTTCCAGAAATATATATCCTAAATTATTAAATTTTATTATTTCATATTATCGACTACTTTCCATCTTCGTCAACTATTCTACTTCAAAGAATTGTATATTTAAAGTAAATTGTATAATTACCCTTACATCAATGTGTTGGCACGCATTTGGGACTCGGGAATACACCTTAGGTCGTAAACTGCATGACAGTCAACTTTATTAGGACTAATGATGTAAGTGGGTTGTGTGTGTGTGTTGGTTTTAATATACTGATTGTACTCAACGTATGTGTCCTAATGGATATTTGCATACCCATTTATAAATAGGTGCGTTATGTACATACATAACTATCATTTGCTATGCCGTTAGTGTTGAGTCTAATCTCAGTTGGTTCAATTGGAGAATATGTTTATGTAATATAATTTTTGTAAATCAGAGAAGGTGTTTACTTGAAAATTTAAATAATTTATATTTTTATATGAGTGCGAGGCATATTTAATTTTCAAAAACCTATTCATTTTACAGATATGATAATAATATTTAATGAAATACATAGTGTTTGCAATATTATAAGTGGTGAAAAGGTGATACAAAATGTCTATTATCGGACGGCGGAGAAGATTTGCTTCCAAATACCTCCTATACAAATAACTCAATAGGAATATTTAATTCAACCCCTAATATTTTCGTCCTCTGTTGTGCTAATGGGAATATATTTTGAGTTAGATTTCTTTATAAAGGGCAATTTTTAAGGACTATTTTAGGAAGGCCAGATATCTTTATTTGAAATGATATTAAGGTCCATATAAATGCTTAATCTTGTCCTCCAAAAGTCAATTGCAGCGGGCTCGTGTGCATAGTCATTAGCTTTAACATAGCACCACAACTAGGCGACCAAGTGACTGGTCCCCAACATTAAATTAAATGTTCATCGAACTCCACTTCTCCAAAAGTCCATAGTAACGCATGCGTGTGTGGCGTGTGCCTTTTTGAGACTACATCATGCAAATCAAGCTCTCGTGCTGAGCCTCACTCACAGTTACGTTACGCACCTTTGAAGAAGTAGGGTTCAGTAATAACCACAGCCAATGAACCGCACTAAACTGCGACTATATATATATATATATATCAACGTTTGGTTCGCAAATCCGAAATAATCTACATATTTCCACTCTAGAAATGAAACTGATTCTAACTAGTAACATTTATTACCGTTCGAATAATTTTAGTACTCATATCTCAATCCTAGACACCAACAGTTATCGCAATATAAATTTCACTGTTTTAGAGCTAAAACTTCAATATCAATTTGGTTGAATTTCGTACTTTCGATCAGTTATATTAAGCATTTTGAAATATTCTTCCAATTTACTTACTCATTAATACATATAAGAATTTATGTCGGTAAAGCCCCCAAGTACATGTTTTCAACCAATTAAGTGAGTGTGTGACAATTTTTAAGCGGAGGTATTGCTATTAGTTCAGAGTAGCAGAACTACAAAAGTAATATGGCAAAGACGCCCCAAGTAACAAATTTGGTATTTGGAGTTCGTAATATAGGGATCCGCGGTTTGCGCGTAGCCCCATATCACCTGATATGCAGAAATTTTAAAGTTTTATATACCCTCCACCTTGGAAAAGAGGGTATATTAACTTTGTCATTCTGTTTGCAACATCCTTAAATATTCGTCGTTGACCCCATAAAGTATATACATTCATAATCAGGATGAAATTCTAAGTCGATTTAACGATGTCCGTCTGTCTGTCTGTTGAAATCACAATACAGATCACATTATTTGACGTAGAGCGTCAAAATTTGGCAGAACAATTTGTATTGTGTCTAGAATTGTTGGTATCGAAAAGGGTCTACGTTTTGGTATAGCCCCCATATAACGGAACCTCCCGATATTCGGTGTTTTGATAATTTTTGTTATATTTTTGAACGGATTTGTCCAAAATTGGTATTTGTAGTTCTTAATGGGTTCTAGCTCGTGTGACGAAACATTGTATGCATAGGTCCACAGTTTGGTATAGCCCTCATATAACGGTACCTGCCGATATTCGAAACTGTAATAAAATTGGTATTTGTATTTCGTAATGGGTTCTAGCTTCGGTGACGGAACATAGCATATATGGGTCCAGGTTTGATATAGCCCCCATATAACGCTACCTTCCGATATTCGGTATTTTGATGATTTTTGCCACATTTTTTCCACCGATTTGTCTAAAAATAGTTATTTGTTGGTCATAATGGGTTCTAGCTCCGATGGCAGAGCATTGAATATTATTTATTTTCCTATAACGGCGCACCTACCGATATTGAGTATTTTGATAATCTAGTCACATTACCCACATAATTGTTTCATATTTTGTAGTTTAGAAGATTTGATAGATGAAAATCCGTGAAGTATATATTTCTGTGGAAGTTTTGTTATGGCCCCATATGACGGCCTCACTCACATTATAGGTATTTGTTAAGTTGAACTGCATTGTCCGAACAGCGTTATAGGAAGCTTCAAGTGAAATACCCTTGACCTTGTTTCCCTTACCCTAAGTTGGAGGGTTTTAAAAGTTTGGCCCGGTATTTAAAGTTCGGCCCGGCTGAACTTAGCTGTTTTACACCCTACAACCCTATGTGTTGGGATTGGACCAAAATTATGTAACACCTCGAAATATTGGTTTCCCACATAGGAAAGTATATATGGATCTTCCTAGCTCGCCGAGCTGAGTCGATCTAGCTATGTATGTCCGTCCATCCGTCTGTCCGTCTGTCCATGTTAATTTGTAATCACTCTACAGGTCGCAATTATTGCCTGATCTTCACGAAATTTGGAATGGAGGTCGGGGTCGGGCCAGAATAGAACCCTATTCTTTTGAGATGAGCGCCAAATGTTTAGGGGTTGAAATGGACCAAATACTGAAAAAATGTCGGATTTTGCAGTAGCTATACATGTCGGAATTATAGACCAATCGACGCGGAATTTCGCATGTAGGCTAGAGTTTAGGGAGGGAAAGAAGCCTACCAATTTGGGTGGTTATCGATAATATTTAGCGGGTAAAATAGACCATATCTTTTGTATTGAAAAAAATTCAAAATTTTCATCAAAGCGAGAATATTTTAAAATCCCGGCGAAATCATAAGCCATGACAAGGTTAGTTCTGATCTTTACATTGATGTTAACATCCACAAATCGGATATATAGCAAATATGTGCGATATATATGTCTATCAAAGAAGATATGCTTGAAAAATCTCTTATATGTCGAGAACGGCTGAACTGATTTCGACAGTTCTCATTAATTCAGAATGGCCTCTTGGCAGGAAAGAAAAAACGTCTAAAAAATCGCATAAAAATATCTCTCTAAAGATGAAAATATTGATTTGTAAAATGTTCTCATATTTTTTCAATTTTGTCATATTTTTGGCATATTTTCATTTTGAATTAAACATTTGGTAATATTTCTACAGCTAACAAAACTAAGTAGTTAGGATAACAGGATATCATATACAGGTCGCATTTATGACCCGATCCTTACGAAATTTGCATGGGGATAAGATAGGGTCAGAATAGAAGCCTACTCTTTTGGAGATGATCGCCATATATTTAGGGGTTGAAATGGACCAAAAAACTGCAAAATTGTCAGCAGGTCGTAATTATCGACCGATCCTCACGCACATTTGAATGGGTGTTACCGGACATTGCAAAAGCCTAGCAGTTTTGGATGTCCATCCAAAAATATTCAATATGTGAAATAGTTTGCCAACTTTGTAGACAAAAGTACGAAAATGTCCATTCCAGTGACTTTCTTGGAGAGTTCACAAATACAGGAAAGACGCACTTCTGACTATTTGGTAACGCTGATTTCGTTGAAGAATATAGTCAATGTCCTGTATCTCATATAGATGCGTTTCAGTCAAACACCAATAATAAATGTTAATCTTTGCTGTATCGTATCGCTGTATAATCGCATGCAATTTTTTCAATTTGACTTACAATTTTGAATTATAAATTTTCTAAATTTTACACCTCCCAACACTACGTTTGAGGGTATTATATACATATCGCAATTATCGTCCGATCCTCCCGAAATTTTGCATGGGGGTAGGGTTAGGGTCAGAATTAAAGCAAATGACTAAAAAAAATAATTTTTTTCTAATTTGTAGTCGCTCTATAGGCCACAATTGAAACTTATCGACACGGAATTTCGCATCAGAAGAGAGTTAAAGTCAGGGAAGAAGTCTAGCATTTTAGATGACTGTGTGAAATTGTTTTGATTACTTAACAACGCTACGGAGTGCGTAAATATTGGCCAATTCTCCGGCTCAAAAACTAAGGGTAACCTCTGGGCGGGGCTCTTTGACATTATTTCAAAACGAAATTTTCCAAAATGGATTTGGATATAAGGGGTGTTCGAACATGTTGTAGTGTTGTAGGGTATCACATGGTCGGCCCCGCACGACTATAGCCTTTGTTTACTTCTTTTACTTGTTAACATTCATTCCTAAAGTCCTGATGTATTCTGGGATCTTGTTAATATTTTGAATTGCTACGATCCCGTTTATTATTTTTTTTTCTTTTAATTTATATCGAACTACTTTTCAAACGATTGTGCTCAATTCAATCATAGTGGTATATCAAATAACATGATACTTCCTCCTTGCCAGCTTTTGTATTTCTTGACTTATTTCATACAAAGTTGATAGTTTTATTTTTTTCGGTCATCGAATAAAAAACAGCACACACACATCCATGCACACACACACATTCACACAACAAGTGAAAACTTGTTGAACAGTTATGGCATGTTGCCATCAGAATCTTAAAATAATTGAGCATTGTATTCAAAAGGCTTGCGATGAGAACATCCTTTAAGTGTTTGGTTATATATTACGACATCTTTTGAAGGAATGAAAACCGCACCGAAAACAGACAGAAGACTCAACGTTGCAATAGTTTGTTGTTTGCGGATAGTAAAATGAAACTTTTGAAATTTTATTAGGAAACCACAAAACAAGGGAAGGAGTATTTTATGGGTTTAAGGGAACAGCATTCATGCACACATAGTTGTTGCTGTTGTTGTAGTTTTACCACATACAGCCCTTGGGGTCGAATTAACAAAACCAGTTGGAACATTAGAAATGTCGCAGACCTAATTTATTGGTAGAAGTTTTGTGGTTCCATTTACTTTTTTATTTTTTTTTTTTTTTTGGGAAAAATGTCATAAGCATAACTTTAATTAGGTTTGATAGCAATTATGCATTATGTCTTCTGGACATGGACATGTTGGGGAATCATTTTGCAATAATCATTTGGCAAAGGGTTATTTTAAAGAATGTGAAAAATTTCCAAGAGGGTTTAGGGTTACACAAATAAAATCGGATCATATGCTGGGAATGTTAATTTTGAACCAAAAGTGTTAAATCGTGTATTCCGAAAAAGTAATTAACAGAATTTTTACCTCGAATGGAAATGTTTCTATGTATATAAAAAGGTTAAGTGACGTAATGATAAATTTACTGATGGATAGTTGACGCCCAAAAGTAACGGCTGGCTCTGAAATCATAAAATTTTTATCATTTGTCGCGTAGTTGTGACAAGGAACGGAATGTTTGCAAATTCAATCTATGTATGGTGGTGCAGAATTTATTTAATTTTTATTTTTTGTAGATATATTTTAAAAACAAGTAAGCAAAGGCTATAGTCGTGCGGGCCGACCATGTGATACCCTACAACACTACAATGTGTTAGCAGTCGCCTTATGTCTAAATTCATTTTGGAATATTTCGCTTTTGAATTTATTATTGCACTGCCAAGATATTACCATTGGCATTTAGACCAGGGATATTTATCCAATATTTATGCACTCCGTCGTGCTGTTAGTTATTGTGGTCCTGTCCTTAACTCTCTTCTCAGGCGTATCGATTGGCTTCAATTGTGTTATCTAGAATTTTTTTCTTTTTTCGATTCATTTGAACCCCAAAATATATTGCGGACATTTTGAAAACAATAGGTCTAGACCCTCTGAGCCGAACCCTACCCTAGTGAAAGATTTCGTAAGGATCGAATGATAATTGCAATCTGTATATTATAAGGTGTTGTAAGGTGAAAAAAATATTACAAAATATACAATTCAATATTATAAGTCAAATTGAAAAAATCGCATGCGATAAAAAATATGAAAAAATAAAAAATGTCACAAAATACTACAAAATTTAGTATAGATTTTGTAGTATAGTATTTTTACATTTATACTTTTATGCCAAGAAGGCATTCTGAATTGACAAAATTTGTCAAAATCGGTCCAGCCATTCTTAAGATATAAGCATTCTTGCTTACCTCCCCTTCCTTTGTATATATACATTGTATATTTTTCGCTATATATGTCCGATATATCCTCTATCGGTCAGAATTGACCTGTTCGTCTACTTGTGATTTCGCCGGGATTAAAAATATTCGCCACTTAATGGAAAATTTGACTTTTATTTAACCCAAATGTTATGGTCTATTTCACCCACAAAATTGGATGACTTCTGCCCAGCCCTAGGCTCTAGCCCCATGCTAACTTCCGCGTCGATTGTTCCATAATTACGACCTGTAGAGCGACTGCAAAATCAAGATTTTTGTCAGTTTTTGGTCCATTTCAACCCCTATATATTATGCGATCATCTCTATCTCATCTATTTAGCTCTAGCCCCACCTTCATTCTAAATTTCGTGAAGATCGGGCCATAATTGCGACCTGTAGAGTGATTAAACATTAACATGGACAGACGGACGGACGGACGGACATACATAGCTAGATCGACTCAGCTCGGCGAGATACTTTCCTATATGAGAAACTAATATTTCGAGGTGTTACATAATTTTTGGCCCAATCAAACGTATAATACCCCCAACACATAGTGTTGTATGGTAAGGGCTATACGAAGACATGGCTCTGCATAGACAATTCTTTGTCTAAGGCTGTGGTATAAATTCAGAACTTCAAATACGAAATTTGAAAAGATTCCGATGAATAATGTCGCAAATATAATCAAAATACCGAATTAAAGAAGGTACAGTTATATGGGGTGCTATATTTCCCAATTACGAACTTAACATGGCTGCTGGCAAAATAGACACTTTAGCATTATATTTCAATTCGTTCGAAAGCGCGATTATAACGGACAGACGACCATCATCGCTATATCGACTAAGAATTTTAACCCTTATCCAGAATATATACACGTTATAGGGTCTATCATGAGTATTTCGAGGAGTTATAAACGAAATTACAATGTTCATATACTCTTCATAGAATTGTGTAGGGTATAAAAAGTTCCGGAATTTTTACGAAACAAATGTTCCTACTACACCTAATTGGCTTTTTCGTAAAGCTAAATATTTTCCAATGACCATCCAAAATGCTAGACTTTCGCGTGTCCAAAACTCTAACCTCATAAAAATGTCCACGTCTATTGGTCCTTAGAGGAGAACTGTAAAGCGAGTGCAAAATCTAGACAATGTTTTGATCCATTTTTAAACCTAATTATTTTGTGAACATCTTCCAAAACCAAAGGCTTCTTTTCTGATCATAACCCTATACCCATGCAATTTTTTGTGAAGATAGTATTTGACAAAACTGGAGCATAGTGTTTTAAGTCAAAAAAATATTATAAAATTTACAATTCGATATTGTAAGTCAAATTGGAAAAACCTCATGCGTTAATATATAACAAAAATAGAAAAAAACAAGTAAGCAAAGGCTACAGTCGAGCGGGGCCGACCGTTGAATACCCTACAACACTATAATAAACGATACAGTTTATATAGGCGAGATACTCGAAAGAATTCCACAAGATATTGTGACAAATAATAAAAGAAAACCATCAGGTTTCGTTCTCTAATTTTCGAATAATAGCAACTTAAACTAATTTGCTCATTTCCAATTTATTGGTAGATGTTGCACGTAAATGGTCTTCCTAGATCTGGAACCAATATTTCCCAAAGACCTATAATCTCTCAGAAGTGGCAAAAGATTAACATTTATTATTGGATTTTGACTGAAACACATCTATATGAGATACAGCCATTTGACTATATTCTTCAACGAAATCAGCGTTAACGAAATAGTCAGAAGTGCGTCTTTCCTGTATTTGTGAATTCTCCAAAAACTCACTGGAATGGACATTTTCGTATTTTGTCTACAAAAGTTTGCAAACTATTTCACACATTGAATATTTTTGGATGGCCATCCAAAACTGCTTGGCTTTTTCAATGTCCGGTAACCCCCATTCAAATGTGCGTGAGGATCGGATGATAATTACGACCTGCTGACAATTTTGCAGTTTTTTGGTCCATTTCAACCCCTAAATATATGGCGATCATCTCCAAAAAGAGTAGGCTTCTATTCTGACCCTCAGCTGATCCTCATGCAAAATTTCGTAAGGATCGGCCCATAAATGCGGTCTGTATATGATATCCTGATATCCTAACTACTTAGTTTTGTTAGCTGTAGAAATATTACCAAATGTTTAATTCAAAATGAAAATATGCCAAAAATATGACAAAACTGAAAAAATATGAGAAAATTTTACAAAATCAATATTTTCATCATTAGAGAGATATTTTTATGCATTTTTTTTAGACGTTTTTTCTTTCCTGCCAAGAGGCCATTCTGAATTAATGAGAACTGTCGAAATCAGTTCAGCCGTTCTCGACATATAAGAGATCTTTCAAGCATATCTTCTTTGTTAGACATATATATCGCACATATTTCGCTATATACCCGATTTGTTGGATGTTAACATCAATGTAAAGGTCAGAAGTAACCTTGTCATGGCTTTGTGATTTCGCCGGTATTTAAAATATTCGCGGTTTAATGAAAAATTTTGAATTTTTTCAACACAAAAGATATGGTCTATTTTACCCGCTAAATATTATCCGATGACCACCCAAATTGGTAGGCTTCTTCCCCGCCCTAAACTCTAGCTACATGCGAAATTCCGCGTCGATTGGTCTATAATTGCGACCTGTATAGCTACTGCAAAATCCGATATTTTTTCAGTATTTGGTCCATTTCAACCCCTAAATATTATGCGATCATCTCCAAAAGAAATAGGGTTCTATTCTGACCTAATCCCCACCTCCATTCTTAATTTCGTGAAGATCGGGCCATAATTGCGACCTGTAGAGTGATTACAAATTAACATGGACAGACGGACAGACGGACGGACGGACATACATAGCTAGATCGACTCAGCTCGGCGAGCTAGGAAGATCCATATATACTTTCCTATATGGGAAACCAATATTTCGAGGTGTTACATAAATTCTGGCCCAATCAAACTTATAATACCCCCAACACATAGTGTTGTAGGGTATAAATATTGCAGAAAAATATACACATGTTAATTATCATCTTTTTACGCGATTTTTCTCTGCCTCAAGGCTATTCTGAATTGGTGAGAATTGTCAAAATCCGTCCAGCCGTTTTTGTGTTATAAGCGGTCTAATTAACACACCCATGAGATTGTATATATATTGCGCTATATGTGCGATGTCTTCTACAAAGTCAAGTATTCTGTTTTGAGACCATTTCAAACCCTAAATAATTTATATACTTTTTGGCCCAACCAACCTTATACAGGGTGAGATAAAAAGACTGTAACAGAGCAAAACGTCATATTTTTTTAAAATTTTATTGAATGAAACAAAACATTTCGGAAATAGCATCAAATTTTAAAATAAGTTTAGATTTGTTCGAATTGGTCACCTTTGGTCGTGCCGATGGTTGGAATGTCCAACGTCTGCGGCCAAAATGTTTGCACGCCCAAGGCATTTATTCTGATGCCAGCGGCCATCGACTGTTATGGCGGCCCACATCATCACCATGGCCGGCGCATAAGTTCTGGTGGCCAACCGAAGGTGTACATTTTCAGCTGACCTTTTTGGCAAGTAAACATGATCATTTTGTTTGTTTACAAACTGCTGGACAACGAATATTTTCTCATCGGAGAAAACCAAATTCGGCAGTTTCGGCCAAGCGAAGCAACTCTGTAGCCTATTTTCTTTCTGTTGCGGTGTAAGTTCTTGCACTTTTGGAACTTCAATAGATTTACCCCGAACTCATTTTTAAAAATTTGCCAAATCAAATATTGCAATATGTTCAGCTCACGAACCATTTTTCGGCAACTGCGACGCGGGTTTCGATCAAGTCTCTACTTTACTTTTCGAACCATTTCTGCTGATGTTGTTTTTTTCTTCCGTCCACTTCCTTGACGTTATGCTACGCTACACAAAACAATTATTCACATTTAAATGCTGGAGTGCTCTAACTATAGCCACTTGTGGTAATCCAGTCAAATATAAAAAATCACAATATCACGCATGAATTCCATCACAAAAAACTATTTTTCTGGAAAATTCTCACGAAAATTCTTTTGTACGCTTGTGAAAAATATAATGAGCTGTCACTGGAAAAAATTTAACAGCTGTCGGACGAATGGGTTAGAAATGAAGCAGTATGGTTGCATTTTTTTCATCTCACCCTGTAAAACCCCCATCATTTTATTATAAATTCCTGAATAAACCATATATTTAGGTTTGATGTTTCAAATTTTTTTAACAATTCCGGAGAAAAATATCACTAAAGGGAGGGTACCGTTATATGTATGCAATACAATGACGTGGACCTGCATAGATAATTTTCCGTCACAGGTTGTAATTCCCATTACGAACTTTAAATACGAAAGTTGAAACGATTCCCGTTAATAACGTTATGTACTGTAAAGTCATCAAAATATCAAATATAGAAAGGTATCCTTATATGGGGGCTATAATAAAACGTGGAGTTGCGTAGGCAATTCTCTTCCAGGAGGTAAAGTACTCGTTATATGGGGGATATACTATATGGTGGACCTATTTAGAAAATTGCTAAAATCATCGAAATACCGAATATCGTTGACAGATATAGCCCATCATAGAACTTAACGTGCTTAACCTGCTGACTGATTTGTGCAAATTTTAGCCTCCTATCTTACTTCGTGTAGAATTTGAGTTAAATTCGTTAGAAAGTGTGGCTTCAATCGTCAAGATGCCGAATATCCGTGCTATAGTAAAACGCCGACCCATAAAGATAATGTTCGGCCACTAGATTTGGAACCCAGACAGCCAGACGGACATCGTTGAATCGACTTAGAGATTTATGCTAATCATAATCATATGAGGGTCTACGAGAATATTTAGAGGTGTTACAAATGGAATAACAAACCCTCTTGTCTAAAGTGGAGGGTATAAAAATCTTTATACCCTACACCACGTAGTGGTAAGGGTATTATGTCTTTGTGCATTTGTTTGTAACATGGAGAAGGAAACGAGATAGTCCCATAGTTACTTTTGAGAACCTTCATAGAATCACTTTCTGAGTCGATTTATGCATGTCAGTCCGTCTGTCCGTCCGTCTGTCCATGTATTCTTGTGAACAAAATGCAGGTCGCATTTATTATCCGACTGAGATGAAATTTTCCAAACAAAATTTTTTGGCCCAAGGACGAACCCTATTGAAATTGGTGAGAATCGGATCAAATTTAGATATAGCTCCCATATATATCTTCATCCGATTTCGGGTTAAATGTGCACCAAATATTCACTATCAGTCCAAATTACCTGAATTTTGGCACACCCAACCGAATTCGGCCTAGAAGCAAGTATATCAAATTTGGAGAAAATCGGTTCAGATATAGCTATAGCTCCCATATATATCTTTCATCCGATTTGATCTTTAAGTCCCTCACATTCCTACTATGCACTCCACATCCGTGATATTTCGTACCAGGTATTAGATGGAGCACAGAAATAGCTGTTTTAAATTTTATCGAAATCGGTTCAGATTTGGATATAGCTCCCATATATATCTTCATCCGATTTCGGGTTAATTGACCACCAAATGGCCAATATCAGCCCAAATGGCCCGAATTTTGGCACATGTGACCGAGATTAGCCTTAAAGCAAATACAACAAATTTGGAGAAAATCGGTTCAGAAACAGCTATAGCTCCCATATATATCTTCATCCGATTTCGGGTTAAATGTGCACCAAATGTCCACTATCAGTCCAAATTACCTGAATTTTGGCACACCCAACCGAGTTCGGCCTAGAAGCAAGTATATCAAATTTGGAGAAAATCGATTCAGATATAGCTATAGCTCCCATATATATCTTTCATCCGATTTGGTGTTTAAGCCTCTCACATTCGTAATATGCACTCCACAAGAATGATATTTGGTACCAGATATAAGATACAGCCCAGAAATAGCTGTTTGTAATTTTATCGAAATCGGTTCAGATTTGGATATAGCTCCCATATATATCTTCATCCGATTTGGGGTTAATTGTGCACCAAATGGCCGATATAAGTCCAAATGGACTGTATTTTAGTACATCGGACCAAATTCAGCCTAGAAGCAAGTATATCAAATTTAGTGAAAATCGGTTCAGATATAGATATAGCTCCCATATATAACTTCGTCCGATTTACCTTTTTATGGTGTACCAAACGTCTAATATTTGTCCAAATGTGATGGAATTTGGCACTTACGACCAAATTGAGTCTAGAAGTTAGTGTGTCAAATTTGGTGAAGATCGGTTCAGATATAGCTATAGCACCCATATATACCGTTCATCCGATTTGTAGTATTTGTTACCCACAGCCGTAATATGCACTCCGTAACAACGATATGCAGGGAAATATATCAAATACAGCTGAGAAATATATTTGCCAAATTTTATCGAGATCGGTTTAGATTTGGATATAGCTCTCATATATATATATATATATATATATATATATATATATATATATATATATATATATATATATCTTTATCCGATTTCAAATTAATTGTGCACCAAATGGGCAATACAAATCCGAATTTAAAAGATACAAATGTTTCGGCATATTAAGGCCTTTGAACTTTAAATTATAATTATAATTATAATCATAGCGTGTATGATTGAATTCTCACATAAAAACCCTTAATTGTTATGTGGAGCTCAACTAACAAAGTGGTGTAGGGTATCATAAAATCGGCCCCGCCCGACTCTAGGACTTTTTTTACTGGTTTTACATGATGTTATTTTTCAGAATAGCCTTGAGTATTCTGAATTGGTAAGAATTGTCAAAATCCGTTCAGCCGTTTCTATACCCTCCACCATTTTATGGAGGGTATATTAACTCAGTCTTTCCGTTTCTAACTCCTCGAAATATTCATAATGGACCCTACAAAGTATATATATTCTGGACCAGCGTAAAATTCTAAGACGATCTATCGATCTGTCTGTCTGTCTGTCCATCTGTTTGTTGTAATCTCGCTATCTTTCGAACGAATTGAGATAGAAGACCACAAGTTTGCATACATGCATAGTTTACCAGTAGGCAGGTTTACCATGTCGGTCCACGTTTTCGTATATATAGTATACCAGCTGAACCCGGTGCGCTTCGCTACCCCTTTTGATTTTATATGCATTCAAAATTTTATTTACGAACATATGTTGGATAAAGAAAAACAAATTTAAAAATTAAAAAAAATAAATATTGCACTAATTTAATGCGTTAATAAACAAAATCATTACAAAAGCAGTAACATGACATGCATACACGAAGGATTTGTCCATCGGATTTATTTATTTCATAGCAAATACCAAGCGTGCAGGAAACTGCATTTTTTTTAAGTAGAGTGGCATTTCTATTGCAATTAGTGAATTCGAGATAGCAACATACTTCGCCGTAATAAGCGTATTTCAAATCAATTGTTGTGTTGTTTTTTAGTGTTAGCCTAAGGCGTTGGAATCGGAAATACGTATCGTGTTTTGTGCATCAAATATGTGAAATCGGCGGAAAATATATATGGGAGCTATATCCAAATCTGAACCGATTTTAATATAATTTGACTAATTTATTTTCTAATAAAAATCCCGTTACATATTCCAAATTTCTTTGGAATCGAACATACATATCGTGTATGGTGCATAAAATACATGAAATCGGTCGAAAATATATTTGGGAGCTATATCCAAATCTGAACCGATTTCAATTTAATTTGACAAATTCATTTTGGCTCCCTATTCCGTTACTTATTTTAAATTTCATTACAATTGGAAATACATGTCGTGTTTGGTCCACCAAATACATGAAATCGGCCGAAAATGTATATGGGAGCTATATCCAAATCTGAACCGATTTCAATATAATTTGGGAAATCAATTTTTTAGATAATATCTATCACACGTTTCAAATTTCATTGAAATTGGGGATACATAGCGTGTTTGGTGCATCAAATGCTTGAAATCGGCCGTAAATATATATGGGAGCTATATCCAAATCTGAAACGATTTCAATATAATTTGACAAATTTATTTTCGGATTAAATCCCGTCACACATTCCAAATTTCATTGGAATCGAACATTCATATTGTGTTTGAGGCATCAAATGAACGAAATCGGTCGAAAATATATATGGGAGCTATATCTAAATCTGAACCGATTTCAATATAATTTGGCAAACTTATTTTTATTCCAAATTCCGTTACGTATTCCAAATTTGGAGACTGTATCTTCAACCAATCAATAGATATGTGCATATAAAATCTAAATTTTTGGGAGGTACCTCCGATTCTGATGCTATATCTCCAGTTTCAAGTGGAAATTCAAAAATGTATATAGCCTATGTTACTTTCAGGCGATGTTGCAGTATATATGGAAATTTTCAGGAAAATCTATTCAGCGGTTTTCGAGTCCATAAATTACAAACAAACAAACAAACATACAAACATTTTCCTCTTTTATAGATATAGATTTTGAGTAACCCACTCCGGCGCCGCAAACCTTTGCTTCTACATGTTCGTTGGCGTCACTCATGCAAAACGTAATACATCCGATTAGTTATGCAGTTTTTTATCTTTTTTGCATATTTGTGCTCATAGACAAATATACATATATGCGATATTTCAATTATATTCTTCAGTTATATTAAGAGGATCGAATTATTTCAAGTAAATTAAGTAAAAATTCTAAAATTAATTGTTATTGTGTCTTAATTGTATTCCATATAAGTCAAGTTAAATTCAGTTTTAATTTCTTTTTAATTTAATTTCTTATAAAACCAATTCGGCACAACAAATAAAGTAATCTCTACTAATTGACTTTCATAATTATAATAAATCACACAACACTTAATTAAAAAACACACACACATACATATGCATATTTTCACTTTGTTTCTCTCACACACACTTACAATAGAAATTTAAATAATGACGTCAATTTACCCAACATACCAAAATGGCTTGAGAATAATATTACAATAAGCTTATGAACATAAGCCTTAAGCTTGAGAAAATCTTGAGAAAACATTGAAAAATGTTTGTGTAACAAGTATAGAATAATCGAAACGGAACCCTTATTTATAAGCTTATACTTGAAATTGTAGAATAAGCTTACAAAAATAATATTATAATAAGCTTATTTTTGTAATAGTATATAATATTATTTTTTTTTTTTTAATTTTTAATCATTTTTCACATTTTTTTTCTTGATGGACATCCCAGTAGTCACTGCCTCATGTGGCATTGATACCCTGACGTTTCCTTCTCCCTTATTTGAACTTCTGCATCTCTTGTATCTCATGTATTGAATTCCTTCAACTTTTTTGATGATCCCAATCTGAACTGGGATTGGAATAATTTATGTGAATGATTCCCGGATTTATTATTCATCCATACCTTAAGGGTTCGGTCCAGAAATGGGTCCTAAATTCGCATGATTTTGTTTTTTGCCAAAGAAAATAATTTCTTGCTGACATTTTTCACAAAAAATCAAAACTAATTTGTCAACAAGGGACAGATTTGAGAAATGTTTGTGGAACATAAGTGTTTTTCAAGCATTGTTGAAAAACTATATTTTTATAATATTGTTCTCAAGCTGTATTCTATTTTCGGTATGTTGGGTAGTTTATCTAAAAGTGCTAAATATTTTTGGGTCATTGCCACATGCACACACACACACACACACAAACATTTATCGTATGACATTAAAATGTCCAATTTTCGTTTCTTATCTTTGACTTCAAATCGTATGGTAACTGACATTTTGTTTTCTTTCTTCTCTCAAAAAAATCCTGCTTTATTTTGCTTAACTCATTCGTACATCTCCTGCATGGCAGAGCAATGTCCCAATATTTTCACTCGATTTATGTTTCTGTCGCAATCCCCCAAGGATTAAAATGAAAAATACGAAATCGATAAACCCAATGGAAGAAAGTTCAATAACTTCCAAAGACTTTTGCTTGATTGCTTCCGTTTTTCATTGCTGTTTGTAAGAAAAAAATAACAAAAAACAATAATTCCCCAAAAAATAATGACAATAACAAAATGTAAATTCTATGGATTATTAATGCTAATAACGTAATTATGGAAATAAATCCCATTATCGTTTTATTATCCTGCCATTAAAGTATAATTCGTTAGAAAAGTTGTAAAATTTTTATTAGAATTTGTCATAGCTGCACCCGGGGACAATGACATTGCATTCCGGTAAATGATGGTGTGTCCAAATCTTTGTTTCGAACAAAATGTCATCGTCACTAGGAGAAATAATAGTAAAATAAATCAACAAGTACAAAAAGACGTTGGATGCAAGGCAGACCATGATTTTGTCGGTGTGCAAAAGGAGAGGGCACGTTCACTGTTTTTAAAATAAAAATTTAATATTTTATGGAGTGATGGTTATTTTATTTTTATTTATTTATTTATTTTTTTTTTCTTATTTTATTTTTTTTTTTTGGGGCAAATAGGTTTGTGAGGCCTGGAAATATTGTTCTTAGATCCACATTATAGTATAACGATGTCATAACTCCACCCAGTGAATCGGCATTGATATATTTGCTCGTCTGTCAATTATTACCAAACTCCGAGCAGCAATGATCCGTTAATTGCCATGAAATGACCTATACATTGATATAAATTTAATTGAAATACGTAGCCAGATATCATGATACATCTTAAAATCCACAGATTTGATAATACTCAAACATTTTGGAGGCCGTATTTTTTTATACCCTACAAAACTATGTGTTGGGGGTAAAGTCAAATTTTCCATTAACCCGCGAATATTTTTAGTCCCGGCGAAATCACAAATAGACGAAAAGGTCAACTCTGATCGTTGCGTGGGTGCCGATAGTAAATATATAGGATACTAGCTGAACCCGGTGCGCTTCGCTACCCCTTTTGATTTTATATGCATTCAAAATTTTATTTACGAATATATGTTGGTTAAAAAACACAAATTAAACAAATTAAAAATTAAAAAAAAAAAATATTGCACCATTTTAATGCGTAAATAACCAAAACCATTAGAAAAGCAGTAACATGACATACATACACGAAGGGTTTGTCTTTCGGATTTATTTATTTCATAGCAAATACCAAGCGTGCAGTAAACTGCAATCTTTTGAATTTGAGTGTCATTTCTATTGCAATTAGTGAATTCGAGATAGCAACATACTTCGCCGTAATAAGCGTATTTCAAATCAATTTTTGTGTTGTTTCTTAGTGTTAGCCTAAGGCGTTGTGGGTCAATGGTTCTTATTAAAATCATGTCCCAATCTGATCCGATTTAAATATAATTTAAAAAAAATACTTTTACACCAAACTCCGCCACACCTTTCATATTTCATTGAAATTGGTGCGTCCAATATGTGAAATCATAACTAATTTCCAATTAATTTGTCACATTTATTATTGTAACCAAATTCCGCCACACATTCTGAATTTCATTGGTATCGGTCATATATATCATGTTTGGTGCATAACATGTATGAAATCGGCCGAAATATATATGCTAACTATATTCAAACCTCAACTGATCAATATAATTTGTCAATTTTTTCTGGTGCCAAATTTTGTCTCTCTCGCTTTGGGTGCATCAAATATGTGAAATCGGCTGAGTATATATATATATATATGGGAGCTATAATCAAATCTGAGCGTATTTGAATATAATTAGTCAAATTTATTTTTGTACCAAATTTAGCCACTCATGCCGAATTTCATTGGAATCGGAAATACGTATCGTGTTTTGTGCATAAAATATGTGAAATCGGCGGAAAATATATATGGGAGCTATATCCAAATCTGAACCGATTTTAATATAATTTGACTAATGTATTTTCTAATCAAAATCCCGTTACATATTTCAAATTTCTTTGGAATCGAACATACATATCGTGTATGGTGCATAGAATACATGAAATCGGCCGAAAATATATATAGCTCTCATATATCCAAATCTGAACGGATTTCAATTTAATTTGACAAATTAATTTTGGCTCCCAATTCCGTTACTTATTTTAAATTTCATTACAATTGGAAATACATATCGTGTTTGGTCCACCAAATACATGAAATCGGCCGAAAATGTATATGGGAGCTATATCCAAATCTGAACCGATTTCAATATAATTTGGGAAATCAATTTTTTTGATAAAATCTATCACACGTTTCAAATTTCATTGAAATTGGGGATACATAGCGTGTTTGGTGCATCAAATGCTTGAAATCGGCCGAAAATATATCTGGGAGCTATATCCAAATCTGAACCGATTTCAATATAATTTGACAAATTTATTTTCGGATTAAATCCCGTCACACATTCCAAATTTCATTGGAATCGAACATTCATATTGTGTTTGAGGCATCAAATGAAAAAATCGGTCGAAAATATATATGGGAGCTATATCCAAATCTGAACCGATTACAATATTATTTGGCAAACTTATTTTTGTTTCAAATTCCGTTATGTATTCCAAATTTGGAGACTGTATCTTCAACAAATCAGTAGATATGTGCATATAAAATCTAAATTTTTGGGAGGTACCTCCGATTCTGATGCTATATCTCCAGTTCCAAGTGGAAATTCAAAAATGTATATAGCCTATGTTACTTTCAGGCGATGTTGCAGTATACATGGAAATTTTCAGGAAAATCTATTCAGCGGTTTTCGAGTCCATAAATTACAAACAAACAAACAAACAAACATACAAACATTTTCCTCTTTTATAGATATAGAATACAGCGAAATATATACAATGTGTATACAGTATTTTTTGCTTACCTGCACAATCAAAAATTGCACGACATCTTGTGCAGCAATGCCCAAAATGCAGGTAGCTTCATTGCATTTATCTGCACAATGAAGTAGGTATCTTTAATTTTACTTACGTGCACAAAAAGTGCAGGTATCTTTAATTTTCTATTCGTGCACAACAAAGCAGCAATCTTTATTTTACTTACGTACGTGTAATAGCCAGCCAAAATCAATGGGGAATCTTTTAAAGTTTATAATACATTTATTAAGTGGTTTCCAATTTTTCTTTTATGGAAAGTGATGTTAATTTCTTTGTTGACATAGTTTCAGATTAACGATCAAAAGCCAACTGAAACTAATTTCAAGAAAACACCACTTTATTCAACAACAAAGTAAGTTTTCTCATGAATTGTCTAGGCAAGCAATGCTCACCATTAGCGTCATCGAAACTTCAAACAAAAGAGTGTTCTCTTTTAGCTCATCAAAAGTAGTTAAGCAATGGATAGACAAACTCAGAGAGACAAATTCACAACATATGTATTTGAGCATCAGTGGTGTTTTATCCAGCATAACCATCTTTTAGTTTATGTTGATGCAGGTAAATAGAAACCACTGTATACAAAATCCCTTACCAAATTCCGAGCAGGAATGATCCGTCAATCGCCATGAAATTACATGTCATGCATTTCGTCATTTTTTTTTGACCATATAAAGGAAAGAATGTGTGCAAAAAATTGCCTACGGAAGAAAATAAGCATCGACCGCTACGTATTTAAACAAGCATAAGTCACTCTTTGGGGCGGATTTTGCCACAAAGACATAATTGGGCTATTTTTCTGTGAAAATTAGCAAATAGTACTCTGTTTGGTACAATTTGATTTTGGGTGAACAGATAGTGTTTGAAATCTGAAATTTGGTATTAGGGTCACTGTTCATGTGTAACCTGAACATATGAAGGTTATTTCGGAAATGTGTACTATTATTGTAAGAAAAGTATTGAATCGTACTATATTTGGTATTGGGTGAAGAGATGGAGCTGGAACCGTGAAATATTATATAGCGATAACTGTTGGTGGCTAGGATAAAGATATGAGCCGGTTTTGCAAATGAGTGCCAAAATTATGCGATTACTGAATGTTACGATTACTTAATGTTTCTAAATTTGGTATAAGGTTAAGGGATAGAGCTTAAATTCTGAAATATAATGTTAAGGTCACTGTTTGTTTCTTGGGTTTAAATATGGAGACGTTGAAATAATTTTGATCAGAAAAAATGGATGTCGTTCAAAGGTTTTACCTGATATTCTCCTTGAAAAAGTTTAAAATAAAAGATTTTAAACACTGAATAATATAGAAAACCTTGATAGACTGAAAATTTAGTACGACGTATGAAGTTCAAAATTTATTCAAACTGAACAGATGATGCCTTTTAAGAACTAACAAAGAAATAAGTTCGGCCGTGACGAAAAACTCTAAAAAAATTTTCATCGAAAAATATGGTTGAAACGAAATCAGTTATATGGGGGATATACGAAGATATGGACCTGTACACGCAATTTTCTGTCATAGGCAGTAGTACCCATTAGGATCTTCAAAAAAATTCCATTGAATAATGTCTCTAATATCATTAAAATACCGAAAGAAGGGAGGTACCGTTATATGTGGGGTATGCGAAGGGGTGGCCTTGTCATAGGTAAGATCTTCCAATACGAAATTCTGAAAAATTACGGTATATAATGTCGCTTAACTAATATAAAATGGATATCGGAGGTGTACCGTGGTATGTGGGGGCTAAACGAAAGCGTGGACCGACATGATCAATTTACGAACTTAACGTACCTAGTTGCAAAATACAGGGTGAGATGAAAAAACTGCAACCAACTTCAGACTGCTGTCATTTCCTAGCCACTCGTCCGACAGCTGTTAAAATTATTCCAGTAACAGCACATTATATTGTTTACAAGCATGCCCAAGCATTTTAGTGAGAATATTCCAGAAAAAAAGTTATTCGTGATGGAATTCAAGCGTGATAGTGTGATTTCTTTATATTTGGCTGGAAAACCAAAAGTGGCTATCGTTAGAACACTCCAGCATTTAAATGTGAATAAATCTTTTGTGTCTCATAGAAACGCTCTTTACCATGATACTGGTAACGTAGCCCGACGTCAAGGAAGTGGGCGTATGAAAATAGCAACATCAGCAGAAATGGTTCGAAAAGTAAAGAAGCGACTTGATCGAAACCCTCGTCGCAGTGGCCCAAAAAATTGCTCGTGAGCTAAACATATCGCAATATTCCATTCGGCAAATATTGAAAAATGAGCTCGGGGCAAGGCCATTGAAATTCCAAAAAGTGCAAGAACTTACACCGCTACAGAAAGAAAATAGACTCCAAAGAGGTAAAGAGTTGCGTCGCTTGGCTGAAAGTGGTATACTGCCGAGTTTGGTTTTCTCCGATGAGAAAACATTCGTTGTCCAGCAGTTTGTAAACAAACAAAATGATCGTGTTTACTTGCCAAAGAGTTCAGCTGAAAATGTGCCCCTTCGGTTGGCCACCAGAACTCAAGCGCCGGCCATGGTGATGGTGTGGGCCGCCATAACAGCCGATGGTCGCTCACTGCTGGTATTATTCGACCGTGGAAGCAGCATAAATGCCGAATATTATCGCGAAAATATTCTAGATGGAATGAAAAAATTCTGGCGTTTGACTTTGTTGCAGTTTTTTTATTTCACCCTGTATACATTGTTTGATCTGAAATAAGTATTTCGAGGATTTACAAATGGAATGACGAAGTTAATATACCCTTCAAATCTAAAAGGTGGACTTTTCTTGCCAGTAATTATATATTCTTCCGCGCTAATGGGAATTCCAAAGATTCCTGTCTGTATTGTGAAATACCATCTGTCACAAGTCATGAAAATCAGCATCAATGTAAGCAATGTATTCGTGTTTTTGCCAAGAAGTGCCATTTAATAGCTAATTACCAGCTGATAATCATCTACAGCTCTGCTCTGCCCTTAACTTCAACCTCATGGAAATTGATTTGCCCATACATTAGCTTTTGGTCTGTAGAGCGACGGTAAAAAAAGCAAAAAGTTATGATTCTGATACATATAAACTCTAAGACATTTCTAACAAGAAATAACGATTTCAGACTCTAGGTCTCTTTGAACCAAATATATTTCAAAATATTTGAAGCCAATGTAACGATGTCCATCACTTCGTCCGTCTGTCTGTCTGGCTTGTGCGCACAACAATTCGAAGGAAGTATTATATTTCAACAATACTTGGTGCATCATAATATTATTTTTAAATTTAGATCGAAACAATGTCGTTCTACTCCTTTAGTACCCAAAAAAATTCAATATATCACAAAACAAGTAAGCAAAGGCTACAGTCGAACGGGGCCGACCGTTAAATACCCTACAACACTACAATAAACGATACAGTTTATATAGGCGAGATACTCGAAAGAATTCCACAAGATATTGTGACAAATAATAAAAGAAAACCATCAGGTTTCGTTCTCTAATTTTCGAATAATAGCAACTTAAACTAATTTGCTCATTTCCAATTTATTGGTAGATGTTGCACGTAAATGGTCTTCCTAGATCTGGAACCAATATTTCCCAAAGACCTATAATCTCTCAGAAGTGGCAAAAGATTAACATTTATTATTGACATATATTTTTTATATTATATGAGATACAGACATTTGACTATATTCTTCAACGAAATCAGCGTTAATGAAATAGTCAGAAGTGCGTCTTTCCTGTATTTGCGAATTCTCCAAAAAGTCACTGTAATGGACATTTTCGTATTTTGTCTACAAAAGTTGGCAAACTCCTTCACACATTGAATATTTTTGGACGGTCCGGTAATCCCCATTCAAATGTGCGTGAGGATCGGGCGATAATTACGACCTGCTGACAATTTTGCAGTTTTTTGGTCCATTCCAACCCCTAAATATAGGGCGATCATCTCCAAAAAGAGTAGGCTTCTATTCTGACCCTCATCTTATCCCCATGCTAAATTTCGTAAGGATCGGGCCATAAATGCGATCTGTATATGATATCCTGATATCCTATCTACTTAGTTTTGTTAGCTGTAGAAATATTACCAAATGTTTAGTTCAAAATGGAAATATGCCAAAAATATGACAAAATTGAAAAAATATGAGAAAATTTACAAAATCAATATTTTCATCTTTAGAGAGATATTTTTATGCGATTTTTTAGACGTTTTTTCTTTCCTGCCAAGAGGCCATTCTGAATTAATGAGAACTGTCGAAATCAGTTCAGCCGTTCTCGACATATATGAGATCTTTCAAGCATATCTTCTTTGATAGACATATATATAGCACATATTTTGCTATTTATTCGATTTGTTGGATCTTAACATCAATGTAAAGATCAGAAGTAACCTTGTCATGGCTTTGTGATTTCGCCGGGATTTAAAATATTCGCGGTTTAATGAAAAATTTTGAATTTTTTCAACAAAAAATATATGGTCTATTTTACACGCTAAATATTATCCGATGACCACCCAAATTGGTAGGCTTGTTCCCCGCCCTAAACTCTAGCTACATGCGAAATTCCGCGTCGATTGGTCTATAATTGCGACCTGTATAGCTACTGCAAAATCCGAAATTTTTTCAGTATTTGGTCCATTTCAACCCCTAAACATTTGGCGATCATCTCCAAAAGAAATAGGGTTCTATTCTGACATTAACCTCACCAATATTTTAAATTTCGTGAAGATCGGGCCATAATTGCGACCTGTAGAGTGATTACAAATTAACATGGACAGACGGACAGACGGACAGACGGACGGACGGACATACATAGCTAGATCGACTCAGCTCGGCGAGCTAGGAAGATCCATATATACTTTCCTATATGGGAAACCAATATTTCGAGGTGTTACATAAATTCTGGCCCAATCAAACTTATAATACCCCCAACACATAGTGTTGTAGGGTATAAAAATGCCTCAGAGAACAGGGAAGCATTATCCGATTGTGTTTAAAGATTGCAAATCCTAATACTTATTTCAGTGATAGTTCGATTTGAAAAATGCACAAAATCGGTACATTCCTTCATTATGGCGCTCATAAAATACGAAATAGGCTTATTTTTTAATTCTCTTGAAACTTAACACGTCCAAATATATCTACAAACACAATATCTGGCGGGAAGATGAAATGTAGTGGACCACGCCTTCAAGTACCTCAAGTTTCAAAACTTTGAGTACATTTAACCCTACAGGGTTGCCCATATTCGACGGACCCATCTGGCAACGCCGAAACTTTTGACAGAGATGTCACATCGCTTAATGACATACCGCGTTTGAAGCGTCAGTCCAAGCAGATTTTTACCATGAACCAATACACGCCACGCGAGCGCTCTGAAATAGTTGAAATTTACAAGAAGTCAATTGTGAAAACTCAACGTGCTTTTAAAACATTAAAAAATGTGAGAAGTGCGCCTTCTAAGAACACCATTAAGCGTTTATACGAAAAATTTTCGACTGGTAAGGCTCTTTCTAATCCGAAGAGGCCATATAAAAGTCGACCAAGGCGATCGGCCGAGAATATCGCTGCCGTACGAGTCAGTTTTGAGAGGTCCCCAAGAACATCCCAAAAACGCCGTTCTCAGCAGTTGGGCATGGCTCGGTCCACTTTTCAACGGATTATTCGCATTGATTTGCATTTGTTCCCGTATAAAATTCAATTTACGCAAAGAATGTTGCCTGCGGACAAGCCTCGTCGATTGGAATGGGCCCAAAGAGTCATGGGTCCATCGAGTCAGTGATTATCTTTGAGTATATTTCAGTGATTTTCTTCAAACCTGGTGTCATTTCTATCAATGTAAATATGGAGTATGTCGGTCCACTCAATCCGGCGCCTCTCTCTCAAAATATTAAAATTGTTGATTTAGATCGATAATAGCATAAAAGGCCTTTTTAACCTGTTTCCCGTTTTTTTAATGAGCATTTTTTTCGTCAATAACTTTTTTAGAAAAACGAATCGATGAAATTTTTTTCCCATTCAATGCAAAAATTCAAATTCCTATCCAAATTGGCGCCTTTTGCTGAGAACAGTCATGCGCATTGTGCTCTGCTAGGGTGGAGAAATTTCTCAGATAAATTCAAACGTTTTGTGTAGAGGGGAAGTTAATGTTTTGATTGTTGCATACCCGATGTTGGGAATGGTAATAGTTTTCGTTTTTTCACGAAACATATGTTTTGTGTTTTTGTTATGGTGGCCAACGAATTGTTGCTACAGCTGCTGAGTTGGGTTGGGGGGGCTGTAATGGCTGGGTGGCACACTGACATTCTTCGATTTTCCGCCAACACTTCGGAAAAATACTTCCCACACACAGATGTACGCACGCACACACAAATGTGCTACTGAACACATTTTCACTTTTGTCTATTCGGTTCGTGGCTGCTGCTACTGCGAAATGATAAAACCAACGAAAGGCGATTGTTTGGATTCAGTTGTTGCGAGTTTCTACCAATGTACGGTTGTGTTTATACGCAGAAAAAAAACTAGTACGGTATTTTTCAAAGTTTAAGCGACAAACAAACGAACGAACTTTTGTGACAAAACTATCCTCAATGAATGAATGAATGTGGAGAACTACACATATTGTTTTGATGAAATTTCAATAAATATTAAAAAAAAAAAAAAAAAAAAAAATTTAAAACAAAAAAATAAAAATAAAATATTGTCATGAAAATTAAATGTGCCCATAATGTATAAAATGTATCTTCAAAATTTAATAAAATAATTTAAATGTTACAAATAATTTAAAATATTATTTAATATAAGGCTATTAAATTAAGAACTTGAATAAAAAACAAATGTTATAAAAATAATTAAGGCGAAACTTTAATGGATAAAAAGTGGAAAATTATAAAGGTAATTGCGAAAAGAAAATTTGCGTAAGACATTAAACCCAAAATTAAAATAAGTTTTGAAAAAATAATAGTTTAAGAAAGGACTGTGAAAAATTTTGTTAAATAGCTTAATTGAGATGAAAAGCTTAGATGGCATTTTTTTAGTTTTGAAAAAAAAAAAAAAAAAACTAGCAAGTGCTTGTAAAACAACTATTTAAAACCTTTAATATATAAAACAATTTTTGAATTGAATAACTAATCTCAAATATAAGGCAACCATATATGCTTGCCCCTATTATATCATATCCTTCCTTTGCACAACAAAATAAACAAACTCACACACATCCCGCGAAATTCTTGTGAAAGGAAGCTTAAGTGTTGAAATATAATTAATGTGATTTTTTTTGCAATTTCAAAGGTAGAACAAATCTGTTTTGCATGAAATGAAAAACAATTATATTTTCGTACTTGGTGATTTATGCAAAACGTAACTTTGCGTAAAAAAAGTGAATTATGGCGGAAAGGTTTGACATCAATTTAGTTGTTTGTTGTTTGAGAATAAACCTGATAACCATTTGATGTTGTTAAAAACACAAAGATAACAAGAAAACAACTTGCCTTGAAAAACAAGATTTTCAAAATCGTTGACAAAAATATCACGGAAGTGCTAATGAATTGATGAGATTGGAAGACTTTATTGGATTTCTATGAATTTAAGTTATAAGAAAATCGATTTAAATATGTGACAATTTGGAGTTGAGAAAAAAGCTACGAAAAAAACAGTGCCCTTTTTAACAGCACATGCAAATTTTGTTGGCATGAAAATGATTGTAATATTAAACAAGTAAAACAAGTAAAAAAGCTGTAAGTCCGGCCGGGCCGAACGTTGAATACCCCCCACCATTTGGTACAAATTTGGTAATTTTCAAAAAAAAAAAAATAAATAAATAAATAAATAAATAAAAATAAAATCCGTTAAAAATTCTGTTACAATCTTAAAATCACCGACGAAGACGTGGACCTGCACAGACAATTTTCTGTCATAGCCTGTAGTATTTATTGCGAAATTCAAATAACACATTTGAAATAGTTCCAATAAATAATGTCGCTAAAATCATCGAAATACCGAATATCGGGGGACACCACGAAGACGTGGACCTGCATAGACAATTTTTTGGCATATGCTGTTGTATCCATTACGAACGTCAAATACAAAATTTGAAATAATTCCGGTAAATATAGGGGCTAAACGAAGACGTGGACCTCCACAGACAATTTTCTGCCATAGGCTGTAGTATTCATTACGAACTTCAAATACCAAATTTGGAATAGTTTCGGTAAATAATATCGCTAAAATCATCAAAATACCGAATATCGGGGGGTACCGTTATATGGGGGCTATACGAAGACGTGGTCCTGCACAGACAATTTTCTGACATAGGCTGTTGTATCCATTACGAACGTCAAATATAAAATTTGAAATAATTCCGGTAAATATGGGGGCTAAACGAAGACGTGGACCTGGACAGACAATTTTTAGTCGTAGGCTGTAGTATCCATTACGAACTTCAAATACCAAATTTGGAATAGTTTCGGGAGGTACCGTTATATGGGGGCTATACGAAGACGTAGACCTACATGGCTCATTTTCCGTCTAAGGCTGTTGTATCCATTACGAACTTCAAATACCAAATTTAAAAAAAAAACTGTAAAGAAAGAATTAAAGTCGGACGGGGCCGACTTTATGATACCCTACACCACTTTGCTAATTTAGTAGAGCTCGACATAACAATTAAAATTTTTTATGGAAGAGTTCAATCATACGCGCTACGATTATAATTTAAAGTTCAAAGGACTAAATATGCCGAAGCATTTCTATCTTTTAAATTCGGACTTGTGTTGCCCATTTGGTGCACAATTAATTTTAAATCGGATAAAGATATATATGGGAGCTATATCCAAATCGGAACCGATCTCCATAAAATTTGGCAAAGATATTTCTGAGCTGTATTTCATATATTTCCTGAATATCGTTGTTACGGAGTGCTTATTACTGCTGTGGGTAACAAATACAAAAAATCGGATGAACAATATATATGGGAGCTATAGCTATATCTGAACCGATCTTCACCAAATTTGGCATACCAGCTTCTAGACTAAATTCGGTCCTAAGTGCCAAATTTCATCCCATTTGGACAAATATTAGACGTTTGGTGCACAATATAAGGTAAATCGGACGAAGTTATATATGAGAGATATATCCAAATCTGAACCGATCTCGATAAAATTTGGCACATGTATTTCTGGGCTGTATTTGATATATTTCCCCAAATATTGTAGTAACAGAGAACATATTACGGCTGGGAAGGACAAAAATAACAAATCGGATGAACAATATATATGGGAGCTATAGCTATATCTGAACCGATTTCGATCAAATTTGGCATACTTATTTTCAGGCCTAACTTGGTTGTATGTGCAAAATTTCATACTATTCGGGCTGATATTACACGTTTGGTGCACAAAAAAAAGCAAATAGGACGAAGATATATATGGGAGCAATATCCAAATTTTGACCGATTATCTCCAATTTCAATAGGGTTCGTCCTTGGGCCAAACAAATGATTTGTGCAAAATTGCATCTAGATAGGGCAATAATTGCGAACTGTACTTTGTTTACAAAAATACATGGACAGACGGACAGACGGACGGACGGACATGCATAAATCGACTCAGAATGTGATTCTATGCAGAAGGAACTATGGTTATATCTCGTTTCCTTTTGTCTGTTACAAACAAATGCACATAGACATAATACCCTGACCACCTTGTGGTGTAGGGTATAAAAAGTCGCATGTAATAATAAATATGAAAGATATAAAAATATCTGAAAAATAATACAAAATCCATATTAATAAGAAGTGCCAATTATGTGATTTTTTAGATTATATTTTTTCATGCCAAGAGGGCATTTAGAATTGACAAAATTTGTCAAAATCGGTCCAGCCATTCTTGGGATATAAGCTAACACCCCTTCACACATTGTATATGTTTCGCTATATATATCCGATTTATTTAATATCGGTGTCTACGTAACAATTCAGAATTGACCTTTTCGTCTTTTTGTGATTTCGCCGGGATTAAAAGTATTCGCGGTTTAATGGAAATTTTGACATTTATTTCACCCACTCAATATTACCCGATGACATCCAAATTGAAAGGCTTCTGTCCAGACCTAAGCTCTAGTCCCATGCTAATTTCGCGTCGATTGGTCTATAATTGCGACCTGTAGAGCATCTGCAAAATCATGAAATTTTTTGGTCCATTTCAACCCCTTAATATTATGCGATCATCTCCAAATAGGCTTCTATTCTGACCCTAACCGGGTCATAATTGCGACATGTAGCTTGATTACAAATTAACATGGACCGACGGACGGAACGACATACATAGCTAGACTGAATCAACTCGGCGAGATAGGAAGATCCATATATGCTTTCCTATGTGGGAAACCAATATTACGAGATGTTAAATAATCTTTGGCCCAATCAAATTTATAATACCTCCAACACATGGTGTTGTAGGGTATGATGATACATTAGGCACTACAATTTTGTTTAATTTAAAAAATAGCAATCGGTTTTGCCGACAGATGTATACTGTCAGCCAATATTCGAATATTTTAATATATTTTGATTTCTGTTTAAATTATTCAAATTGTTGACTCTCTATGGAGTAGGTTTCGATGGAATGCTCCGATAAAGTAAAGAACTGCTGACTTATGTCACATGTTATGACAGATAAAAGTATTGAAAATTTTGACTCTTTGTGAGCGAGGTACCAGAAGGAGTGGACCCATCTTCCATCTTCACAACAGATTTTAGTAGAAATAAATAAAGGGATGTGGATTTTATAATGATGTTGGATTTTATAATAATTTTGTTATCTAAAACTTTAACCCTTTGTGGGGGGTACCCGAAGGAATGGTCCGATATCTGCCACCTTTGTAATCTGAATGGAATCCGATGTTAATTTCGAGTTTTATGAGCTTTATGAATATTTAAAATGTTGACCCCTTGTGGTGGAGGTACCAGAAGGAGTGAACCGATACATTCCATCTTCACGTCAGACCTTGGGTTAATAAATATATTGTGATGTGTGTAATTGGAAGGCAATCGGACTGTCACATCAGATTTTATTAGAGTTATGTTCATTCAAAATTGTGACCCTTTGTGGGGGAGATACTTGATAGGGTGGACGGATATCGTGAATTTTCGCACCTGAAGGTGGTTTTAGCTAGAATGCTTATATCTCAAGAATGGCTAGACCTATTGTGACAAATTTTGTCAATCTAGAATGCATAAAAAGATGCCAATAATGATGTTAATATAGATTTTGTATTATTTTTTTTTAATATTTTTTATAGCATGCAATTTTTTCAATTTGACTTATATTGAAGTGTATATTTTGTAATATTTTTTTCATCTTACAACACAGGTTGGGGTTATTACATACTGATTGTAATTATCGTGTAATCTTCACGAACATTTTCACAAGGGTAGGGTTAAACTCAGAAGGGTTATGCCTATTGTTTTCAAGGAGGTCCGCAATAAATTTAGCGGTTGAAATTGACCAGCAACTAAAAATAATACTGATTTTGCAGCCGTTATAAAGGTCATAAATAGAAACCAAAGGAAACGAAATATTGCATGAAGTTAGACTTTAGGACAGCGGCTAGAATGGACCACTAATTTTATGTGAAAAAATACCAACATAACTTACAGGCGATATCCGAAACACACAAAAGGCGGACTTCGGGCTTTTTTATCCTGATTTCTTTGACGAATATAGCCAAATATCGTAGACAAGCAAATCATATTTCTTGCTTTTGGAGATGACGCAAAATATGAACCAAAAAACATTTCCTGATCACACAATTGAAGCCAATAGATACGCCTGAGAAGAGAGTTAAGGACAGGGAAGAAGTCTAGCATTTTTGATGACCATTGGAATAATTTAGCTGTAAAATGGACCACAACAACTAACAGCATGACGGAGTGCGTAAATATTAGGTAAATGTCCCTGGTCAAAATGCTAAGGGTAATATCTAGGCAGTGCTCCGTGACATAATTTCAAAATCGAAATCTTCCAAAATGTATTTGGGCATAAGGGGGCTTCTAACATATTGTAGTGTTGTAGGGTATCACATAGTCGGCCCCGCACTACTATAGCCTTTGCTTAGTTGTTCAGAATTCGACTACAGTAAAATTCTCAGAGTCATATACTTCAAATTCTGCTAGAATTCCGCAGCCCTGACTACTTGTATAGTAATATTATTTTTCCAGTAGGCAGGTTAAGTTCGTAAATGGGCCATGTAGGTCCACGTTTTCATATAGCCCCCATATAACGGTACCTCCCGATATTCGGTATTTTGATAATTTTAACGCATTATTCACCGGAATTGTTTCAACTTTGGTATTTGAAGTTCGAAATGGATACTACAGTCTATGACAGAAAATTGTCTGTGCGGGTCCAGGTCTTCGTATAGCCCCCATATAACGGTACCTCCCTATATTCGGTATTTTGATGATTTTAGCGACATTATTCACCGGAATTGTTTCAAAATTGGTATTTGAAGTTCGTAATGAATACTACAGTCTAAGATAGAAAATTGTCTGTGCAAGTCCATGTCTTCGTATAGCCCCCATATAACGGTACCTCCCGATATTCGGTATTTTGATGATTTTAACGACATTATTCACCGGAATTGTTTCAAATTTGGTACTTGAAGCTCAAAATGGATACTACACCCTAAGACAGAAAATTGTCTGTGCAGGTCCACGTCTTCGTATAGCCCCCATATAACGGTACCTCCCGATATTCGGTATTTTGATGATTTTAACGACATTATTCACCGGAATTGTTTCAAAATTGGTATTTGAAGTTCGTAATGAATACTACAGTCTGTGACAGAAAATTGTCTGTGCGGGTCCAGGTCTTCGTATAGGCCCCATATATCAGTACCTCCCCATATTCGGTATTTTGACGATTTTAGGTACAATACCCACCGAAATTGTATGAAATGTGGTATTTGAAGTTCGTAGTGGATGCTACAGCCTGTGACAGAAAATTGTCTATGCTGGTCCAGGTCTTTGCGCAGCTCCAATTTAACGGCACCTCCTTATAAACGATATTTTGATGATTTTAGCTACATTATTCACCGTTTATTTCAAGTTTCCAATTTGAATATGGCAAACAATGCCTATGTATGTCCACGTCGTATAGACCCCAATATAACGGCTATATTCGGTATTTTTAAAATTTTAACAGAATTTTTTAAGGATTTTATTTTTTAAAAATTTCCAAATTCGTTGCAAATGGTGGAGGGTATTAAAAGTTTGGCCCGGCCGAACTTAGTGCTTTTTAACTTGTTTTACTTGTTTTAAATTGATTTCGAAGTAGAAGAAGAATTTTTGTCAAAATTCTAAAATTTATTTAATTAGAACTGAATTTGAATATCCATCTATACATTTCTTCTCTTACTCAATTTTTTGAAAGTTTTGTGGGAAAATATTGATTTTGCCCACACTGTGCGGCTAGAGACCAGTAGATCGATGTAATAAAATGTGAGAGTGGGCCATTTCAAGCGGCCTATTTTAAGGACGAAAATCTATTTCTTATACAATCCTCACGTAGCAGAATAACAATCCTCACGTACAAGAATAACGCCTTCAGAAGTTATTGTGTGCACTAGCTAACAGACATTCGCCGATAAGTATTTACAAGAGTTTTCATTTAAACAAATGTGGGATATTAATATCTATTCCTCAATTTGTCACATGTAAATGAGGATGTTCATTTGAGGTGTAAATGAGGGTATGCTCTGCTGAGGGCATTAAATCAATAAAGTGTTAAAATTTAATTAACCGAAAAAATAGTAATTTAGATATTCAGGAACTCCGAGCGCGTGTGGTGTGTTCATGCATCAATACAAAATGTGACGTGTGCGTGCGTGCGTTCGTCCATTCGTTCGTGTTTATAAATAAAACATTAAATAGTTTTTAAATATCGCATTAATTATTTATATTCCCTTCACGCCAAATAATTGAGACTTTCAACACCGACGTTTGTTTTCTTTTTCCCTCGTTCGCCTTATTTCGTCCGGCTGATTAATGCTGGTGTATGTGTGTGCGGGGCCAATATGTGGCAAGTTTTGTGGCAATTTTCATTAAATTAACAATTTTCTTTTGTTTCAGAGTTTATTTTCTTAACGGCCACTAAAGTGTTAATAAATACAATCCAGTTCGATATTTGCAAATGAATTTTATTATCGGAAGCAGAAGAATAAGTTGTTGCCTTGCGGAATATACGGCTATGGCGATATTGCTGTGTGGACGACCACGAACAGCGCATGCAAAGCCTGAGTGCTTCGTGCCATTGTGTGCGTGAATATATTTCGGAAAATGAAAATTAATTGGGAAAATATTTCATGCTGATTGAAAAAGTTCATAATGACTGTTTAAGTGAGCAGCGAATGTGGTATCAAAAGTCAAGTGATTTGTTTGGTTTTTTGGTGTTCTATGCAAATGTTTGTTTAATTTTATATGAATATTCACATTGAATAACAAATGAAGTGTTAATTATAATTAACATATTTAATAAAAAAAAATCAATTTGAGGAAAAGAAACAATTGAAAAACAACACACATAAAAACCATTAACACACCAAGTAATAAAGCAAAATTTTGAGGTGTGAGTTATTTATAGATTTGTCTTCGTTTTTAATAGAAATATTCGCAATATATAAAAGTTCTAAATAATTTAAAATACCTCCTAGTGCTGAATTAATAGGTCTGAAACAAAATTCAAAATCAAATTAGCGTTAAATATATTGGGTCAAGATTCTGACACAATTCGATTGACATTTACGTTTAACACCATGTAGACGTAGAGCCACCATTATTGTCCGCCTCATTTCATAGTTTTCAAGGTAAAATTTAAACAAATTTGAAAATTATAAATTTAATAAATTGCATTCTTAAAATCTTTAATGTTTATTTACTTCTTAAGCGTCTCGACAGCTGACGAGAATCGCACAAAACCTAAGAAAGTGTAACGTTATTGCATATTTATATGTTCAGCAATATGGCTACAGATGATATATTTTATTTAATACGACCAAAAATAACCGTTTTGTACCCTAGCTATTGTTGGAGCAAATCCGTTTCGGGAAATTTGGAGTCGACCAACTGTCTTAATATTTTTACCTATTTTAGATAGAGTTTGAATATGGGCACTATCATTTCTCTACTTCTTGTATTCCCCCACAAAAATGAAAAAATTTAAAGAAAGCAAGTAAAATAGCTGTAAGTTCGGCCGGGCCGAACTTTGAATACAATTTTCAAAATTTAAAAAAAAAAAAACAGTAAAGAAAGTCCTAAAGTCGGGCAAGGCCGACTTTATGATACCCTACACCACTTTGCTAAGTTGTAAGAGCTTCACATAACAAGTAAAAGATTTTATGGGAGAATTTAATCATACACGATATGATTATAATTGTAATTTAAATTTCAAAGGACTAAATATGCCGAAGCATTTGTATCTTTTAAATTCGGACTTGTATTGCCTATATGATATATATTGGAGCTATATCCAAATCGGAACCGATCTTGATAAAATTTGGCAAAGATATTTCTGAGCTGTATTTTATGTATTACCCTGAATATCGTTGTTACGGAGTGCATATTACGGCTGTGGGTAACAAATATAACAAATCGGATGAACAATATATATAGGAGCTATAGCTATATCTGAACTGATTTTCACCAAATTTGTCACGAACGAAGTTATGTATGGGAGCTATATCCAAATCTGAACCGATCTCGATAACATTTAGCAAATGTATTTCTGAGCTGTATTTGATATATTTCCCCAAATATTGTTGTTACAGAGTGGATATTACGGCTGCGGAGGACAAAAATAACAAATCGGATGAACAATATATATGGGAGCTATAGCTATATCTGAACCGATTTCGATCAAATTTGGCATACTTATTTTCAGGTCTAATTTGGTTGTATGTGCTAAATTCTATACTATTCGGGCTGATATTACACGTTTGGTGGCTAATTAAAGGCAAATCGGACGAAGATATATATGGGAGCTATATCTAAATTTTGACCGATTATCTCCAATTTCAATAGGGTTCGTCCTTGGGCCAAACAAATGATTTGTACAAAATTTCATCTGGATAGGGCAAGAAATGCGAACTGTACTTTGTTTACAAAAATACATGGACAGACGGACAGACGGACGGACGGACATGCATAAATCGACTCAGAATGTGATTCTATGCAGATCATCAAAAGGAACTATGGGTCTATCTCGTTTCTATTTGCCTGTTACAAACAAATGCACAAAGACATAATACCCTTACCACTATGTGGTGTAGGGTATAAAAAGTTGCAAAACTGGTAGATTCTTGCAGGCACAGGAACATACCAAGATAAAATTAAAAAAAGAAAAAATTTTAAAAAATTACGTTAGCGGAATTTAAAAATTTAATACATTGCTGTTAGTGTTTATCCACCTCTTAAGCGCGTCGATTGAAGTTGATGGTATATGTTATTTGATATGGTAAAAAATTACTTAATTACCCAAAAAAGATGAACAAATTTAAAGAAAATTATTTAGCTTATAAATTGCGTTAAAATTTTGCACATCTCAATATTTAAATAATTTTTTGGTCAGATGAAAAAATGGACGAAATTGTTTTACATCATCTGGTATCTATCCCACAAGTTGCCAAAATGTTGGTTAAGTATTCGTCGAATAAAAGGTTTATCTTAACTTTGCTCAACAAAATGCTCCTTCTGCTATAGCTCTCATAATATTCGAACTAAATCAGCAATTTATTTCGATATGTTTTGATACACTTTGATATGGCCACTGAGGGTATATATCATTAAATACGGAAAAAGGTCCCTCATCGAAAATGCGATTTTTATTGGACCAAATTCGTTTCAGGATATTTGGAGTCTTTCTAAGGGTGTCCATCCGTCCGTTTGTCTGGCTGACTGGTGCGTTCGATAAATCACGAAGGGAGTATCCAATTTAATTCAAACTTGGTACATCGTAACATTATTGCCAAACTTGGATCCAGTTCGGAGACGGACAATATACATCCACTCCTTCTAGTATCCACACCCCCTCCCCCAAAAGATCAACATTTTCATAGAAAAGAATTTATCTCATACAGCAATATAGGAGCAACCAATGTCGTTCAAATTTTGTAAATAATAATATTCGTGTCAGTATAGTATGGACAATATCGATCCACTCCATCATTACCTCTACCACAAAGGATTCAAAGTTTAAATAATTATAACTCATATAAAATGTGAAATTGGAGTGCAATTGTCTTCAAATTCACACATATCAATATTGTTATCAAAACAGAAAGTGGTGCGGATATGGTATATATCGGTTCACTTTATTAGGTACCTTCTCCACAAAGGGTCAAAATTTGGAATAATTATAACTATTATAAAATGTAAAATAAGAGCCTGATCATTTTCAAATTTCATACACCCTAATACTTTTACCAAAACAAAATCTCGTATCCAGAACAGATAGATTGGACCACTCCTTCTGGTACCTCCCCCTCATCGGGTCAAAATTTTGAATTACCTGACGCTCATAAAAGGCGATTATTTTCAATCATGGCACGTCCTAATATTACCATCGACACAAAATCTAGTACAAAGATGGGATACATCCGTCCACCCCATTTGGTACATCCCGTACTAATGATCAAAAATTTTGAATTACCATGTAAGTCGGCAGTTTTGAAATTTAAACTTAAACAAGTAAGCAAAGGCTATAGACGTGCGGGGCCGACCATGTGATCTCCTACAACACTACAATATGTTCGAACTCCCCTTATATCCAAATCCATTTTGGAAGATTTCGTTCTTGAAATAATGTGAAAGAGCCCCGCCCAGAGGTTACCCTTAGTTTTTTAACCAGGAGAATTTGGCCAATATTTACGCACTCCGTAGGGTTGTTAAGTATTCAAAACAATTTCACAAGTAAGTTGTGGTCCATTTTACAGTCATCCAAAATGTTAGATTTTTTCCCTGACTTTAACTCTCTTCTGATGCGAAATTCCGTGTCGGTTAGTTTTCAATTGTGGCCTATAGAGCGACTACAAATTAAGAAAAAATTAAATTTTTTAATCCATTTGCACCTCTAAATGTACATCTTGAGAGCAATAGGCTTTAATTCTGACCCTAACCCTAACCCCATGCAAAATTTCGTGAGGATGGGCCGATAATTGCGATATGCATATAATACTCCCAAAACCTAGTGTTGGGGGTGTAAACATTTAGAAAATTTACAATTCAAAATTGTAAGTCAAATTTAAAAAATCGCATGCGATAAAAAATATGACAAAAATAGAAAAAAATAGACAAATGATATTCACTTTTTTATTGGTTTATGTTTCCGCGATTTTCTTAGATTTTATAGTTTTCTGGCAAGAGACCATTCCGAAGCGATGGGAATTGTGAAAATCGGTCCGACGGTTCTTGATTTATAAGCAGAATAAATAAGATCAATTCCTTTACATATATACTGTAACTATTTTGCTATATATCCGATTTCTTGGCTATTAGTATCACTGTCACAGAAGTGATCACAGAAGTGGTCTTTTAATGTATTTGTGATTTGGCTGGGGTTGAAAATATTCGCGGTTTAGTGGAAATTTTCTTACATAAAAGTTAGGGTCTCTTTTCCCGCTAATTATTGTCCGATGGCCGCCCAAATTGGTAGGTTTCTGCCCACTCCTTAACTCTAACTCCATGTAAATTTTCGCGTCGATTGTTTCATAATTGTAAGAAAAACAATAGGGTCCTATTCTGACCATAACCCCACCTCCATTTTCAATTTCGTGTGGATCGGTTCATAATTGCGACATGTAGCTTGATTACAAATTAACATGGACAGACGGACGGACATACATAGCTAGATCGACTCATCTCGGCGAGATGGGAAGATTCATATATACTTTCCTATATGGGAAGGCAATATTTCGAGGTGTTACATAATTTTTGGCCCAATCAAACTTATAATACCCCCAACACATAGAGTTCTATTAACTTTGTCATTCCGTTTGTAACATCCATCATAGACCCCATAAAGTATATATATTCATAATCAGAATTAAATTGTATGTCGATTTAAGGATGTCCGTCTCTGTCTTTCCGCCTGTGGAAATCATTCTAGCTTCCGAACGATATGAAGTAAGTTGATACAATTTTACTTAAAAGTATATTATGTCTGCAGGATTTTTGCTATGGAAAATGGGCCATGTAGGTCCAAGTTTTGATATAGTCCCCATATAACGGTGCATCCCAATATTCGGTACTTTGATGATTTTAACGACATTATTTAGCGGATGTGTTTTCAAGTTTGGTATTTGAACTTCGTATTGGATACTACAGCCTATGACAGAAAATTGTCTGTGCAGGTCTACATTTTGGTAAAGCCCCCTCACTGTACCTCACTATATAGATGATTTTGGCTACATTATTCACCGATTTTTTTCAAGTTTCGACTTTGAATATTGTAATGTCTTATGGAAAAGTTGCCTATACAGGTCCACGTCGTCGTTTAGGCACTAATATGACGGCTACATTTTTTTAGATTTTAATAGAATTTTTAACGGATTTAATTTTTTTGAAAATTGCCAAATAAGTTCAAAATGGTGGAGGGTAGTTACAGCTTTTTTAGTTGTTTAACTTATTTTTGTTACGGATAGTTCTACTAAATATGCATAGGGGGGTAAAGTATAATATAATCAGCTCGTCCTTTTTTACTGTTGGTGTGGTTTCTACTTTTCGATTGCCGGTAGTTGTCACTCGAATGTGATAGCTTCTGAAATAATTTGAAATAACACCTTTTTTTTCATATTTGTACTTTCCACTCCTTGAAGTACGAACTTAATAAAAACTCGGACATGAATCTTTACAGCAAGTGGATATACTATATTTTCAATTGTGCCCATGTAGTGTACTACTTCAGGATTCTACAGACCTTCTACTATTATATACAGGGTAAGATAAAAAACTGCAACAAAGTCAAAGGAAATAATTTTTAATTATTTTTTTAAATTTTATTGATAGAAAGCAAAAAATGTCGGAAATATTTAGCTTTTCACATACACGATAAAACTTAGAAATCTCGTTGTTTGTTCATTTAGGTTTGGGTTATAAAAAACATTAAAGACAAATTCTAATTTATGATTCATATACAGTTGTTGTCCCTTCCAATATTATTTCATTGATTTAAACACATCCAATTCAGAGAAATGTCAATCATCAAATGAAACTAAAAAAATAAGAAAATATTTGGAATTTATACAAATCTTCCATATGCTTATTGTTGCAGATTATCAATATTTTCCGGCCTTTTTCAATAACTAAACTTGTTTACTTAAATTTTAATTTATCCAAAAAATGGGTCATGCAAAAGTTTTTTTTATAAACACATTTATATATGTTCTAAAAAATAACTTTTTGATTCCCCCAAGGCAATAAATTTTAATTGCATAAAATTCGACAAGTTGAAATTGTCATGTTCACATATTTTTTTTTCTATATTTCCATTTAATTTTGCAACTTGAAAGCAATTAAAAAACAGATTTTGTCCGAGAGAGAGAGAGAAATGAATGAAAAAGTTATGTAAATATATCAAGTTTAATTAGGATATCGAGATTCTTTTTTAGGATTTACTAATAAACAATAAATAAGGAGATTATTAGTTAGATATATTATATTTGTAAGGTTTTGTTAGTAAAGCACAAAATATTGTAGGATAGGCAGAAGTATTTGTCAGCCATTGACATGCGTTGAAACAAATCGGTGTTGCGGTGTTGGGTTTAACACACTGTGGAACAGGGAACTATTCTTTTTATACCCTCCACCATACTATGGAGGGTATATTAACTTTGTCATTCCGTTTGTAACTCCTCGAAATACTCATGTCAGACCCAACAAAGTATATATATTCTTGATCAGCGTAAAATTCTAAGTCGTCTGTCTGTCCGTCTGTCTGTTGTAATCATGCTATCTTTCGAACGAATTGAGATAGATGGATAGAATTTTGAACACATGTTTATTTTTCCAGTAGCCAGGTTAAGTAAATGGGCCATGTAGGTCCACGTCTTCGTATAGCCCTCCTATAACGATACCTCCCTATATTCGATATTTTCATGATTTTAACGACATTATTAACCGGAATTGTTTCAAATTTGGTATTTGAAGTTCGTAGTGGATACTACAGCCCATATTCGGTAGTTTGACGATTTTAGGTACAATACCCACCGAAATTGTTTGAGTTGTCGTATTTGAGATTCGTATTGGATGCTACAGCCTGTGAAAGAAAATTGTCTATGCTGGTGTTCGCACAGCTCCGATATAACGGTACCTCAATATATGTCATATTTTGATGATTTTAGCTTCACCGTTTGTTTCAAGTTTCGAATTTAAATATGATAATGGCTTATGACAAACAATGCCTATGTAGGGCCACGTCGTATAGACCCCAATATAACGGCTAAATTCGGTATTTTCAAAATTTTAACAGGATTTTTTAAAGATTTTATTTTTTGAAAATTTCCAAATTTGTTCCAAATGGTGGAGGGTATTCAAAGCTCGGCCCGGCCGAAATTACTGCTTTTTCACTTGTTGTCCTTCGAGATGTGCTTAATGATCGAAAATTTGCAGGGGAAAAGGCTTATTTTGTGAAAAGGCTTCTTTTTAGAACGGAGTAAGGTTTGGTTTGTTCTGATGTTTACGCATATGCTTTATTGCAATAACTTTCAAAAGGAAGGTCGTTGTAACCCAAGTATGCCGAATAGTGGTGAGTGTGTGATAGTGTTCCTTCGTTCGTCATGTTTCACTCTTCCAAATCACTATAAAATTATTAAAGTATTTTGATCAGCTTAACTAACGATCTAATCTGCAATTGTTCGTTGGTTTGTCCTTCCGTGGTAATGACTCTAAATTAGTATTTTTTTCCTCACATTTTCCAACAGAATGATATATTTCTTATTGTCCAAAAAAAAAGTGGTATAGTTTTGGTACAACTCCAAGTTATGGTAACTCCTATTTTTAGATCCTTTGAAGGTCTCTACCACATTCACCCACGATATTAACTATAAAGTGATATTTTATCTAAGACACTTTCAAATAAGATGATATGAAAAACAAGTAAAATGCAGCAAAGTTCGGCCGGGCCGAACTTTTAATACCCACTTAAATGAAAACTGTTATATGGAGACTATAGGAAGACGTGGATGTGCTTACGAAATTTTTTGTCATAGGTTGTAGTACCCATTAAGAACTTCAAAAACCGAATTTGAAACAATTCCGGTGAATAATGTCGCTTTGTCGGGATATACCGTTCTATGGGAGATATGCGAAAACGTGAACATATATACGATTTTTTTTTGTCATAGGCTGTAGTACCCATTACGAACTTTAAATTCTTAATATGTTACAATTTCTTGATATGGGGGCTATACGTAGACGTGAACCTGCATACAAAAATGTTTGTCATAGGCGCTAGCACGCATTACGAACTTCACATACGAAATTTGAAATAATTCCTATATATAATGTCGCTAAAATCCTGGAAATACCGAATTTTGGGAGGTATCGTTATATAGGAGCTATACGAAGACGTGGACCTGCATACGAAAATGTTCCCATAGGTTGTAGTAACAATTAAAATCTATCCGATTCCGGACACGAACCAATAAGGACAGTTCTCCGCAAAGATGTTTCGCAGGACTACTCACTGCCAATTTACAGAAAATTTGGTTTAAAATTGTGAGAAAAACAGACACAAACCTTGAATCATCGGTACAGTTATAGGGGGTTATACGAAAGCGTAGACTCATGTGGCCTATTTTCAATACCAAATATTCTAGGGAAAATTGGTTCGAAAAGTAAGGTTCACTACTTCTATTTACACTTCTTATTTTCAAATTTCAGAATTTCCAATTCTATTGGTTCTCCTAAAATCAAAATTGTACTAAATTTATTACATTTAAGTACAAATGGTTCATCCAAATCCAAATTGTACCAAATTTAGTACCATTAATTCACTTAAGTACACAAGTCTAATTGAAATCCTTTTTCAAATTTCAGGATTCCAACTCTACGGGTTCACCCAAAATTTAAATTGTACCAAATTTAATACCATTTAGTACACATAAGTATGAATTTCCAAAACTACCTACATACCTCAGTGCTACAATGCACTAGTAATCTTATATCAAAATTTCAGGGTTCCGACTCTATTGGTTTTCCAAAATATAATTGTACCAAATTTGGTACCATAAGTACAAAGTAGAACACATAAGTACGAATTTCCAAAAATACATACCTTCCTCTGTCCTAGAATGCAATAGTATTCTTATTTCTAAATTTCAGAATACCACCTCTATAGGTTTACCCTAATCGAAATTGTACCACTTGGTACTTTTTCTGCACATAAGTACAAATTTCGAAAACTTCCTCCATGTCCCAATCCTACACTCGGCCACTAATGTAGTTTTAAAAATTTACGATTCCAGCTCCACAAGTTCCTCCAAATTCAAATTGTACTAAATTTAGTACCGTTTAGTACTTTTGGGATACATGGGTTCACCCTTCCAAAACTACCTCCCTACATCGACTGTACTACTCAACCTTGTTTAACATTCCAAATTTCAAATTTTTAACTCTATCCGTTCACATGACACGAAATGGTACCAAATGACGTACATTTTAGTACTTCTCGTACACATATGGTGCGAATTTCGAAATACTCTTTAGTACTTCTATCATTCACTCCATCAGCTTAAAATTTCTAGCTCTACTGCTTCCTCAGATACTAAGGATGCCATAATTGGAGCCTTTTAATACTTTTCGTACCGTTCTAGTACGAATTTCCAAAAAAACCCTGCCTTATCTGACCCATTGGGACAAAGATTGAACCCCACGCAAAATTTCAAGATTCTTCAGACGTTTCGTCTGGGCGTTGATGAATCGTTAAGTCAATCAATTACTTTATTCGTTTATTAATAAAGATGCATATTAAAGTGTTAAAGTGTTGTAGGGATATCATATGGTTGGCCAAGCACGACTATAGCCTTTGCTTACTTATTGCAAAATACTGAATTTTTGTGATTTCCAATAAAACTTTGTAAAAATAAATATATATTAAAACCTTTTTCCAATTACCATATAAATGTAACATTATATTTTATATAATTAGCCTCCCACAAAATATACAAATTTCCATATAAATTTCAAGAATTATTTACACGTTGTGTTTTTCTTTATAAACAGTTTATAATTGAATTTCATAATTTTCAAAATATTTGTAAAGTCGATAAATATTGTAATAAATATGCATGTGCGATATTTGTACATTGTGTGGAATTTGCATGCGGTATAAAAATGTAAATTCCGTTTGTATATTATTAAGCTCCATCTAGTATTTAATGTTCTGTTTTATTTCAATGGCTGTGGCAAAATACCAAAAACAAAAAACAATTTGCATATTTATTAAGGTGTTAACAATAGTTTTTGCACAAATTGTATGTCATGTTTTTCATCTAGAATATTGAAGATAAACAGGATCGTTGGGTATTTTTAATATGTGGTATGCTGCACTGCAATTAGCACTGAAATTAGTTCTCATGCACTTATTTAGATTGTTTGTAAGAATCTGAAATAAAATAGATTTTAAAGGTAATCTAAAATTTGCAGTTCCTTCCCATAGCAATTTTCTTTCTCCATATTTTTAAAAATTACATAAATATTACAACACATATTATTTTTTATTTGTTTTATTAGTTATTATTATTATTATTATTATTATTATTATTATTATTTATTATTATTATTATTATTAGTAGTATTTTATTATTTATTATTATTATTAGTATTATTATTATTATTATTATTATTATATTATTATTATTATTATTATTATTATTATTATTATTATTCTTATTATTATTATTATTAGTATTATTCTTATTATTATTATTATTATTATTATATATTTTATTATATTATTATTATTTATTATTATTATTATTATTATTATTATTATTATTATTATTATATTATTATTATTATTATTTTTATTATTATTATTATTATTATTATTATTATATTATTATTATTATTATTATTAATTATTATTATTATTATATTATTATTATTATTATTATTATTATTATTATTATTATTATTATTATATTATTATTATTATTATTATTATTATTATTATTATATTATTATGATATTATTATTTTTATTTTATTTTATTATTATTATTATTATTATTATTATTATTATTATTATTATTATTATTATTATTATTATTATTATTGTTATTATTATTATTATATTATTATTATTATTATTATTATTATTATTATTATTATTATTATTATTATTATTATTATTAGTATTATTATTATTATTATTATTATTATTAGTATATGTTATTATTATTATTATTATTATTATTATTATATTATTATTATTAGTATTATTATTATTATTATTATTATTATTATTGCCATTATCATTATTATTATTAATATTATTTTCATATTTTTCTGACTCTATTTAAATTTCAAACACTACCATGGATGGTTCTACAACCATCCCCAATATCCCCACATCCCCATTTCTTTATAATGTCATTATTAGACCCTCCTTCAGCCATATGGATAGAGAGGGGATTTGATACGGCCAAAAGGTTCCTCATCGAAATAACGATTTTAGACCCTAGCTCTCTTCGGGCCAAATTCGTTTCATGAAATTTGGAGTCTATCTAGCGATATCCGTTCGTCCTTCTGTCTGTCTGAATGGTGTGCAGGATAACTCTCGAAGGGAGTATCCCAATTTGATCCTTCACTTGATACATCATAATATTATTGTCAAACTTATATCGACTTCGGAGATGGGCAATACCGGTCACTCCTTCTGGTACATCCCCCACAAAATGTCAAAATTTTCAAAAAAAAAAAAAAAAACAGTAAAGAAAGTCTTAAAGTCGGGCGGGGCCGATACCCTATACCACTTTGCTAATTTAGTAGAGCTCCACATAACAATTAAAAGTTTTTATGGGAGAATTCAATCATACACGTTATGATTATAATTATAATTTAAGGTTCAAAGGACTAAATATGCCGAAGCATTTGTATCTTTTAAATTCGGACTTGTATTGCCCATTTGGTGCACAATTAATTCGAAATCGGATAAATATATATATATATATGGGAGCTATATCCATATCTGAACCGATCTCGATAAAATTTGGCAAAGATATTTCTGAGCTATATTTGATATATTTCCCTGAATATCGTAGTTACGGAGTGCATATTACGGCGGCGGTGGACAAAAATAAAAAATCGGATGAACAATATATATGGGAGCTATAGCTATATCTGAACCGATTTCGATCAAATTTGGCATACATATTTTCAAGCCTAATTTGGTTGTATGTGCACAATTCCATACAATTCGGGCTGATATTACACGTTTGGTGCACAATAAAAGGCAAATCGGACGAAGATATATATGGGAGCTATATCTAAATTTTTACCGATTATCTCCAATTTCAATAGGGTTCGTCCTTGGGCCAAACAAATGCTGTGTGCAAAATTTCATCTGGATCGGGCAATAAATGCGACCTGTATTTTGTTTACAAAAATACATGGACAGACGGACGGACGGACGGACGGACATGCATAAATCGACTCAGAATGTGATTCTATGCAGATCATCAAAAGGAACTATGGGTCTATCTCGTTTCCTTTTGCCTGTTACAAACAAATGCACAAAGACACAATACCCTGACCACCTTGTGGTGTATGGTATAAAAATAATTGACTGCACAGAAGAAGAAAAGATAATCCGATTTTGCTCCAACTTTGTATATGCTAATGGACAATATCGGTCTGCTCCCTCAAGTACCTCCCCCACAAAGGTTCAAATTTTCGAATAATTATAGCTCTTATAAATGTGATGTAAGAGTCCGATTATCTTCAAATTACATACGTTACAATATTTTTTATGAACCCAATGTCTGGTGTGAAGATGGAATATATCGGTCCACTTCTTCTGGTATTTCCCCACAAAGGGTCAAAATTTTAAAAACCAATGAAGCTCACAAACTGCGAAATACACATTCGATTCCATTCAGTCTTGGCACATCTGCATATTTTCTTCAAAACAAGATCTGTTATAAAAATGACATAGATCCGACCATTTCTTCTGGTACCTCCCCCATTTATATATCCCATTACTTCTACTAACACAACATCTGTTGTGAAGATAGAATGTATAGGTCCACTCCTTCTTGTACCTTCCCCACAAAGTGTCAACAATTTAAACATCAATGAAACATCAATGAAACTCATTACGGCTGTGGGTAACAAATGAAATAAATCGGATGAACAATATATATGGGAGCTATAACTATATCTGAATCGATCTTCACCAAATTTGGCATACTACCTTCTAGACTAAATTCGGTCGTATGTGCCAAATTCCATTACATTTGGACAAATATTAGACGTTTGGTGCACAATAAATGGTAAATCGGATGTAGTTATATATATGGGAGCTATATCCAAATCTGAACCGATCTCGATAAAATTTAGTAAAGGTATTTCTGAGCTGCATTTGATATATTTCCCCAAATATTGTTGTTACAGAGTGCATATTACGGCTGCACAAATAATTTGTTTGGCCCAAGGACGAACCCTATTGAAATTGGAGATAATCGATCAAAATTTAGATATAGATCCCATATATAGCTTCGTCCGATTTAATTTTTTTTGTGCACCAAACGTGTAATATCAGCCAGAATAGTATGAAATTTTGCACATACAACCAAATTAGGCCTGAAAAAAAGTATGCCAAATTTGATCGAAATCAGTTCAGATATAGCTATAGGTCCCATATATATTGTTCATCCTATTTGTAATTTTTGTACTCCGCAGCCGTAATATGCACTCTGTAACAACAATATTCAGTGAAATATATCAAATACAGCTCAGAAATATCTTCGCCAAATTTTATAGAGATCTGTTCCGATTTGGATATGGCTCTCATATATATCTTTATCCGATTTCAAATAAATTGTGCACCAAATGGGAAATACTAGTCCAAATTTAAAAGATACAAATGCTTCGGCATATTTAGTTCTTGGAACTTTAAATTATAATTATAATCATAGCGCGTATGATTGAATTCTCTCATAAAAACTTTTAATTGTTATGCGGAGCTCTACTAAATTAGCAAAGTGGTTAAGGGTATCATAAAGTCGGCCCCGCCCGACTTTGAGACTTTCTTTACTGGTTTCAGATATAAATAACATTTTTGATAACTTACGGGCATGCAGACCAGCTGCCACTACATGTCTACGCACCGATCTCGAGCTTATATCCAATGTAGCTCTCTCATAGCACCTGAACTTCTTAAATGTTTGTTTTTTTATTTTGTTTTAAGTTTTTAAAAAGTGAATAATGTGCCTAATTTCTCATTTTCTGAATTTTTAAAAAAAAGTTACAGGGCATTCATTCTCCTTGTAGTTTCAGTTGCTTTATTTTTGGCCACCAGTGTATCTCATATAAAGTATAGGAAGTAGACGATATAGTCCAAATATGGCACGTTGAAATATTTATATCAGACATAGGTCACATACGATTTGACCCAAAAAAAGGGTCAAGAGTTAGAAAAATCATAACACAAGCCTGGGGTAACATATTTGTCGGCAAAACCGTCTTATACTATTTAACTGTTTTTATACAACACTTTGTGTTCATAAATGTGTATTTAACACCAACACCCTATCAACTTGTAATGGTATTCAAACATGCAACATGTTGCTATATTTATATTACAATCCTGATACATTTGCCAATAATGTTATATGGAAAACAAAAAATATTTTAATTTAAACATGGCTTTTTCTCCATGTATTTCTAAGCTGTCTTAATCCATCTTTGCATAATTTAATTCAAATACAAGTATTTAATAAATAAATTCCAATAAATAACCATACCATACGATATAGAGACATACGAAACAAAAGAACAACCCAGACCAACACAAACCCTGCCAGACGTTCAAATGTCCATGCCAAAAGAAATTTACATAAATCTTCAAAATATCTTTCGTTTTAATATACAAAACAAATTTACATGTGTTAAAAGAATTAAGAAGTATTTTGTATCCAATTTGTGTGCGTGTGCGTGTGCGGGTGTGTGTCTGTGTCTGTTGATTTTCCCAGAGTGTTGTTGTTATAAAACAAATGTTGCCGTTGTGCATTGTTTAATCAATCACTTGACCATATGTAAATTCATGAAATGTATTCAACACTTTTGAATAGATGAGGAAAAACCCCTTTTAATATAGAAAATAATTGCTACCCAAACATACAGATACACAAATGAAATACACCCCCACACACACACTATGAAACATTATAAATAATTCTATTGTAATTTTTAATGCAAAACATTTTCCCAAGAATTTGCAACACATGTTTTATACTTTAACACACATCGAAACTATACATCACAACTATATGACAATGGGTTGCGGATTGATAGAGAGAGAGAGAGAGAGAGAGAGAGAGAGAGAGAGAGAGAGAGAGAGATAAAAATAGTCATATACATACTTACGTACATAGATAGATGGGTATGCTTTATTGTCATTGTTGCTATTGGCTTAAATTATAGAAACGACAATGAAAATGCACTCAGAATATCAAAAGTTGAGTGAATTGACAAAACCACTATGTGTATTGAAAAAGATGGTCATTATTTCCGGTACCAATTGGTTTGGGGAAAGATGAAAACAATCACCAATCCAAGAATCAAGAGGTAGTTTGTAGATATGTTAACATTTTGTTTCCCAATAAATATTGCATTTGAAAAGCTGATTGCTAAAAACACTTTAAGGAAATAGAAAAACTTGTTATCGGAAATGTTATATCAATTAAAGTATTCCTATATTTTAAGAACATTTTTAATCTTTTACATCCTCTACCTTTCTGTTGAGGGTATATTAACTTTGAAATTCCGACCAAAATCAGACCCAACAAAACGTAAAACTCTTAGCCGACTTACGGATGTAAATCTGTCTGTCTGTTGTAAACACACATTTTTCGAACGTACTGATATAGAAGGCTACCATTTTGCATGCACGTGTATTTTGCCAGAAGGCATGTAAAGTTCGTAAATTGGTCATGTCGCTCTACGTTTTCGTATAGACCCCATATAACGTTGCCTCTCAATATTCGGTATTTTGATGATTTTAGAGATATTATAGACCGGAATTGTTTCAAATTTCATATTGGAATACGTAAAAGAACTATAATCTTTGACAGAAAATTGTCTATGCAGGTCCACGTCTTCGTCTTCGTTACCTCCTTTTATTCAGTATTTTGATTATTCACCGGATTTGTTTCAATTTTCGTATTTGAAGTTCGGAGACGGTACTACAGCCCATAATCGCATAACCCCATATAAGGGGTTTCATATAAGCAGTATTTTTTGACGGATTTTTTTTGAAATTTTTCATATTGCTTTCAAATGTTGGAGGGTATTAATAATTTAGCCCGACCGAACAAAACTGCTTTTTTACTTATTAAAAAAAAAAAAAAAAAATGGTAAGGTTTGTGAGATTTTAAGTTTGGTTTATGGCATTAAGTCAACTCCGAGTCCAATGATTTTCAAGATCCGTTTTAAAATTTAGACCACGTTTATAAAGTCGTTAATATTTCACCCGCGCTTAGCAATATTTTAAAATTTATTAAAGACTTTAAGAGTATAGCTCGCATGTCTGGTGTTTAAAATCATTAATCATTTATCATTAATATAAGGGTTAAAATCTGAATCCAAGTGTTTCAAATGTCTTAGGCGCTCAATTGTTAAAAGAAGATAAACAAGTAAAGACATTTTTGTGTAACCCAGAATAAAACCCAGTGAAAAAAGGTCTAAAGTCCGGCGGGACCGACGCTATGATACCTAACTCAATCAAAGAGCAGTCCGTTACAAACCAACTTTTATATAGAAAATTTATTTGAAGCAGAACATACCAAGTACGATCCTTTTTGGAGTGCGTATTATGGCCTCAGAGCATTTGTAATTTGAAATCGAATGGAACTAATATATGGGAGGTATATTGAACTGCAGGAGGTACTTGTGTCTCTATAGATTTTCAACAAAATCCATCCAATTTGAACTGATCTTACATCGTTGGTGCACAGTAAAGGTGAAATAGGATGAAAATATATATGGGAGTTATCTCCAAATCTGAACCGATCTCGATAAAATTTTGCAGAGGCATTTGTATGTTGTATCCCAAAGCTGGCACCAAATACCGCTGTTGTGAAGTGCATTTTACGTTTGTGAACTTAAATGAAAAATCTTCCAGGCTGATTTTGGTTGTATGTAGCATTTACCATTTTGGGCTTATGTTAAACATTTGCTGCCAAATAAACTTTAAGTCAAAAAAATATATATATGAACGCTATATCCAAATATGAACCGATCTCGATAAAATCGGCAGAAGGATCTGTTGGAGGAGCTGTTTCTGACATCTGATACCTAATATCATTGTTGTGGAGTGCATATTAGGAATGTGAGAAACTTTCACACCAAATCGGATGAAACGTATATATGGGAGCTATAGCTATATCTTAACCGATTTTCACCAAGCTTGAAGTAGTTGCTTCTAGGATTATTTCGGTAGTATGTGTACATTTGGACCGATATTAACCATTTGGTGAACAATGAACTTCAAATGGGATAAAGTTTCATATATTTGACGACCTTCATGAAATTTGGCAAAGGTTTTTCTGGCGAATATCTGATATCTGTTTGTAAATATCATTGTCTTACATATTACAAATGTAAGGGACCCAAATCGAATGAAACAAATATCGGGGTGCTATAGCTAGACAAATATTTGAAAACTAGTAAGTACCCGCTACCTCGTCGGCGAAAAGTTCATCTTGAAATTTTCGATTCGTACCAACAGTTTTTGTTAGTTTTCAACATTTTTATACCCTCCACCATATATAGTATGGAGGTTATATTAAGTTCGTCATTCCGTTTGTAACTCATCAAAATAATCATTTTAGACCCAACAAAGTATATATATTTTTGATCAGCGTAAAATTCTAAGACGATTTAGCCCTGTCTGTCCGTCTGTTGTAATCACGCTACGGTCTAAACGAATTAAGATAGGAAGCTAAAATATTGCACAGATCTCTCTTTTGTCTGCAGGCAGGTCAAGTTCGAAGATGGGCTATATAGGTTCACGATATCGTATAGCCCCAATATAATGGTACTCCCCGATATTCGGTATTTTGATGATATTAGCCGAATTTTTCAATGGAATTGTCTAAAATTCCACACAAGAAGTCCCTTGTGAGTGTTTTATCCCCTGAGAGAGAATTGTCTATATAGGTCCACGATATCGTATATCCTCCATACAACGATACCCCCCCAATATTCGGTATTTAGAAGATTTTACCCGCATTTTTTAACGGAATTGTCTGAAAATCCACACAACGAGTTACTTGCGGGTACTTTATACCTCGGCAGAGAATTATCTATATAGGTCCACGATATCGTATAGCTCCCATATAACGGTACCCCCGATATTCGATATTTTGATGATTTTAGGCATATTTTCCAATGGAATTGTCTGAAATTCCACACAAGGAGTTCATTGTCAGAACATTATACCTTGGAAGAGAATTATCTATATAGGTCCACGATATCGTATAGCCCCGATATAACGGTACCCCCCGATATTCGGTATTTTGATGTTTTTAGCCACATTTTCCAATAGAATGGTCTGAAAATCCACAGAAGGAGTTCCTTAGGAGTACTTTAACCCCTACACAACGGTACCCGATATTCGGTATATTGATGATTTTAGCCACATTTTCCAATAGTATTGTCTGAAAATCCACACAAGGAGTTCTTTGTGAGTACTTTATCCCCTAGAAGATAATTATCTATATAGGTCCACGATATTATATAGCCCCCATATAACAGTTTCCCACGATATTCGGTATTTTGATGAGTTTAGCCACATTTTTCAACGGATCAGTAATCAGTAATCCAAATATCACTTTACCAAGTACCGAACATAGTACCATTTAGTACTGTTCGTTCAATTATGGTACATATTTGCGAAACCACATCCATACCAAATTTCAGATTTCAACACACATTTCCAAAACCACCTCTTTATCACAAGCCCACCTCAAACAGGGACCCCTACAAAAAAGTTCAATCTTCCAGCTTTATCATTACACCCTAAACCAAACTTTTCCAAATTTAGTAGCATTCGGATACTAAGTATACATTTAAAAAAATGTTAGTAGTTTGATTCGTAATAATTTCGCCAGCCAAAAATTTGAAAATAGTTTCATCAAAAATTATTTCAAGTTAGAAAAAAGTAATTTTTTACAATTTAAGCTCCTTGCAGGTTTCACATCTGGCCAGGGTAAGTTTTAATCTAGCCATTTTCTCTGTAATACCTCTTAACTGTGAACTGCATACAATTTTTTGAGAACTGTAACAAGATGAAAACATTTTACATGTTATAAAATTAATTTAATTATATACTTCCTGCAGAATTTTTTACTATAAATTTGAAGTAGATTTATTGAAACTTGTTTGATATCCTGTTGTAGGTATTTTTTTCTTTTTTTGGTAAGGCATGCAAACTCAAGAACTAACTTTCAGTGGCCATCCAAACACAAAATAGTTTGATAGTTTCAAGGTAGAATTGGGTAATTTACAACTAAGATTATAAATGTACACATATACACATACATATATATGCATACATAAATGAATAAATCTTTTGTTTCAAATTTATGTCATTTTGAATTAAATATTTTGTGCTATGATGCGGGTAGGACAGATCATTTATCTTTGACCAAGAGTTTGGAAGCCATTAAATAATTCAATCATTGTGTATATATTTTTGTTGTAAAATTGGAAATTATATTGAAGTTGTCTTTTCAGTGCAACAATGACTTATTGTTTTATATAAATGTATACTAAGAAAAAATTATTTTTCTCTTTCGTTTCAGGTATGTCGGAGAAAACTAATGGTAAAAGTATACCTTTTCAACTAAGATAAGACTACATCAACCAAACAAGTCGATGTCAAAATCAAAGCCAGTAATAAGTTTCTCAAAATTTTTTTTCCAATATTTGTGCGAATGTGAAATCTAGTAGATTTAACATTTTTAAATAATTTATATAGAATCTTATACTGAAGGATAGGAAAAAAATGTCCACCCAAAATGTCGCTCCTGACCTAAATATGGTATATATACATTATCACGGACCGAGCTTGGACCATATCGAGTATTCCATGCGTTGTATATGAAATTTTCGACATTTGGAACTAATGAGGGGTGTAATAAGAATAGAGTCCAATCTCTCTCTCTCTCTCTTCGATTGTTAACTCTATTCTTTATTCGGTGATGGGAAAAGAAAACCAACAGAATGGTTTGGCTGTTGATTCAATTCTGATTTTATTTAAAAAAACATGTTTCTTAAGTGCTACAAAAACTAATCGAACTTAACCGAATCGCAGCCACACAATTATTCTTATTATTCTTATATTGAATGGAGAACATTGCAGGGCTGCTGGACATTTTATTCAAGTGGTCATGTACATCTGCTGAGCGCATCGATATCTGTGCGTGTGTGTCATAACCTTTATCATCTGACACATTATCGTATGCGTCAGCGAACCAGTTCACCGAATTGTTCACATTTGGTGTTTTATGGTGGCTGGGAAATATGTAATTTTAGAATATTTTTTTTTGCACTCATAAGTATGTACCAAGTATTTTGTGCAAGGGTGTACGGGAAACAAGGGTCGAATTATTTCATTTTCACACTTGGAATTGCAAAATTTGGAGGACGTTAATTTTCCACATTAATCCAAAATTTTGAGTAAACCAATATTGTTCAATAGCACACCTGAAATAATTTCATCTTTATTTTTTGATGTGCTAAGTTTGAACTGCTCCGGGCACTCCACATGCCCAATATGAGATTTTAATATTTATACCCTACACCACATAGTGGTAAGGGTATTATGTCTTTGTGCATTTGTTTGTAACAGGGAGAAGGAAGCGAGATAGATCCATAGTTATCTTTGAGGATCTTCACTTCACTTTTTGAGTCGATTTATGCATGTCAGTCCGTCTGTGCGTCCCTTCATCAATGTGAGTAATGAATCTGAATTTTGGTACATGCCCCCGAATTCAGTCTAGAAGAACGTACATCATATTTGGAGGAAATCGGCTCAGATATAGCTATAGCTCCATATATATGTTTCATCCGATTTGGGGTTTTAAGTCCCTCCCATGCGTAAGATGCACTCTACAAGAATGATATTTTGTACCGAACATCAAAATACCTCTGTCAAATTTTATCGAGATCGGTTCAGACTAGGATATAGCTCCCATATATCTCCGATATCAGGTTTATTGTGCCTAATATGTGGCTAATATCAGCCTAAACGAACTGAATTTTGGCCATTACGGTATTTATGGTACTTTTTTAAATATGGTTAAAGACTACCTTTACAGGCTTAAAAACTACCTTTTCACTGGATCGTAGCAAGTCAAAATATTCCGCAATATTGTTTTTCATAAAACAGGAAGACATGGACCTGCACAGACAATTTTCTGTTTTAGACTGTAGTATCCATTACGAACATCAAATAGCAAATTTGAAACAATTCCGGTGAATAATGCCGCTAAAATCATCAAAATACCGATTATCGGGAGGTGCCGTTATATGGGGGCTATTTGAAGGCTTGGAGCTGCACGGACAATTTTCTATCATAGGCTGTAGTATCCATTACAAACTTCAAATACCAAATTTGAAGCAATTCCAGTGAATAATGTCGCTAAAACTATCAAAATACCGAATATCGGGAGGTACCGTTATATGGGTGCTACATCAAAACGTGGGCCTACATGACCCATTTTCAATACCAAAAGTCCTGCAGACATAATATACATTTGAGTAATATTTTATAAATCTACTTCATTTCGTTCGGAAGCTAGAGAGATTTCCACAGACGGACGGATATCGCTAAATCGACATAGAATTTTATGCTGATCAAGAATAAATAGACGGGGTGAGATGAAAAAATGGCAACGTATTTCAGACTGCTGACATTTCTAAGCCACTCGTCCGACAGCTCTTAAAATTATTCCAGTGACAGCTCATTATATTGTTTACAAGCGTCAAAAGCATTTTGGTGAGAATTTTCCAGAAAAAAAATTATTCGTGATGAATTTCAAGCGTGATAGTGTGATTTCTTTATATTCGGCTGGAAACCCACAAGTGGCTATCGCTAGAGCACTCCAGCATTTAAATGTGAATAAATCTTTTGTGTCTGGTACCATCGCTCATTACCGTGATCCTGGTAGCGTAGCCCGACGTCAAGAAGTGGACGAAAAAAACAGCAACATCAGCAGAAATAGTTGGAAAAGTAAAGAATCGATGTACCAAAATAGGCAAATATTAAAAAATGAGCTCGGGGTAAAGCCATGAAAATAGACTCCAAAGAGTTGCTTCGCTTGGTCGAAAGTGATGAACTGCCGAATATGGTTTTCTCCGATGAGAAAAATCGTGTTTACTTGCCAAAGAGGTCAGTTGAAAATGTGCACCTTCGGTTGGCCACCAGAACTCAAGCGCCGGCCATGGTGATGGTGTGGGCCGCCATCACAGCCAATGGTCGCTCTCCGCTCGTATTAGTCGACCGTAGCATCAGAATAAATGTCGAATATTATCGCAAACATATTCTGGAGGGTGTATTAAAGCCTTGGGCACGCAAACATTTTGGCCGCAGACCTTGGACATTCCAACAGGACTCAGCACCATCGCACTCAGCACGCGCCAGCAAAAAATTGTTACGAAATGAGTTACCTCGCTTTATTTCCAGCGCACAATGGCCACCAAAATCTCCAGATACCAATCCGTTGGACTATTGTGTCTGCAGTATTTTGCAAACCAGGATGTGCATTAAAAAATACCAAAGTGACGATCACCTCAAACAAGCGCTTCGCCGGGAATGGGCCAAAATACCGCAGAGCAAAATTCGGGCAGCGTGTGACGTGTTCATTGGCCGTTTGAAGGCCATAATTCGTGCAAAAAATGACGAATTAAAACAAATCTAAACTTATTCTAAAATTTGATGCTGTTTCCGACATTTTTTGCTCTCATTCCATAAAATTAAAAAAAAAAAAAATGTAAAAATTATGGCGTTCGACTTTCTTGCAGTTTATTTAACTCACCCTGTACTTTGTGGGTCTAAAATGTATATTTCGAGTTGTTAGAAACGGAATGACAGACTCAATACACCCTCCCACCCAAAATGAAGGTTTCCATTGAGTATTCAACCGAAAATATCAGAAAATTTGAATTAGGTGACATTGCAATGCCAAATTTCAAAACGCCGATACAAATGTCTTCTAGATTTAGCTTAATATTCATAAACTGCTGGATTTTTTCCTATAATTATTTTTTGTCGTTGGAAAAATTTTTTAAGATTTTTTCGTCCTCGTAATATCAGCGCCGTAATTTCCCTCGGCGAGACCATGACTCAGAAATGTTAAACAATTGAGATGTTAAATTAAAAATGTCTTCATAAGTTTGTATAAGTATTTATTTTCAATACGTGATTAAGATTCCAAACCAAAGATCATGTACTCCTGTAAGTCTCTGTTAAAGGTTTTCCAGTTGGTTTTCTTTATTTTAACAACCCCCTCCCCACCCCCATTACCCATTGAATATTCATTGACATTCCGGATTTAGATTTTCAATTATAAACTTTTGAATTGATTTCGTATCGATGTGATATTTAATTCTCCGATAACAAGACATTTATTAGTCTGACGCAGTTAATGTGAAAAGTTTTTTTTTTCAAATCATTACGTTTCGTCTAGCATTTATTGGGAAAACTCTAGTCTATTCTATTAAAATGTAAATGTATTGCGGAATTTTTTTCTGCGTCATTTGATAGCCATTGAAAGGTTTGTAAATATTTGAATCTATTCAAGAAATTCGAAGAAATGTGTCTCCATAAATAAAAAAAGATGAGGCTTGAAATAGATTCCATATTTTTTGCTCGATTGTTTGCTATGCCAACACAATGGTCCTCCTCAGACTGGGACATTAATTTATTGGCCCAAAATGTCCCCGGACAGCATTCAAAGTTCAAAGAAATTAGCATGCCCGAGAAAAGGGGTGATGGATGGCTAAGTTATTTTCTTCGTTGAGGATGCTTTGTTTTGTAATTTAATATTTGTTTATTAAAAAATTTGTGGTTCCATTGTATGGGCGCTGGGTGTGTGTATGTTTGCGTATTTTCTAAACTTTTTCAAATTGACCCAGCCATAGAAGAGACTGAGAAAATGTGTGTCCACAAGGATAAGAAAACAAAAATATGGAAAGCCCTAAAATGCGTAAAATACGTTGTTTATATTTTGTCATATTGCCAGCTACCATGTTCTCTTTTTCTTGGTTGGCCCTTGTGGCCATCCCCACAACTGGTTGGGTAATCTAATAGGAGACGAACCTTTTTCTCTTCACAATGACCTTGTTTGGCTCAGTCAACCTATTCTTCGACGTCTTCTACTGTTTGTTAAATAGCCTTTTGTTGAATTTCACTTAGACAATCAATGAGGTTCTATTTTGGAAAAATGCTAGCTGGTATGTTTGCGGAGCACTTGCCTTTTTTTAGGGAGTACAAGGATTCTTGACATTTTCAAAATCATTTGTTATAACCTTCATCGCAAGATATGTTCATTTGTTTACAGGTGAGTCGAACAACCTACACACGCAAACATACATCAACATCAGCACAAATTAAAACATTTGTCCAAAACATAACTTTTTAAGTAGCTTAGGGACAGACTATTTTCATTACGCCATGACTTTTTGACATAATTTGTGGGAATTAGTATACACTTCCCAAGCAAATTCAGAGCAAGCAAAAAGGAAGGTAATGTGCAAATTTATAAAACTTAGTAAATAAATCTAGGAGGCAACGGGGTTTTCAAACCCTACAAAACTAAGTGTTGGGGGTATTATAAGTTTAATTCCGCCAAAAGTTATCTAACACCTCGAAATATTGGTCGCCGACATAGGAAACTACAGGGTTGCCCATATTCGACGGACCTTTGGGCCCATTCCAATCGACGAGGCTTGTCCGCAGGCAACATTCTTTGCGTCAATTGAATTTTGTACGGGAACAAATGCAAATCAATGCGAATAATCCGTTGTAAAGTGGACCGAGCCATGCCCAACTGCTGAGAACGGCGTTTTTGGGATGTTCTTGGGGACCTCTTAACACTGGCTCGTACGGCAGCGATATTCTCGGCCGATCGCCTTGGTCGACTTTTATATGGCCTCTTCGGATTAGAAATAGCCTTACAAGTCGAAAATTTTTCGTATAAACGCTTAATGGTGTTCTTAGAAGGCGCACTTCTCACATTTTTTTATGTTTTAAAAGCACATTGAGTTTTCACAATTGACTTCTTGTAAATTTCAACTATTTCAGAGGGCTCGCGTGGCGTGTATTGGTTCATGGTAAAAATCTGCTTGGACTGACGCTTCAAACGCGGTATGTCATTAAGCGATGTGACATCTCTGTCAAAAGTTATGGCGTTGCCAGATGGGTCCGTCGAATATGTGCAACCCTGTACATATGGATTTCCCTATCTCTGAGTCGATCTAGCTATGTATGTCCGTCCGTCTTTCAATGTTAATTTGCAATAAAGCTACAGGTTGCAATTGTGGCTCAATCCTCAAGAAATTGAAAATGGAGGTAGGGTTAGGGTAAGAATCGGATATCGGACAAAATTTAGCGGGTAAAATAAACCATAACTTTTATGCAAAAAAATAAGAAAATTTAAAAAAAAAAACTGTGAATATTTTTAATCCCGGTGAAATCACAAATACATTAAAAGGTCACTTTTGACTATTACAGTGATACTGATAGCCAAGATATCGGATATATAGGGTGAGATAAAAAAAAAACGGCAACCAAGTCAAACGCCATAATTTTTTACATTTTTTTTTAAATTTTATTGAAAGAATGAAAAAAATATCGGAAATAGCATCACATTTTAGAATAAGGTTGGATTTGTTCGAATTGATCACATTTGGCACGATTTATGACCTTCAAACGGCCAATGAAACCGTCACACGCTGCCCGAATGTTGCTCTGCTCTGCGGTATTTTGGCCCATTCCCGGCGAAGCGCTTGCTTGAGATGATCGACATTTTGGTATTTTTTAGTGCCAACCTTGCATTCCAAAATATTCCAGACAACAATAGTCCAACGGATTGGCAGCCGGAGAAATGAAGCGAGAAACCTCTTTTCGTTTTCGGCCACCGTGCCGCGGGTTTCGATCAAGTCGCTTTTTTACTTTTCAAACCATTTCTGCTGTTGTTGCTCTTCCGCCCACTTCTTTGACGTCGGGCTACGCTACCAGTATCACGGTAACGAGCGATGGTACGAGACACAAAAGATTTATTCACATTTAAATGCTGGAGTGCTCAAACGATAGCCAATTGTGGTTTTCCAGCCAAATATAAAGAAATCACACTATCACGCTTGAATTCCATCACGAATGACTTTTTTTCTGGAAAATTCTCACCAAAATGAGCTGTCATTGGAATAATTTTAACAACTGTCGGACGAGTGGCTTAGAAATGACAGCAGTCTGAATTTGGTTGCAGTTTTTTCATCTCAAACTGTATAGCAACATCGTCATAAAACGCGAAATTAACATGCGATTACATTTAGACTCGGCACATCTGAATATTTTCATTAAAACAGGATTTGTTATAAAAACGGTAGAGATCGAACCATTCCTTCAGGTACTTCCCCCACAAAGGCTCAAAGTATTGAATAACAAAAACGATTATAAAATCGGAAATAAGCATTCGGTTTTCTTCATATTTCACAAATTTCATAATATCTACTAGCACAAGGTCTGCTGTGAAGATGGGATATATCGGCCTACTCCTTCTGGTAGCTCAACCACAAAGTATTAAAATTTTGAATATCCACGAAGCACTTGAAACGCAAAATTAACATCTGATTCCATTCACACTTTATAAATCTCTATATCATCCATCAACTCAAGATCTGCTAGCGCTCGAAAGCGAAATAAGCGTCCAAATCTCTTCAAATTTCACACATGCAAACATTTTTGCTAACACAAAATCTGTTGTGAAGATGATATATATCTGCGAACCCCTTTCTGGTACCTCCCCCACAAAGGGTTACAATTTCCAATACTTATAGCTATCATAACTTTCGAAATAAGTCAGCCATTCTTTACAACTCGCTATATCTAAATATTTATCTCAAACAGAAACCTAAGATGAATATGAAATTCCGCATGAAATTAAATATAAATGTTCGATTTTCATATAGTTTTGTCCATACCAATATGTTTGTATGCATTGGGTGAAGTATAACAAGTACATTACAACAACATTAAGTTCAGCCTGGACGAACTTCTAAAGCAATCCAACATTGGGAAAAAAATATATAAAAGTATCTGAATTCGAACGTGTTCCACTTTAAACTACAAATAACATTAAGACCTTTTGGATAATGATGTTAATCTTTTCAAAAAACCATAAAGTCGGTGAGGACGTTATATTGGGCCATACCAAAACGGGAACTTGTATAGATAATTTTATACTTCAAGGATTGTCATCTAAAAAATCTTCTTAAATACCAAATTTGAAACAATTTGATGAGTAAATGTGAATATGATTATCAAAATACCGAATATCGGTGGGTATCGTTATATGTGACCTACGGGAAAACGTGTACCAAAATATGCAATGTTCTGCCACAGGAGATAGAACCCATTGTGAATTACAAATATCACTTTTTAGACAAATGCATATGCCGACTATATGATATGCATATTTAGTAAAGCTCACGTAAAAGAAAGGTTTATATTGGGGATTTCTGAGCTCTATCAGATATCTGGTACAAAATATGATTATGGTAGAGTGCATATTCTGAGAGTTGGAGATTTAAACACCAAATCGGATGAAACATATGTATTGGAGCAAATTTGAAATTCTTGCTTCTATGCTAAATTAGGTTGAAGTGCGAAAATCCATTTGGATTAATAATATTAGCCGTTTGGTGCACAATGATTTGGGAGGGATTTTTATATAGGAGCTATATCCAAATCTGAACCGATTTCCACAAAAATTTAAAGTACTTATTTCTATAATAAGTTCGCTCGGAAGTTCCAAAATTCACACAATTCGGACTGATATTAACCATTTGGTGCACAAGAAACCTAAAATCGGATCAAGATAAATATGAGACCTATATCAAAATTTGAACCAAACTTGGTAAAATCTGATCTATGGATCGCTAGGCTGTATCTGATATCTGATGCTAAATATCAGTCTTGTGGAGTGCATATAACGAATGTAAGGGACTTAAACTCTAAAATCGGATGAAACATATATATGGGAGCTATAGCTATATCTGAACCGAATTTCCCCAAATTTGAAGCACATGCTTGTAGGCTGAATTCAAAACTTGGACAGGCGGACATGCATAAATCGACTCAAAATGTAATTCTATGCTGATCACCAAAAGGAACTATGGGTCTATCTCGTTTCCTTCTCCATGTTACAAACAAATGCAAGAAGACATCATACAATTACCACTATGTGATGCAGGGTATAAAAATCATCAAAACACTGAATATCGGGAAATACCGTTATATGGGGCTACACCAAAACGTGGACCCATATATACTATGTCCCGCTACCAGAGCAAGAACACATTACGAGTTGTAAATACCAATTTTTAGACAAATCCGTGGAGAAATGTGGCAAAAATCATCAAAATACCGAATATCGGGAGGTTCCATTTTATGGGGGCTATACAAAATCGTGGATCTACAAATACCTACCTACAAATACAAATTTTTAGACAAATACGCGAGACATGTGGCAAGAATCATCCAAATACCGAATATCGGGAGGTATTGTTGTATGGGGGCTATACAAAAACGTGGACCTGTACGTACAATGTTTCGCCACGGGAGCTAAAACCAATTATGATCTAGAAATCGATTTTTAAACAAATCCGTGAAAAATGTGGCGAAAATGTCGGACATGGGGAGGTACCGTTATAGGAAGGATATACCAACACAAGTTCTTCTGTCAAATTTTGAATCTCTACGTTAAATAATGTGGGTTGTATGCTGATAATGAATGTATATACTTTATGGGGTTTGCGACATATATTTAGGGATGTTACAAACGGAATGACAAAGTTTATATACCCTCCTTTACAAGGTGGAAGGTATAAAAATTGAATACTTCTGCCTACTATATCTGATACCTCACACACATATTAACATTTTCGAAAAATGATCACATATCTCATATATTGTGAAGGAAGCTATCAATATAGTCCAAACATGTCACATTGCAATATTTATATCATATTTATTAAGGTCCGATAGGAAATGGACGATATTGGCCCATTACTTTGGAACCTACTCCATTGTGGGGCAACATTTTGAATAATCATAACAAAAGTCCAAATATGTTTAAATAAGCGAACATTGGCTGATGGTATACATCTGTCGGTAAAACCAACTGATACTTTTTAACTTGTTATAATCCCTTTTGACAGATAGTCAAAATATTCTACATATTTTATATCTTAAATTCAAATATAAGGTTTCTAATCACCACGGGCGATTAAATTTTACCCTTGTAAAATATTCCTGATACCCTTTTTTGTTAAATACATAATTATCTCCATTATGAATTCACCCAGAACTCTTTCTCTGTTTACTTTTCCAACTATTTATAATTTTTGAAATACACGAGTATAGCCTAATACATATATTTCCATAAATACATATGTATGCACCAGATGTATTTACGTCGTTGATATCTGCCAAAAACTTGAGACAAAATTAGAGCGAATGATTAAATGTCACATTTAAATTCAACATTCAAATATGCATAATTAATTGTCTTAACTGTCTGAAATTCATTTATGAATAACATCTGTCATCGTATTCAAATGACAGCAGTTGAAATTCAAGTGTGCATGATTTTCAGATTTTGAGAAATTTTGGAAGCAAAAGGATTGGGGGGTTTCGGGTATGTCTGGGGAAATTTTGTGAAATTTATAATTAATTTTTTTGCCACTAAAATAGCTATGAATAAATTATGAATATAAATTGGGCAAAGTTAATTAGAGGAGTAGGGTGGAAATTAAAAATCAAATTAACAGGTGGCAAAATAAAATTATGCTGACACAATTAAGGAGATTTGGGTCACAGGGATGTGGCGGTAAGATTCCAAATCGGGTGCTCAACATAATTCGCCACAGATTCCGGTAAGGTAATCCCAATGAAATTACGGCTTTAATTTCTTCTTTTAGCCTTGGAAACTTTTCTTATTTATCCACAACCTACCTCCCCCCCACAAAAAAAAATAAACCCAAGTTTTGGTTACAATGCTATTCCCCAATTGTTTGGCCAACAGGTGGTCGGTCGCTCCGTTTGGCCACCAGTAACTGCGTCAAAAATTCCTTTCGACAACAAAAGTAAACATTTTAATTAAATTCAACAATTTGTAATTCACATTCCCACTCGCCGGGTAATTGTTTTTCTTGTTGTCAGTCGGAATGTCATGCAGCACAGAACAGTTCGGACATAGCGTGAGAAATTGTTTACCTTGAGGTATACATTTCAATTAAGCACACTTTCCGGTCATCAAATATTTACAAACATCGTTAGGTGTAGATGGATGACGAACGGTTAGACGACAGTCAAATTGGTTACTTAAACAATGAAGTGGTTATGTGAAATGAAACACATTGTCCAAAGTGCAGCGAGTGGGTGGCTAAAATATTTGGAAAAAGGATAATGGAAATAATAGTTTTAGTACAGAAGGATTGGCTAAGAAAAACCTATGTTGCAGGTTATCAGGAATATATGAGGTTTAAATGCAAAGTTATTTTCTTATACCCTCCACTAGAGTTGTGCTAATCTAATTCAGTCGAACGAACTAGTTTCTTATCTAGTGCCATGGACTCCGGTCGTTTGCGTGAACACCCTGCGTATGAGTGATATAAAATATATGGAATTTATAAAATCACTCATACGAACTAGATTGACACAACCCTATCCCACCATGTGAAAACTTGATTAAGGGCCTTTGTGCCTTTGTGCATTTCTTTGTAACATGGAGAAGGAAGCGAGATAGACCCATAGTTACTTTTGAGGATCTCCATAGAATCACTTTCTGAGTTGATTTATGCATGTCAGTCCGTCTGTCCATGTATTCTTGTGAACAAAATGCAGGTCGCATTTATCATCCGATTGAGATGAAAATTTCCAAAAAACATTTGTTTGGCCCAAGGAACCCAAGAACCCTATTGAAATTGAAGATAATCGGTAAAATTTAGATATAGCTCCCATATACATCTTCGTCCGATTTGCCTTTTATTGTGCACCAAACGTGTAATATTAGCCCGAATAGTTCAGAATTTTGCATATACAACCAAAATAGGCCTGAAAATAAGTATGCCAAATTTGATCGAAATCGGTTCATTTATACTGTTCATCCGATTTGTTATTTTTGTCCTCCGCAGCCGTAATATACACTCCGTAACAACAATATTTGGAGAAATATATCAAATGCAGCTCAGAAATACATTTGCTAAATTTTATCGAGATTGGTTCAGATTTGGATATAGCTCCAATATATAACTTCGTCCGATTTACCTTTTATTGTGTCCCAAACGTCTAATATTTGCCCAAATGGGATGAAATTTGGCATTTACGACCGAATTCAGTCTAAAGGCTAGCATGTCAAATTTTGTGAAGATCGTTTCAGATATTGCTAAAGCTCCCATATATATTGTTCATCCGATTTGTTATATTTGTTTACCACAGCCGTAATATGCACTCCGTAACAACGATATTCAGGGAAATATATCAGAAATACATTTACTAAATTTTATCGAGATCGGTTCAGATTTGGATATATCTCCCATATATATCTTTATCTGATTTCAAATTAATTTTGCACCAAATGGGCAATACAAGTCCGGAGTTAAAAGAAACAAATGCTTCGGCATATTTAGTCTTTTGAACTTTAAATTATAATTAATGAATGATTGAATTCTCCTATAAAAACTTTTAATTGTTTGTGGAGCTGTACTAAATTAGCAAAGTGGTGTAGGGAATCATAAAATCGGCCCTGCCCGACTTTAGGACATTCTTTACTGTTTTTTTTCGGATAGACGTTAAATTACCCGCCTAGAGCCAATAATATCAAAGAACATATGATTTCGTAGGAAATTGGGGCCGTGTCCCTCAAAATTCGTAACATTTAGAGATATCGTTTTTTGGGGGCATAACCTAAATATTGGCCGATATGGTTCATTTTAAATACCAAAAATCTTAGTAATAATTGGGTGGCTAGGAATTTATACCAGAATTTTCAGCCTTTTCGATTGAAAAAAGTGACCTGAATTTTGGAAATGCCAAAGAAAATTCCAATGCCACTACAAAAGCAAAAAAACCTCAAAATACCGAAAATCAGAAGTTTCTGTAACAATTGTAGCAATTATATGACATAATTACACTGACATCAAATTTACTATTACTCTTTTTTTAATAATTACATGGAAATTCCAGCGGATTATGAAAATAAAGCTAATAAAGACGACATGTATCGAAGTTTTTTAAAGTATGTATCGCAAAGTAACCTAAAGAAGGCAGTTACCTCCACCCCCCCCCCCCTGTGTCTTGGCGAAATATTGAAGATAAAACCAGAAAGGAAAAGCAAAAGTCGGGTGGGGTCGACTATTAGATACCCTACACCGGTAGCATATTTAGTAGAGCTCCCGTAAAAAAAGAATTTATTTCAAGTAGATCATACCACCTATCAACATTTGGCTTTAGAGCAGTTATAGTTTGCTATAGAGTGCAGGATATCACTTGGAGAAGGATTATATTCAAAAAATATATATCGAAGACGCGTTCCACAAAATGGAAACGTACGCCATTTTTTGCACAATAAACCTGAAATCGGATTAAGGATATATATAGGAGCTACATCATGAACATGGCAAAGGTATTTCCGAGCTTTATAAGATATATGGTGTCAAATATCATTGTTGTCGAACGCATATTACGAATGTGAGGGACTTAAAAGCCAAATCGGATGAAACATATATATGGGAGCTATAGCTATATTTGAACGTACATCCAAATCTGAACTGATCTTGATAAAATTTGGCAGAGATATTTCTGGGCTGTATCTGATAACTGGTATCAAATTTCATTGCTGTCGAATGCATATTACGAATGTGAAAACAGCAAATCGGATGAAACATATATATGGGAGCTATAGCAATATCTGTACCGAGTTTCTCTGAATTCGATGTACTGCTTCTGGACTGAATTCGGTCGGATGTACCAAAACAGGACTCTTGGAAATGGAGCTATAGCTGTATTTGAACCGATTTTCATCAAATTTAATGTACTTGCTTCTACACTGAATTCGGTCGGATTTGCCAAAACTCAGGTCATGTGGACTGATATTGGCTATTTGGTGCATAATTAACTTGAAATCTTATGATAAAAATTTGATACACTTATTTCAGAGCTGTATCTGATATCTAATACCAAAAATGAATACTACTCTTATGAGGGACTTTAAACACCAAAACGGATGAAACATATATATGAGAGCTATAAATATATCTGAACCGATCTTCATCAAATTTAATGTAATGTAACGGATCTGTAAAAAATTTGACAGATTTATTTTCGAGCAGTGTCAGATGTCCGGTACCAAATATAATTCTTCTGGAGTGCATATTGCATATTCTTGGGTGGCGCGTGCTGAGTCCTGTTGGAATGTCCAAGGTCTGCGGCAAAAATGTTTGCGTGACCAAGACTTTAATACACCCTCCAAATATTTTCGCGATAATATTCGGCATTTATTCTGATACCACGGACGATTAATAGGAGCGGAGGGCGACCATCGGCTGTTATGGTGGCCCACATTATTACCATAGCCGGCGCCTGAGTTCTGGTGGCCAACTGAGGGTGCACATTTTCAGCTGAACTCTTTGGCAAGTAAACACGACAATTTTGTTTGTTTACAAACTGTTGGACAACGAATGTTTTCTCATCGGAGAAAACCAAATTCGGCGGTTCACCACTTTCGGCCAAGAAAAGCAACTCTTTAGCTCTTTTGAGTCTATTTTCTGTCTATTGCGGTGAAAGTTCTTGCACTTTTTGGAATTTCAATGGCTCATTTTTCAATATTTGCCGAATGGAATATTGCGATATATTCAGCTCACGAGCCATTTTTCTGCCACTGCGAAGCGGGTTTCGATCAAGTCGCTTTTTTACTTTTCGAACCATTTCTGCTGAGGTTGCTATTTTCTTTCGTCCACTTACTTGACGTCGGGCTACGCTACCAGTACCACGGTTACGAGCGATGGTACGAGACACAAACGATTTATTCACATTTAATGATGAAGTGTACAAACGATAGCCACTTGAGATTTTCCAGCCAAATATAGGGAAATCACACTATCATGCTTGAATTCCATCACGAATAACTTTTTTTTTTTTTTTTTTGAAAATTCTCACCAAAATGCTTTTGTACGCTTGTAAACAATATAATGAGCTGTCACTGGAATAATTTTAACAGCTGTCGGACAAGTGGCTTAGAAATTATAGCAGTGAGAAGTTGGTTGCAGTTTTTTCATCTCAGCCTGTATTTCTGTCTTCACAGCCAATTTAACACATTTCGAATATAAATCAAAATCTTCTTTAAAATATAATATTTTTGGGCACATTATCAAAGAAAGAAATATTCTAGATCAAATTTTATTGTTGATCTTTGAAAAAAAGAAATGTGTATTCTTAATATGACCCATAGAAAAATTTAAACAATTTTTGTTCCAAAAAAAAAAAAAAAATTCGAAAATTTAAGGAACTTTCCAAATTCTCTTAGAAATTTTTGTAGACATTTTCAAGTGGATTTGATAGTATTCTGTTTTGAATATTAAAACCCCAAAGAAGTTGCTGGTTCGTAGGACAAACCTTTTAAAGACTTTATATGGCATTGACTACTTATAAAAGGGACCCTGGTATTTTGCCATATTTAATAATTATACCCTACAGCACTATGTGTTGGGGAAGATTTTTTTTCACCTTACAACACAGGATGGGGATATTATATAAGTATTGCAAATATCGTCCGATCCTCACAAAAATTTTCACAAGGGTGGGGTTGGGCTCAGAAGAGCTAGGCCTATTGTTTTCAAAGATGTCCGCAATATATTAGGGCGTTGAAATGGACCAACAACTAAAAATGTTTCTGATTTTGCAACCGTTATAAAGGTCACGAATAGAAACCAAAGGACACGAAATCTCGCATAAAGGTAGAGTTAGGGTAGCGTGTACTATGGACCACTGATTTTGTGTGAAAAAGTACCAGCATTACTTACAAGCGATATCCGAAATGTACAAAAGGCGAATTTCTGATAGATGAGTCTAAATTTGGAGATACAGAGGGTATTCTTGATTTTGAGATGATTGCAAAATATTTAGGGTTCAAATTAACCAAAAACAGAAATGTTTTTCCGATTACACAATTGAAGCCAATCGACACGCCTGTGAAGAGAGTTAAGAACAGGGAAGAATTCTAGCATTTTGGATGACCATTGGATTATATTTATCTGTAAAATGGACTACAACAACTAACAGCCCGACGGAGTGCATAAATGTTGGGCAAATGTCAAAAGCGAAATCTTCCGATATGGATTTGGACATAAGGGGGCTTCTAACATATTGTAGTGTTGTAGGGTATAACATAGTCGGCTCCGCACGACTATAGCCTTTTCTTACTTGCTTTATAGATAGCGTTGGATTACTTTTATAATCATTGGCTTTTTGGGAATATTTCTACAAAAAAAAAAAAAAAAAAAAAAAAAAAAAAAAATCAATATATTTCCACATTCAGGTATAATCCTTATATAAAAGTCTGATTTTAGTTATTGCGACGAGATTTTCCGTTACTAAATATTTTCCAAACAATTTTTTCATTTCCGGGTGGAAACTTTACGGCAGAAGATTTTTAATCTATTTTTATATGTTGTAATTATATAAAAAATAATTATATGTTGTAACAGTATAATTTTTTTTATCATTTTCACTTTTTTCGCCCTGAAGTGTTCCATTATTTTTTCTACGAAATTCCCCCCAAAAAAAAACGTGTGATGTTTCACCTCAATAAAGTGCAAATATTCAGACATTTATTTCCACTTTAATATCAGATTAAAGTAATAAGGACAGAAGCGACAAAAAAGTAAAAAATGAAGCCACCAACCCAGACCACCTTGCATTGTTTTACATTTTTATGAGTCCCGAGATTTTATTGCAAATAATTTCACATAAAAATCAGAAATGAAAATGAAATCATGGCAAGCATTAATGTCATTCATTTCCATTTTATTGTGTATTCCAATCACAAACATACATACATACATACGAACCCACCGGGGAATACGAAGCCACAGAAAACCGGGCAAAAAATGTGGAAATCACTGTCACACACATACAGGCCTATTGTCTGTCCCACCCGAAAAAAAAGAATGGCGAAAATTGCCTTCTGTTTTTATATTCACTTTTACATTATGGCAAGGGGAATGAATTGTGTATTTCTTTATAATTTTATGTTTTTTATTTCGACACAACAATAGCTATAACAGCGGGAATTATATTGTTGTTGGTTTTTCCTTGTTCTAATAGCAACTGCATAATGTTTTTTGTTTTGTTTTATTATTCAGACTGTCTCTTAGAGCCTTTAATGTCAAGTGTACTGCATTATATTGTCTACATTTATTTTATATTAACATACCCGCATATACATCCATACATATGTGTAGATGTGTGTGTGTGTATGTGCGCACATGTGCAAACTATTAAGAACACTATAGCAGCCTTAATGAGCTGCCATAAACATAATGGCGGTGCATAGTTTCACCTGCGGCATTGTCACAACGTCGTCGACTCAAATGCTAAAGTGTTCCATGTGGCACATCTGACACTTTTGTGATATGAACAGTTTCCAACCGTGAGCCAGGCACAAACGAGATTGGAAGGCAAAAAGAAAAAAATGGGAATTGATTTGGTTGTAGGAAATTATGAACTTAAGTAGTCTTTAAACTTTTTTGACAAGCAAAACACTTTACATTTTAAATAAACTATCCATTAAATAACCTATGAGAGAGAAATGGATGGAAAAAGAACGAGTAATGAGTTAGATACATACCCTCCAAATTAGACCATTGCATTTTTTTGGGACGCAACAATAGCAAGTGCGAATTTTTAATAGACCTTGGATATATTTTGTTAAAATACGAAATTGGATGATTTACAAATGTAGGGATTTACAAATGTAGGGATGTGCCAAGTTCAGACCTCCGGCCGAATCGGACACTCCTTTCTATACAGCCAGACATACAGACATTTTTGTTATATATATATGACTAGGAAATGGACACTGCTTCGTCAGCGAAAATTCCACCTTAAAATTTTAGATTCTTTCCAACAGTTGGTGTTAGGTCTTTTTATACCCTCCACCATAAATGGAACTGCCTATATTGGGTATCTTGATGATTTTAGCGACATTATTTACCGGAATTATTTCGTATTTGAAGTTCGTAATGGATGCTATAGCCTATGCCAGAAAATTGTCTGTGCATGTCCCCGTTTTATAAGGGGGTACTATAATCGGTATTTTAATAATTTTATCTACATTATAAACAGATTTTTTTTAAGTTTCGCATTTGAATATTGTAATAGCTTGTGACACAAGTTGCCTATGCAGGTCAACGTCGTCGTATAGACCCCTTTACTACACGGCTACATTCGGTATTTTCAAGATTTTAATAGAATTTTTAACGGGTTGTATTTTTTTTTTTTTTTTTTGAGAATTGCCAAATGTGTACCAAATGGTGGAGGGTATTCAAAGTTCGGCCCGACCGAACTTCCAGCTTTTTTACTTGTTTATACTCAAGATGCACAATAAGTTCACGTGGATTTTTTTTAACAAATCTTCATATTTCGTACAAAATTTGCAGACTTTCAAGGTTATAATTTGTATTCCAATGTTTCCTTTTTCGGAAAGAATTAAAAGAAAATGTCCACAAAATCGTTAATTTCGATGAGGATCAGTAAAACCATTATACAATGGACCACTTCCAATTTTTCTATCCCAAACTATGTCAACGTTTCCATATATAAACTCTTAAAACCAACAATGCCCAATTTTGTACCATTTAGTACTTTTTGTACAATTTTTGTACACATTTTCAAAAGAATGTGAAATTCCAGATCCCACCACAAACCTCAATATCAAATTTGAGGATTGCAGCCCTATACTTTCACCCAATATAAAATTTAGTACCATATAGTACTTTTCGCACAAATATAGGTCGCCAACAGTGAAATGCAATTCAAATTTCAGGATTTCAGCTCTATTCTTTTACCCAATACCAAATTTAGTTCCTTTTAGTAATTTTCATAAAATTGTAGTATACATTTCCAAAACCACCACAATATCTCAATCCCAAAGACAAATCAAATTCGAGATTCCTGCCCTATCCCCTTACCGAATAACAAATTTAGTATCATTTAGTATTTTTCGTAAAAAATTTCGGCCAAATCTCCAACACAAATACCATCAGTAATCTTATTATCAAACTCAGACAATACCAAATTGTACCAAATATGGTACAATTTAGTACAATGTAATACACATTTTCAAAACAAACGTCCATACCTCAATTCCAGATTTCAACAGATATCCCAATACCAACTTTTAATATTACGAGCTCCTTTTGTTCACTCAAAACAAAATTGTTCCATATTTAGTACCACATTGTAGAGTTCTTTAACTTAGTGCATATTTCCAAAACCAAAACCGGATTTCAAGCAGTATCCGCACAATGCCAAATTTAGTAAAATTTTGTGCGTTTCGTACGCTTGCTGATCGTGTTTCTAAACCCAACTCTTTAACGTAGCCCTAAACTCCAGCAGAGACTTCAATACCAATATTTTAAATTGTCAGATCAATCCGTTCAACCAAAACCAAATTGTGACGAATTTAGTACTGCTCTTACACCTAGGACATTTTTCCAAAAAAAAAAAAAAAAAAAACTGCTTAACTAGGTTAACTTAATTTTTATACTAAGTGCCAAGATATTAACTTAGCAGTACCCATACACAACAAACTTGACCCACATACAAAATTTCAAATAATAGCTTCAACCGTATTGCCCGGGCGTCGTTCAGTCGCTCATTATACCTACAGCCATATGACCACAGAAGGGTATATATCATTTGATACGGTCAAAACGTGCTTCATCGAAATAACGGTTTTAGACCCTAGGCCTCTTGGACCATATCCGTTATCGGAATTTGGAGTCGATGTAGGGGTATCCGTCTGTCCGTCTGTCTGTCCGTGCGCACCAGCAATATAACTCTGGATGGGAGTACCCAATTTGGTCCAAACTTGGTACATCGTAATATTATTATCAAACTTAGATCGAGTTCGGAGATGGGCAATATCGGCCCACTTCTTCTGGTACCTCCCCCGCAAAAGCCCATAATCTTCACAAAAAATAATTTACCTTATAGAACAAGAAAAGACTACCCAATTATATGCACAATTTCGGAAATTTATATCAGGTATCGGCCCACTCCATCAAATACCTCTCCCACAAAGCGTCAAAATTCTGAATAATCGTCTCTCCTATAAAATGTGAAATAAGTGTCCCATGGTCTTTAAATTTCACACATTCCAATTATTTTACAAGCACAAGATCGGGTATAAAGAACGGATAGAACGGGCCATTCCTGCTAGTACCTTCCCCCGAAAACGAGTCAAAATTTAGAGTAACCTCGATGCTCATAAAAGGCGAAATGAACATTCGATTCTTTTCAAACGTAGCACATCCTAATACTTTCACCAACACATCCAACTTGTCCTCTCGGTACCTCCAACATAAGAGGTCAACATTTTGAATAATTATAACTCCTATAAAATATGATATAAAAGGCCGATTGCCTCAAAATTTTTACCAACACAAGGTCTAGTATGAAGATAAAATATATCGGACCACTCCACAACAACGGGTCAAATTTTTAAAAAAAGTATGCGTCTCAGAAAATGAGTATCTTCAAATGTTACACATCCCAACATTTTTGTTGACAAAATATTTGGTGTATAGGTGGAATGTATTGGTCTACTCCTCCTGGTACCTCTCCCACAATGGGTCAAAGTTTAGGATAACTATACCTCTCATAAAATGCGAAACAAGCACTGATTCTTTTTAAACAGAACACACTCCAATATTTCTATGAACACCAGGTCTGGTGTGAAGACAATAGATATCCTCCCCCAGAAAAGGGTCAAAACTGTCAGTATTTAAATACTTGGTAAATCTAAATGCCTCTCTCTACCAGGGATCTGATGTGAATAAGGAGTCCATTGGTCCACTCCTAGATGAAGTTGGTTACTATTTCAAAGATAAAGACAGGAAGCCAAAATTGTGCACAGATCAGTCTTTAGTTTGCAGGCAGGTCAAGTTCGAAAATTGGTTAAATCGGTTCACGATATAGTATAGCCTCCATATAACGGTACCCCCCGATATTCGGTATTTTGATAATTTTAGCGACATTATTCACCGGAATTGTTTAAAATTTGGTATTTGAAGTTCGAAATGGGTACTACACCCTAAGACAGAAAAATGTCTGTACAGGTCCACGTCTTCGTATAGCCCACATATAGCGGTGCCTCCCGATATTCGGTATTTTGATGATTTTAGCGACATTATTTACAAGAGTTGTTTCAAATTACGTATTTGGAGTTCGTTAAGAGAACTACAATCTGTGACAGAAAATTATTTATGCAGGTCTAGGTCTTCGTATAGGCCCCATATATCAGTACCTCCCTATATTCGGTATTTTGACGATTTTAGGTACAATACCCATCGAAATTGTTTGTGATGTGGTATTTGAAGTTCGTAATGGATCCTACAGCCTGTGACAGATAATTATCTATGCAGGTGCAGGTCTTCGCACAGCTCCGATATTACGGTACCTCCCTATATACGATATTTTGACGTTTTTAGCTACATTATTCACTGTTTATTTCAAGCTATAGATATATCTGAACCGATCTTCACCAAATTTGACATTCTAGCTTCTAGACTCAATTCGGTCGTAAGTGCCAAATTTCATCCAATTTGGTGCACAATCCAAGGTAAATCGGACGAAGTTATATATGGGAGCTATATCCAAATCTGAACCGATAAAATTTAGCAAATGTATTTCTAAGCTGTATTTGATATATTTCCCCAAATATTGTTGTTACAGAGTGCCTATTACGGCTATAACAAATCGGCCATAACAAATAACAAATCGGATGAACAATATATATGGGAGCTATAGCTATATCTGAACCGATTTCGATCAAATTTGGCACACTTATTTTCGGGTCCAATCTGATTGTACGTGCAAAATTCCATACTATTCGGACTGATATTACACGTTTGGTGCACAATAAAAGGCAAATCGGACGAATATATATATATGGGAGCTAGATCTAAATGTTGACCGATTATTCCCATTTTCAATAGGGTTCGTCCTTGGGCCAAACAAATGATTTGTGCAAAATTTCATCTGGATAGGGCAATAAATGCGAACTGTACTTTGTTTACAAAAATACATGGACAGACTGTCTGTCCGTCGGACGGACAGACGGACGGACGGACATGCATAAATCGACTCAGAATGTGATTCTATGCAGATCATGAAAGGGAATTATGGGTCTATCTCGTTTCCTTTTGCCTGTTACAAACAAATGCACAAAGACATAATAACCTGACCACCTTGTGGTGTAGGGTATAAAAATGAATGTTGTAGCGCAGTGTTATATTTTTCTGCTGATGCGTATATCTCACTATAGAAGACGTTTACGTTTTTAAGTCTTCTACAACATTTTTATGAAATTCTGTGTTTATGTCCAGTAGTTTAATTTCGACATTTCAAAACTCTTCTATTTTTATAAAAAAAATCTAATTCGAACCCACTTACCCTTATACACCCGCACTTTCTCCTTTTTAATATTATATTTCTAATATGTGTATAACATTTGATATTCATGGCATTTTGTTCCAAACTAAAGAAAATCACAAATCATATAATGCAATTTGTAAGGATATGCATGTTGCATGAACGACATATAAACCAATGAAAAAACCCATGCCAGTCATCCAATCAGCAATTCATCTATCTCTTGAATCATGTCCATTCAACCAAACAACCAACCATCCAACCAGCCATTCATTCAACCGACAAGCTGGTCTCATAACTGCAACTTTTATCCTTTGTGACAACAGATGTTGCTGAAATAAATATGTAGCAAAATATATGTATGTAGCAAGTGATTCGTACAAGCATGCATGATGATAATATGCAAAGCTGACCAATTTGAAGGGAATAATAGGGTATACCGTAAATTATTGTTTTTTTCTTTTTGTATTTGCTTTTGTGAGTTTATGAAGAAGTCTAGGACCCCTTTATTATTTTATGAAAAAGAAAAAATATCTTTTTTAAAATTTTCCGATTATGTGTACGTATGTATATACAATGCATATAGACATGCACATAAATAACGGAAAATTATCATGGGATTGTATTCACTCATGATATATTATATTATATCACATGCATATGTATATATACATATGCATATGAATGCTTATGATTGCCATCATGGTGGCATAAGTTTAACCACATAAGAGAACAACACCATTGACAAATGAAGGCAACCGGAGGAGAAAGGTATGTTTGTAGCCCAATCTGAATGCCGCTTTGGTCTTCCAAAACTTGGATGTTGCCCAGATTTAAAAATGAATTCTGCTGACAGTTGCATTAAATTGTTGTACGAATGTCAAATTTCACCACCACCACCACCGCCAACAACAACAGTCATTATTGTCTGGGACAGATACAGTCAAGATGACAACATGTATGTAGCTGTCATAAAATAATAGTCACAACAATACATGAGTTGTATACTTCTAGATGAATGTCCTGCTCAGGATAAGGATTAGAATATGACTTGTGCTGCATGTGTCACCAACATTTCAAGTAAATTAGATGATATTAGCTTGCAACAAGGGTTTGTGATATGACATATGCTGCCGAAAAATGCAGGCTACTGCGGCCGAGAATGTACATGTGTAGGCATGTATTTATATCCTACAATATTATGTATTGAGATTATAATAAGTAGGATTGGACCAAAAGGTTTATAACAACTCGAAATGTTAATTCGAGAACCACAATGTAGTATGATCATATCTCGACGAGCTGGGTCAATCTAGCTACGAGCCTTAATCTGCTCAAATTAAACTGTAATCATTCTATAGGTGATCATGAACGAAAGAACTACATTTTTCCTGATTTTGGACCAGTCAGATACCTTTCATCGGCAGTTATAATGGACCATATGGTTTGTGTGGAATATGCCTTAAATTTTTTATTCAACCGCAAATATAATAAATATATGAGAGGAACACTTCCGACCTTTATTGTGAAATATTATTGGGAATCTAAATTCTTCAAATATTGTTTTGAATTCCCATAAGCACATCGAAAAGCGTAATTATAGGGCAAATTCGACGCAAATTTTTTAACATGGCTCCAGTCGATAACCAAAATAACTATTCTGCAACAAAATAGTGGACCGAAAACACACATATTTATGAAAAAAAGGGTTATTTTTAAAGAGTTAAACAAAAGTACAGATAAAACAAGTAAAAAAACATTAAGTTCGGCCGGGCCAAACCTTTAATACCCTCCACTTTAGGGTAAAAGAAATATTAGAAGAAGTTTGGCAAAAACCATTAAAATGCCGAATATCAGGAGGTACCGTTATATGGGGGCTACACCAAAACGTGGACCTATAATTACAAAGTTTCGCCACACGAACTAGGACCCATTATGACCCACAAATACCAATTTTTAGACAAATCAGTGAAAAAATATGGCAAAAACCATAAAAAACCGAATATCGGGAGGTACCGTTATAAGGGGGCTACACCAAAACGTGGACCTATAATTCAATGTTTTGCAACACGCTCAGGAACCCATTATGACAAACAAATACCAATTTTTAGACAAATCAGTGAAAAAATATGGCAAAAACTATCAAAATACCGAATATCTGGAGGTACCGTTATATGGGGGCTATACCAAATCATGGACCCATACATGCAATGTTTCGCCACCGGAGCTGGAAACCATTATATACGTGAAAAAATGTGGCAAAAAAAAAAATAAAAATACCGAATATTGGGAGGTACCTTTATATGGGGGCTATACCACAATGTGGACCTATACATGAAATGTTTTGCCACACGCTCAGGGAACCGTTATGACCTACAAATACCAATTTTCAGACAAATCCGTGAAAAAATGTGGCATAAATCATCAAAATAACGAATATCGGGAGGTACCGTTATATGGGGACTATACCAGAACGTGGACCGATACATCTCATTTTCAATACCAACCATCCTAGACACAATTCAAATAGCTCTGCTAAATTTTGGCGCTCTACGTCAAATAATGTGGACTGTATCGTGATTTCAACAGACAGATAGACAGACAGACGGACAGACAGACAGACAGACAGACAGACAGACGGACAGACAGACAGACGGACATCGTTAAATCGACTTAGAATTTTATGCTGATTATGAATATATATACTTTATGGGGTCTAAGACGAATATTTAAGGATGTTACAAACGGAATGCCAAAGTTAATATACCCTCCTTTCCAAGGTGGAGGGTATAACAAGGAGAAGAGTATCGGTCGGTTTTGCCGACAGATGTATACCCTCAGCCAATGTTCGGTTATTTAAATATATTTTGACTACTGTTATGAATTTTCAAACTCTTGACCCTCTATGGAGTGGATTTTGAAAGAATGGGACAATGTTGTCCATTTCATATCGGACCCAAATAAATATATATGTGTAGTATTATGAATATGTAAGAAAATCGAACATTTATATCCAATTTATGGGAAATCTTAATTTCCATATTCAGCTCAGAGAGACATATATTTAGATATAGCAAGTTGTAAAAAAATCGCTGAGTTGTTTTGCAATTTATGACAGATAAAATTATTAAAAAATTGTGTCTCTTTTTTTTGGGTGAGGTATCAGAAGGGTTTCGCAGATAGCATATAGCATCTTCACAACAGACCTTGTGTTAGCAAAAATGTTTGTATGTGTGAGATTTGAAGAGAGTCGGATTCTTATTTCGCCTTCTTTGAGCGTTTTGTTTTTCGTCGTTTTTCTTTCAGTGCACAAAATATGTATTTTTTTAGAAAATGTCGACCTTTGTGGGGATATATTCCATCTTAACACCAGACCTTGGGTTAATATAAATATTGGGATGTGTGAAATTTGAAGACAAACGGAATGTTACATCACATTTTATGAGAGTTGTTATTTTGACCCTTTGTGGGCTAGGTACCAGAAGGAGTGGACCGATATTGTCCGTTTTCGCACGCAAATATTAGGATTTGCAAAGTTGGAGCAAAATAGGATTATCGTTTCTCTTTCATCGTAAAAAAATATATATTTTTGAAAATATCGACCATTTGTGGGGGAGCTACCAGATGGAATGGACCGATATTTTCCATTCTCGCACCAGGCCTAGCACTGACGCAAATATCGAACATTTCAAAGTTGGAGCAAAATCAGATTATCGTTTCTCTTTCTGTGCAAAAAATAAGAATTTTTTGAAAATTTCGACCATTTGTGTGGGAGGTACCTGAGGGAGTGAACCGATATATTCCTTCTTAACAACATATCTTGGGTTTATATAAATATTGGGATGTTTGAAATTTGAAGACAATCGGACTCTTACATCACATTTTATGAGAGTTGTAATTATTCAAAATTTTGACCATTTGTGGTGGAGGTACCTGATGGAGTGGACCGATATTGTCCATTTTCATACCTGACCTAGCACTGTCGCAAACATTAGGATGTGTATAATTGGAGCGAAATCGGATTATTCTTTCACTTTCTGGGCAAAAAATATTTTTTGGAAAATTTCGACCTTTTGTCGGGGAGGTACCAGAAGGAGTGGTTGGCTGGTGCGCACGATAACTCTCGAAGGAGTATCCAATTTGGTCCAAACTTTGTATATCATAATATTATTGTCAAACTTAGATCGAGTTCGGAGATGGGCAACATCGCTGCACTCCTTCTGGCACCTTAATATTTTCAACAGAGCTATGTGCGAAAATCGATAATATCGACCCAATCCATTAAGTACATCCCCCACAAATGGTCAAAATGTTGGAATAATTATAATTCGTATAACATGAGATGTAAAAGTCGGACTGTCTTAGCGTATCTCAATGTTTTACTAAAAGAAGAACCGATGTGAATATGAAATATTTCGGGTCAGTCCTTCCGGCAACTCCCACACATAGGGTTAAAATCTTAAATAATGATATCTCTCAAGGGATGTGAAATAAGCACCGGATTTCCTTCAAATGCCACACATCCCAATATTTTCATTTGCGTCTTATATTATCTGAAGTAAAGATGGAATACATCGAACCACTCCTTTTGGTACCTCTCCCACAACAGGTCAACATTTTGAATAAATGTATCTCCTATAAAAGGCGAAAAAAGCATGTGACTCATTCTAAACTTTCCACGTTTCAATATTAATTCTAAAAATATTTGTTGTGAAGAGGGTAGATATCGGACTACACTTCTTTTGAATAACAACACTTTCATAAAAGCCAAATAGGCTTCAGATTCTCCTTAAATTACACACATCCCAATGTTTCTACTAACGAAAAATCTGATGTGAAGATATGATATATCGCTCCACCCTCCCGGACCAAGAGGCCAAAATTTTGAGTAATTATATTTCTAATAAAATGCGAAATATTAATACTGATAGATATCGGGCCAACCCATCTGGTATCTCTCCCACATAGGGTAATAATTTTAAATGTTTTTATATCTCATAACTTGCGAAACAAGTCAACCATTCTTTTCCAACTTTGTTTATCTTAATGATGTTCTCAATCAAAGATCTGATGTAAATATGAAAATTTTCGGCCAACTCCTTCTGGTAACTCCCCCACAAAAGTTAAACATTTGGATTATTCGCATAAAATTGGAAATAAATATCGATTTTATTTAAATTTTAAATTTTAATTTTTTTTAGATTTTGCACATCCTAATATTATTATTAGTATAAGTTGAAGTACAATTCGTCGGCTCACTATATTTGGTACCCCACGCATATTTCAAGGTTTTCCAAAAATTATCATTTAAAGTGAAGGAAGGAAAAAAGTAGATAAATTCGGCAGGGTCAGACTTTTAATACCCTCCTTTTGGAAGTACTTATAAATTTTCAAAAAAAAAATAAAGTGAAATCCTTTATATGAAGGATATACGAAGACGTGATATGTTGTAGGCTATTGTACCGATTCCGAACTTCAAATACGAAATTTGAAACAATTCCGGTGAATAATGTTGCTAAAATCATGAAAATGTCGAATAACAAAAGTACCGTTATTTTGGACTGAATACGCATTTATTTGGTCATACGCTGTAGTACCCATTAAGAACTTTAAGTATAAATTTCAAAACAATATCGCTAAAATTACCAAAATGAAGAATAAAGGGAGTACTGTTATACCTAAGCTATACGTAGGCGTGGTCATGCTCCATGAACGGAATTTCTACTACCTACACCCCTACACACTGCCATAATTTTGATAATCATATTAAATGACACAAAAATAGCCGAATTTCAATAATATCACATTTCATAGCTATTCTGCGCATTTAATGAATTTCACAATAAAATGACATTACATTTTCACTTTTCAATTCTAAATTGGGTTTGGGATTTTTTTTTTTTTGCTAGGATGGTTTTTTTTTCTTTATGCCTGTGTTTTTTTTTTTATTTTCTTTCAGCTCACAACAATTTGCGTACATTTTTCTGTAATTGCTCCCGGGCATGCTTTCAAAGGCATACATTCATATTTACTTGGAAGAAATGTTATAATGCCCTTGGTTCATTATTAAGATACTGACAATAATCTTAACTGAGAAAAATTTTATTATTTTTTTTTTTTTAAGTATGTGTGGGCGTTTTTTTTTTCATGTGCGAACATTATGAAAGTCTATTATCGAATATTCTACTGTTATACAAACATCATGTTAACAGTTAACACACATTAACTCATATGAGAAGTATATAAAAATCTGAACCGGTTACGATCAGTTCCCACCGGGTTCGCCCTTGGGCCAACGAAAAGACACTGTGAAAAATGTCATTTCTATTGGACAAAAGATGCGACCAGAACTTTGTTTCCAAATATCTATATCTATAATAGAGGAAAATGTTCGTTTGATTGTTTGTAATTTATGGACTTGAAACCCGCTGTATAGATTATCCTGAAAATGTCCGAGTATACTACAACATAGCCTGAAAGTAACATAGGCTATATATATTCTTGAAATTCCATTTGGAACTGGAGATATAGCATCAGAATCGGAGGTACTTCCCAAGAATTTAGATTTTATATGCACATATCTATTGGAATGTATAACGAAATTTAAAACAAACATACATTTGCAACTTTATATTGAAATCGATTCAGATTTGAATATAGTTCCCACATACATTTCGTATAAGATACGTATGTCCGATTCCAATAAATTTCGACACCAGTGTCTAAATTTGGTACAATAATATATCTTTCAAATTATATTTAAATCGGTTCAGAATTGGATATAGCTCCCATATATATTTTCAGACGATTTTATATATTTGATGAGCCAAACATGATACGTATGTCCGATTCTAATGAAATTCAAACAGAGAGACGAGATTTGGTACCAAAAAAAATTTGCCAAATTATATTGAAATCGGCTGAGGTTTGGATATAGCTCTCATATATATACACTGGTGGCCAAAACTAAAGCAACTGCAATAACAAGGAGAATGAATGCCCTGTAACTTTTTCAAAAATTAAGAAAATGAGAAAGTTTTTCTTGTTTTAAATTAGGTACTTCATTCACTTTTTAAAAACCTAAAACATAAAACCAAAATTCATTTTTATATAAAAAAAAAATTGTTTGGTAAAGTCAATTAACCCGATTTTGGCTTGGACAAAACAAAAGCAACTCTGTTGTACATTCAAATAACCGCTGCAATTTCAGTTGTTTTTACTGTGATATTAATAGCTTTTTGCTTCCTTCGACAATTTCGCTTGTCATATGTTCTTTTTGAGAAGTTTTTTTACAACATTATGTGTTTTTATTTTCGTTTTTTAAGTACTGCCCAAAAAATTTTAAAAATGGCTAAAAGCAAATACAGTACCTGAATAAAACAGAAATTATCAGTGACTATCAAAACAACATATCACAGAAAATGATTTCCGAGAAATATTTCATAAATATTTATGTGATTTCATAATTATTTCTGTATACTAAGTCGGTTTTTTGAAACTGGATCAGTAGTAACAGTCCATAACGGATGAAGGCCGTGAAAAACTTCAGACCGTACTGATCCACAAATTGTGAGAGAAATAAAAAACAACTATTTAAGAGTTCAACTGGATTGGTGAGAGAACAATCATTGGAAATAAGCTCGAGATCAGTGCGTAGACGAGTAGTGGCAGCTTGTCTACATGCCCGTAAGCCATCAAAAAACTATTCATATCTGAAAAAATCAAAAAGGCTTTCGGAAACGATAATATTAAGTGGAATCAAGCTCAATGGAAAGAAACATTATTTCTGGGATGAGTCTACGTTTAATATTAATAGCTCAGACGTGAAAAATTTTACAAAGATGTGTTGGACATCGCGTTGTTCCCTTACGCTGAGTAAAATATTCGGCTGATTTGGGTGTTTCAGCATGACAATGATCCCAAACTTGTATCAAAACTTGTAAAATATTGGTTGCGGGAGTCAAAAATTCATGTTTTGTTATGGCCGGCACAATCACCTGACCTAAACTCCTTAGAAAACCTTTGGAGTATCGTAGATAGGAAGATTAAGAGAGATTCGAAAATAAATAAGCACAACATTTTCTAAAGAATTCGGGGTGCCTGGGAAAGCACACCCAAGGATCAAATTGAGCGTGTTATAGATTCAATGACTCGTAGGTGTGCAGCTGATATCAAAAATAATGGTTATGCTATCGACTACTAGCCAAAATTTAATTATTTTAAAATAAAAAATTAAAAGTTGCTTTAGTTTTGACCAAGCAAAAATTGGGTCATTTTAGTTTTCCACATATTATTTTTCGTTCAAAATTATTTTTGTATTTTTATTTTTAGTTTCCTAAAAGTGAATTAAACCCCTCATTTAAAACTGGAAAAATAATTACGATTTGTTTATTTTTGTAAAAGTTACAGGACATTTATTGTCTTTGCGATTTAAGTTGCTTTAGTTTTGGCCACCAGTGTATATATATGGTGAGATAAAAAAAACTACAACATAGTCAAACGCCATAATTTTTACATTTGTTTTTAAATGTTATTGAGCGAATGCAACATATGTCGGAAATAGCATCAAATTTTAGAATAAGTTTAGCTTTTTTCGAATTGGTCACCTTTGGCATGAAATGTGACCTTCTAACGGATAATGAAACCGTCACACGCTGCCCAAATGTTGATCTGCGGTATTTTGGGCCATTCCTGGCGAAGCGCTTGCTTGAGGTGATAGACATTTTGGTATTTTTTAGTGCCAACATTGCTTTGGTATCCGGAGATTTTGTTGGCCATTGTGCTCTGGAAATGTAGAGAGGAATCTTATTTTATAACCATTCTTGGGTGGCACGTGCTGAGTGCGATGGTGCTGAGTCCTGTTGGAATGCCCAAGGTTTGCGGGAAAAATGTCTGCATGCCCAAGGCTTTAATACACCCTCCAGAATATTTTCACGATAACTTTCGGCATTTATTCTGATGCCACGGTCGACTAATATGAGCGGAGAGCGACCATAAGCTGTTATGGCGGCCCACACCATTGCCATGACCGGCGCTTAAGTTCTGGTGGCCAACCGAAGGTGCACATTTTCAGCTGACCTCTTTGGCAAGTAAACACGATAATTTTGTTTGTTTACAAACTGCTGGACAACGAATGTTTTCTCATCTGAGAAAACCAAATTCGGCAGTTCACCACTTTCGGTCAAGCGAAGCAACTCTTTAGCTCTTTTGAGACTATTTTCTTTCTGTTGCGGTGTAAGTTCTTGCACTTTTTGGAATTTCAATGGCTCATTATCCAATATTTGCGAATAGAATATTGCGATATATTCAGCTCACCAGCCATTTTTAGGCCACTTCGACGCGGGTTTTGATCAAGTCGCTTTTTTACTTTTCGACACATTTCTGCTGATGTTGCTGTTTTCTTCCGTCCACTTTCTTGACGTCGGGCTACGCTACCAGTATCACGGTAACGAGCGATGGTACGAGACATAAAAGATTTATTCACATTTAAATGCTGGAGTGCTCTAACGGTAGCCACTTGTGGTGTAAATGTAAATTCTGTCAAATTATATTGAAATCGGTTCAGATTGGGATATGATTTTATTAAGAAGCATTGACCCACAAAGCCTTTGCAATACCTCGAATTTACTAATTGCAACAGAAACGCCACTCAACTACAAAAGATTGCACGCTTGGCATTTGCTATTTCATGCGGACTAAATTTGGCAAGTTCTGATTTTCTCATGGTCAGCTGCTCTTGATATGTCCACGCGTTGGTAGAGCGAGCTATTTGTTAAAAGCTTACAATAATTACGTTCTTTTTTAATTTTTGAATTTGTTTAATTTTTTTTATATATAAAATTGTGAATGCATATAAAATCAAAGGGGTGGGAGTGAAGCGCACCGGATTCAGCTAGTACAATATAAAAGTCAACACAATATGTGATGCTGCAAAAATCAGCAGAAGTAACAAGAACTAATTTATAACATTATTTCACGTGCTTCGTGTTGAAGATTCATTTAAAAGTTAATTTGCATTTCTAACAGATTCTCATGTCGTTTTCAAAATCTCCCAAAGAAATATTTGGAAATATTGCTGGCATAAAAATAAAATTGTTGTAACCACTATCTTAGAGTGGGGAGAATAAAAACAACATTTCGTAAAAACGTATGACGTATATTGGCTTTTATTTACCACAAAATGGTAACTACCTATATTATATAGACTTACGCATATAACAAGTTGTAACGAGTTATTTACATTAAACAAACATGTTAAGTGAAGTATCGGCAAGGTATGAGGGTTGCAATGTGACAAGTGCCCTTACTCACCCTTTTTGAATCAATTTATTAACTTTGAAGGTTAAAGGTTCGCAGGCGAACATATATAAATATTTTCACTTCTGAGTTTTGAAAATATTTACATTTAATATGAATGGTTATACAAGGAGTATAACGGTGTAAAATTTGACCCTTTGTTGTACCCTCCACCTTGGAAAGGAGGGTATATTAACTTCGTCATTCCGTTTGTAACATCCCTAAAGATTCGTCGTAGACACCATAAATTATATATATTCATAATCAGCATAAAATTCTATGTCGATTTAACGACGTCCGTCTGTATGTTAAAATCACGATACAGACCACATTGTTTGACGTAGAGCGTCAAATTTTGGCAGTACAATTTGTATTGTGTCTAGGATGGTTGGAAATGAAAATGAGATATATCGGTCCACGTTTTGGTATAGTCCCCATATAACGGTACCTCCCGATATTGTGTATTTTGATGATTTATGCCACATTTTTTCATTGATATTTGTAGGTCAAAATGGATCCTAGTTCGTGTGGCGAAATATTGTATGTATGGGTTCACGCTTTAGTATGGCCCCCATATAACGCCACCCCCCGATTTTTGGTATTTTGATGATTCTGGCTAATTTTTTTCACGGATTTTTCAAAAAATTGGTATTTTTTAGTCATAGTGGGTTCTAGTTCGAGTGGCGAAAAATTGTATATATAGGTCCACGATTTGGCATAGCCCTCCCGATATTCGGTATTTTGATGATTTTTGTCACATTTCTTCGCGGATTTGTATTTTTGTGTCCTAATGGGTTCCAACTACGTTGCCGAAATATTGTAGGTAACGGTATCTCCCGCTTTTGATGATTATTGTTACATTTTCCCACGAATTTGTCAAAAATTGGTATTTGTGGGTCACAATGGGCTCTAATGTTTCCTTTACCCCAAGGTGGAGGGTATTAATAGTTCCAAACTTAATGTGTTTTTACTTGTTTTTTTAAGCTAGTTGTTTCGTTACGTATTAAAAAGTAGTTCAAAATTAGCAATTTAAATGCTAAACAAAAAAAAAAAAAAAACAGATCCGTTCAGCCAGAACGAACTTTTAAATCCCCCCACCATTTTAAAGGAATTTGAAAAATTTTCAAAAAATAACTGTTGTGTGGGACCTATACGAAGACCTCCATATGCAATTTTCTGTCATAGCCTGTAATAGTCATTGGAAACTTCAAATACGAAATTTGAAACAATTCCGGTTAATAATGTCGCTTGAATCATCAAAATACCGAATGTAGGGAGATAGCGTTATATGGGGACTATACCAACTATACCTACTTTTCATAGATCTATTTACCCACATAATCTATTCGGTTCTAATTTTTTTATACCCTCAATCATGTTGCCTTACCAAAATAAGGGTTTTAGACCCTATGACTCGTTGCACTAAATCCATTTCAGGACATTTGGAGTCGATATAGTTATGTCCGTCCTCTCAAAGGAAGTATCCGATTTGGTCCAAACTTGGTACATCGTATTATTATTGTCAACCCTAGATCGAGTTCGGGGATTGGCAATATGGTCACTTCTACCTGTACCTCCCCTTCAATATTTCAACATTTTCAAAGAAAATAATTTACTGCATAGATAGAGAAATGATAATCCGATTTTGCTCCAACTTTGCATATACTAATATCTGCATCAGTGCTAGGTCAGGTGCGAAAATGGACAATATCGGTCCACTGCATCAAGTACCTTCTCTAAAAACGGTCAAAATTTGGAATAATTATAACTCTTATATAAAGTGATGTAAGAGCCCGATTGTCTTCAAGTCAAACGTATCACAATATTTGTACTAATCTAAGGTCTGGTGCGAAGATGGAATATATCGGTCCACTCCTTTTGATACCTCCTCAAATTTTCAAAAAAAAAAAAAAGAATATTGAGGTGCAAAAATGGATAATATCGCTCCACATCATAAAGTACCTCCCCCACAAAGAGTTAAAATTTCGAATTATTCTCTTATAAAATGTGTTGTAAAAGCCCGTTGGTCATCAAATTGCACACATTCCAATATTTTTATAAACCCAATATCTGGTGTTAAGATGAAATATATCGGTCTACTCCTTCTGGTACAAGGGGTCAAAATTGTGAATATTCCATGCAGACTTGGCACATCTCAATATTTCCATCAATCCAAGATCTGTTATAAAGATAGTAGAGATCGGACCATTCCACCTGGTGCCTCCACCACAAAGGGTTTAAATTTTGAATAATCAAAACTATCTTAAAATCCGAAATGAGGATCCGCTTCTCTTCAAATTAAACACATCACAATATTTCTGTTAACCCAAGGTCTGGTGTGAAGATGAAATAAATCGGTCCACTCCTTTTGGTACGTCCCCCACAAATGGTTCAAGATTTTCAAAAACAAATGCCCAAAGAAATAGAAATATGCATCCAACTCTCGCATACGTACAAACATTTTTGGTACCTCACGCACATTTTAACATTTTCTGAAATATATAAAACCAGTAAAGAAAGTCTTAAAGTCGAGCGGGACCGACTTTATGATACCCTACACCACTTTGCTAATTTAGTAGAAATCTGCATAACAATTAAAAGTTTTTATGGGAGTTATAATTTAAAGTTCAAATACTAAATATGCCGAAGCATTTGTATTTTTTAAATTCGTACTTGTATTGCCCATTTGGTGCAAAATCAATTTGAAATCGGATAAAAATATATATGGGAGCTATATCCAAATCGGAACCGAGATCGGTTCTGATTTGGATACAGCTCAGATATTTCTGAGCTGTATTTGATACATTTCCCTGAATGTCGTTGTTACGGAGTGCATATTACGGCTGTGGGTAACAAATATAACAAATCGGAGGAACGGTATATATGAAAGCTATAGCTATATCTAAACCGATCTTCACCAAGTTTCAAATACTAGCTTCTAGAATCAATTCGGTCGTAAGTGCCAAATTTCATCCCATTTGGGCAAATATTAGACGTTTGGTGCACACTCAAAGGCAAATCGGACGAAGCTATATATGGCAGCTATATCCAAATCTGAACCGATCTCGATAACATTTAGCAAATGTATTTCTGAGCTGTATTTGAAATATTTCCCCAAATATTGTTGTTACAGAGTGCATATTATGGCTGCGGAGGTCAAAAATAACAAATCGGATGAACAATATATATGCGAGCTATAGCTATATCTGAACCGATTTCGATCAAATTTGGCATACTTATTTTCAGGTCCAATATGATCGTACGTGCAAAATTCCATACTATTCGGACTGATATTACACATTTGGTGCACAATAAAAAGCAAATCGGACGAAGATATATATGGGAGCTATATATAAATTTTTACCGATTACCTCCAATTTCAATAGGGTTCGTCCTTGGGCCAAACAAATGATTTGTGCAAAATTTCATCTGGATAGGGCAATAAATGCGAACTGTACTCTGTGCATGGGCAGACGGACGGACAGACGGACGGACGGACATGCATAAATCGACTCAGAATGGGATTCTATGCAGATCATGAAAAGGAACTATGGGTCATTCTCGTTTCCTTTTGCCTGTTACAAACAAATGCACAAAGACATAATACCCTGACCACCTTGTGGTGTAGGGTATAAAAATCTCATAAAAACGGAAGGAAACGAAACTGGCGCGTTGCAATATTTATAGCATATTTATTTAGGTCCGATACGAAGTGGACAACATTGGCCCATTAATTCGGAACCCAACCCAGCCAGCAGTTTGATTAGTCATAACAGAAATACAAATATATTTGAATAATCGAACATTGGCTGAGGATATACATCGGTTGACATAACCGACTGATGCTTTTTTTATACCCTTCACCATAGTATGGAGGGTATATTAAGTTTGTCATTCCGTTTGTAACACCTCGAAATATACATTTTAGACCCCACGAAGAATATATATTCTTGATTAGCATAAAATTCCATGTCGATTTAGCGAAGTCCGTCCGTTTGCACGTCTGTGGAAATCACTCTAGCTTCCGAACGGAATCAATTAGATTGATAAATTTTTTTTCAAATTTATATCATATATGCAGAACTTTTGGTATTGAAAATGGGCTATATAGGTCCACGTTTTGGTATAGCCCCCATATAACGGCACCTCCCGATATTCGGAATTTTGATGATAGTAGCTACATTATCCACCGGAATTGTTTCAAATTTGGTATTTGAAGTTCGTAATAGATACTACAGCCTGTGCCCGAAACTTGCTTAAGAAGATCCACATCTTCGTATAGCCCCCATATAACGGTACATCCCGATATTCGATATTTTGATGGTAGGGTGTAAGTAATAGAAATCAAGTTATACTTCCATTTTTTCTTTATATTCAACAATTCGGTGGCCCCTTCACTTGTATTAAAATATTTGTGGGTATATGCCTTACCATACTCCATAGGAAATTGTGTGGCTTTTTAATTATGTATACCGCATGCAAAATTTATTGTATTCAACAAATTTAAATAATAGATAACCACTTATAGTCTCAATATTTCTCTCAAGTATTAACCAAATAAATTGAACTTAGAACTAATTATTCCTGAGGGTCCCCTCGATGGGCCATTCAAATATTTTTAATTAAACACTAAAACAAACAATGCAAAATTAAAATATTCATTCAACCCCCCAATCGGTTGCTATGAAAACAAAATTGATTTTTTTACTTCATTTCCTTTCATATCTAACTACCGAAACACTTAATTCAGGTTATCATAATATTTGATTTTGAGTCAGTACTAAAAATGAATAATATTATTATTTTTCCTTCTGTCAAGGTCAAAAATACGCAGATAGCTTTGGATTTAATAGCAGATGCCGTACATTCGCTATCATTGCCGCTGAAGCCTTAAAAGTAGAAAAAGGGCCAGCCAATAAGCAATTTGGCCCACTTGTAATCAAGTTCAAGTGTTTGGCAATATTTATTGTGGTTTCATGGGTAGAAAATATTCGATACAACATACAAACACAGCTATTCAACACACCCTCTTGTGTGGATGTATGTGTGTAACTTTGAACTCCCAGATGCATATCCAATCACTCATTGTGAAGCTATCAGGTGCTAGTAGTTGTTTTACCCACCAATTCTCAGGGTTTGCTGCTTTTGGTGCTTGACGGTTGGCATTCGCGGTATGCCAACATGCCACCGCACCAATGACGTCAGAAGTAGTCATCATGATTGGCGCTATTGTTGTTGTTCTCATCGTCGTCGTCGTGGAAATTTAATCTCCTGTGATTGACAGTGTGTTAATTTGGTTGCAGATAAAAGTAAAGTCAATAAATCGTTTAATACACTTAATTTTAGTTTTTATTGCCACACACACACACAAACACACACTCACACAGTGACACAAAATCGTCAAATTACACACAAGGACAAATATGAATAAAGGAATGAATGGAAATAGTAAAATTTGGATTTTTTTTGCATTTATTTGTTATCCAAGGTAATATGAGCGCAGTCGTGATAAGATAAGAGCTTACCTCGCAGAGGAAAGGGAACAATATTGAAGAACGAAATGAAATATTATTAATTGATATTTTTGAAGAGGGCGACATTTTTGGTTTGATTTCGTTGATTAATCGAAGGTCTGTCAATTGTGGCGTGGTATTCCATCAAATCAATTTGTAAATAAGTTGTATCATCAAGGTGGTTTCAGTGTGACATATATTATTGTTTTAGTATATAATCAGGGTCTCAATTGTTAAAGAAAAATAATTAATTTACAAATCAGAAGAAAACGAAATAAACTTTTGGTTAAAATTGAGAAACTTGGTATAATACCAATAAGTTTTTTTTAATTTTTTTTTTTTTAGGAAAATCCGTCGTATGGTCCTTTGTATAAGTGTATATACCATATGCGACTAAAAGCTACAAAAGCCAGTGAATATTAAACAAGTAAAAAATCTGTAAGTTCGGCCGGGCCGAACTTTCAACACTCTCCACCATTTGGTACAAATTTGACAATTTCCAAAAAAAAAAAATAATAATAATAAAATCCGTTAAAAATTCTGTTAAAATCTTAAAAATACCGGACGCCTATATGACAACGTAGACCTGCATAGGCAACTTTTGTCATAAGTTATTACAATATTTTAATGCGAAACTTGAAGAAAAATCTGTTTATAATGTAGCTAAAATCATCAAAACACCGAATATAGGGGGTTCCGTTATATGGGGGCTATACGAAGACGTGGACCTGCACAGACAATTTTTTGGCATGGGCTGAAGTTTCCATTACGAACTTCACATGCGAAATTTGAAACGATTCCGGTAAATAATGTCGCTAAAATCATCAAAATACCGAATATCGGGGGGTATGGTATATGGGGGCTATACGAAGACGAAGACCTACACATATTAATTTCTGTCTTAGGCTGTAGTATTCATTACGAACTTCAAATGCCAAATTTGAAACAATTCCGGTGAATAATGTCGCTAAAATCATCAAAATACCGAATATCGGGAGGTACCGTTATATGGGGGCTATATGATAACATGGACCTACATGGCCCATTTACGAACTTAACCTGCCTACTGGCAAAATATACATGTGTGCAAAATTTAAACCTTCTATCTCAATTTGTTCGAAAGATAGCGTGATTACAACAGACAGACAGACACATAGACAGACAGACGGACATGGCTAAATCGTCTTAGAATTTTACGCTGATCAAGAATATATGTACTTTGTTGGGTCTGACATGAGTATTTCGAGGAGTTACAAACGGAATGTCAAAATTAATATACCCTCCATAGTATGGTGGAGGGTATAAAAATCCGTAATATTTTACATATTAATATTTTATCCTAATATTTGCATCAGTGCTAGGTCAGGTGCGAAATTGGACAATATCGGTACACTCCATCAAGCATCTCTCCCCAAATAGAAAAAAAATTTTGAATAATTATAACTCTTATAAAATGTGATGTAAGTGTCCGATTGCCTTCAAAATACACACATCCCAATATTTTTATTAACCAAAGGTCTGGTGCGTAGATGGAATATACCGGTCCACTCCTTCTGGTTCCTCCCCCACAAGGGGTCAAAATTTTTAATAACCAAAACGATTATAAAATCAGAAATAAGCTTCGGATACTCTTAATATTTAACACATCTCATTAATTCTACCAACACAAAATTTGCTGTGAAGATGGAATATACCGGTCCACTCTTTCTGGTACCTCCCCCACAATGATTCAAAATTTTGAATAACCAAATCGATTATAAAATCCAAAATAAGTTTCCGGTTCTCTTCATATTTTACACATCCCATTATTCCTACTAACACAAGATCTGCTGTGCAGATTTAATATATCGGTTCACTCCTACTGGTACCTCCACCACAATGGGTCATCTCTTTGAATATCCATGAAGCTTATAAAACGAGAAATTAACATCCGTTTCCATTCAGACTTGGTACATTTGTGAGATAAAAATACTGCAACCAACTTTAGATTGCTGTAATTTCTAAGACAATCGTCCGACAGCTGTTAAAATTATTCCAGTGACAGCTCATTATATTGTTTACAAGTGTACAAAATCATTTTGGTGAGAATTTTCCAGAAAATAGTTATTGGTGATGGAATTGAAGCGGGTTAGTGTGATTTCTTTATATTTGGCTGGAAAACTACAAGTGGCTATCGTTGGAGCACTCCAGCATTTAAATGTGAATAAATCTTTTGTGTATCGTACCATCACTCGTAACCGTGATACTGGTATTGTAGCCTGACGTCAAGGAAGTGGACGGAAGAAAGCAGCAATATCAACAGAAATGGTTCGAAAAGTAAAGAAGCGAATTGATCGGAACCCGCGTCGCAGTGGCCGAAAAATGGCTCGTGAGCTGAACATAGCGCAATATTCCATTCGGGGTAAAGCCATTGAAATTCCAAAACGTGCAAGAACTTACATCGCAACAGAAAGAAAATAGACTCAAAAGAGCTAAAGAGTTGCTTTGCTTGGCCGAAAGTGGTGAACTGCCGAATTTGTTTTTCCCCGATGAGAAAACATTCGTTGCTCAGCAGTTTGTAAACAAACAAAATGGTCGTATTTACTTGCGAAAGAGGTCTGCTGAAAATGTACACCTTAGGTTGGCCATCAGAACTCAAGCGTCGGCCATGGTGATGGTGTGGGTGGCTGATGATCGCCCTCCGATCATATAAATTGACCGTGGCATCAGACACGGTCAATTTATACACCCGTGGAGGGTGTATTACACCCTTGGGCACGCAAACATTTTTGCCGCAGACCTTGGACATTTCAACGGGAATCAGCTCCATCGCACTTAGCACGCGCCTACCAAGAATGATTACAAAATGAGGTTCCTCGCTTAATTTCCAGCACACAATGGCCACCAAAATCTTCGGATACCAATCCGTTGGACTATAGTGTCTGGAGTATTTTGAAAAGCAAGGTTGGCACTAAAAAATACCAAAGTCGATCATCTCAAGCAAGCGCTTCACCGTGAATGGGTCAAAATACCACAGAGCAACATTCGGGCAGCGTGTGACGGTTTCATTGGCCGTTTTAAGGCCATAATTCGTGGCAAATGTGACCAATTCGAACAAAGCTAAACTTATTCTAATATTTGATGCTATTTCCGACATTTTTGGCTTCCATTCAGTAAAATTTAAAAAAAAAATGTAGAAATGAATACATTTGACTTTGATGCAGTTATTTTATCTCACCCTGTAGGTATAATATATATGTAAAAGAAATAGATCTTATTTATTCTGCTGATAAGTCAAGATCCGCTGGATCGATTTTCAAAATTCTCATCAATTCGGATTGGTCTCTAGCCAGTAGAGGATTAAATCTAAGAAAATCGGGGCAAATTATGCCAAAAGGGAATATTTGTTTTTAATTTTTTTAATTTTTGTCATATTTTTGACGCAAACGATTTTTACAATTTGACTTATAATTTTCAACATGCATTTTGTCAAGTTTTTGTACACCCTGCAACACTATGTTTTTAGGATATTTTACCCAGGTCGAAATAATTTGCCGATCCTCAAGGAATTTTTCATGATGATAGGGATAGGGTCAGAATTATAACCTATTGTTGTTGTAGATGTACATTTATGGGTTTAAATGGACCAAAAAAATAAAATTTTCCAGTTTTTACAATCGTTCTACATGTCACAATTGAAAAGCAATTGACACGAAATTTTGCATAAGAAAAGACTTAAGGACAGGGAAGAAGTGTAGAATTTTGAATGGCCATTTAATTATATTTAGCTGTAAAATGGACCACAACTTTCGTGTGAAATTGTTGGAATACCTAACAACACAACGGAGTGAGTAAATATTGGGCAAATGCCTCCGGTCAAAAAGCTAAGGGTAACATCTGGGCAGGGCTTAATGACATCATTTCTAAACGGAAATCTTCCAAATGGATTTGGATATAAGGGAGCTTCCGACATATTGTAGTGTTGTAGGGTATCACATGGTCGGCCCCACATGACTATAGCCTTTGCTTTCTTTTTGTACCCTACACCACATAGTGGTAAGAGTATTATGTATTTGTGCATTTGTTGGTAACATGGAGAACATTTGTTTGGCCCACGGACGAACCCTATTGAAATTGGAGATAATCGGTAAGAAATTAGATATAGCTCCCATATATATCTTCGTCCGATATGTCTTTTATTGTGTATTAAACGTGTAATATCAGCCCGAATAGTATGAAATTTCGCACTCACAACCCACATAAGTATGACAAATTTGATCGAAATCGGTTCAGATATAGCTATAGCTTCCATATATATTGTTCATCCGATTTGTTGTTTTTTCCTCCGCAGCCGTAATTTGCACTCTGTAATAACAATATTTGGGGAAATATAGCAAATACAGCTTAGAAATACATTTGCTAAATTTTATCGAGATCGGTTTATATTTGGATATAGCTCCCATATATAACTTCATCCGATTTACCTTTTATTGTCCACCAAACGTCTAATGTTTGTCCAAATGGGGTGGAATTTGGCACTTACGACCGAATTGAGTCTAGAAGCTAGTATGCCAAATTTGGTGAAGATCGGTTCAGATATAGCTATAGCTTCCATATATCTATTTGTTACCCACAGCCGTAATATGCACTCCGTAACAACGATATTCAGGGAAATATATCAAATACAGCTCAGAAATATATTTGCCAAATTTTATCGAGATCGGTTCCTATTTGGATATAGGTCCCATATATATCTTTATCCGATTTCAAATTAATTGTGCACCAAATGGGCACCGAATTTAAAAGATACAAATGCTTCGGCATATTTAGTTCTTTGAACTTTAAATTACAATTATAATCATAGCTGGAATGATTGAAGTCTCCCATAAAAGCTTTTAATTGTTATATGGAGCTCTACTAAATTAGCAAAGTGGTGTAGGGTATCATAAAGTCGGCCCCGCCCGACTTTAGGACTTTCTTTACTGGTTTTAAGTTAACATATCCTATTCTTTTCATTATTTACTTTACTTTGATAAAAATGTTGGTGGAGGGTATAAAAAAGTTCGGCCCAGCCTTTTTAATTGTAAATAAAAGTTTGTCTCGGTTTTGAAAAACCCCATCTTATTACCCAACTACCCATTAACATCTATCTAATGTTCAGTATCAAGATTCTTTCCATTGCCGTTTCCAATAGGCTTTTACAATGGCACAACTTTATACAAACTCATCCGGTTAAAGTTGTAATTGGTAATTTTAAAGACATTTCATTACAAAATTACCCAGTTTCCACGTTTTTTCATTAAGAAGTTTTTTAAAGATTTTCAAAAGCAGCTTTCGTTGGAGTACTAATTACTTTAACCTTTACACATACCTACACACACATTGTATTGTAGCTTTTGAAAAATTCTCACATATTCTAAAAATAATTGCCTCTTAACGCATATTTCCCGCAATATTCCGCATGGAGATAACAATTGTATAGAGCCTGTGATGGTGTGAATACATTTACAATGTGGAAATTAGATGTGCCACATGTTTAATGCTTAACATTTGCTCGGCTACCCCACGTCCACACCACCCCTGCCTTATTGTCGTCTAGTCTGTGGCGTACCGGCGTTGTCGTTGTGTCTTCATTCAGCCAAATAAACAAACCTCCATTCATTCAACAATATGGGGTTAATTGAATTTAATGTTGTTGCATTATTATTTTTTTTTCGTTTTGTTCGAAATGCTGGCGCTCTTCTACCCTGTCCATTTTGTTTATGTAAATTATTCAGGAGGATAGGTGGTGGAGGTGAGAAATTGTGGGTGAGTGAGTGAGTTTGTCTGCTTGTGTAATTCGACGTTGTTGATATTTGTTTGTACAGACATATTCAATAAATAATAAATATATAATTATGTTTATTTTAATGTGGATAACAAACAGTGCCAGGCTTGCACGCACACACACACACGCGCGTACCTATACACAATTATAGTTGTTGTCATTACTTACGAAGAAAGAACTATAGGAGTGAAGAGAAAATTATTAACGAAAAACTAGTGCAGACATGAAATAATGAATGAAAAAACAAAAAACATTTCATTGCGTTGGTTGATAATGCCATTAGAGTTTTTTTGTTGTTGTGTTTGCTTGTATTTTCCTTTGTACAGTTGACCTCCATTTTCATTTGTGTGTCGGCGGAGGTTATAATGATTTCTTTGAAATTGTGGCTTTTGTAATTTGGAATGTCAAAAGTAAAAAAGGAAATTGTAATGCTTTTGTAATGGAAAAACGCAAAGAGTTATATAAAAGAAGAATATTGTTACATAAATAAAAACAAGTTAAAAAGTATGAATCGGTTTTGCCGACAGATGAAGGGTATAGATCGCAGCCCTTATATGTTTTGACTTATATTATATTTATTCAAAGGAATGGACCAATATTTTACACTTCTCATCTGAACTTACTCTGAGACATATATATTACAACGTGCCTGTATGGAACTTAAGTTTATAAGAGATATGTGATAATTTTTGGAAAATGTTGAAATATGCATGAGCTACCAGATATATTGGACCAAAGCATTCCACTTCATCTAATACTGATAAAAATATTTGGATGTGAAAAATCGGAAGAAAATCATACATCTGTGTTTTTTTTTTTAATTCAATCATAATTTTAACCATTTGTGGGGCAAGTTGTAATTATGATTGAAGGAATGAGCTGATGAATTCCATATGTACATCAGATGTGTGTTTGACAAAAATATTTAGATATAAAGGGTGTTTTTTTAATTCCGATAGAACATGAAATTGTAAAAATTAACACAAAAAATTAAATTTTAATCAATTTTTTTTATTTGAAAGATCAATACGTGACATTAATATTTGAAAATGATTTCGGGCATATGGGCACCGCGGCTGTTCTTGACGACGTGTATTCTGGACGTCCAATTTTTGGCCACTTTTTCGAGCACGGCTGGCAGTATGTCACGAATAACACGAACAATGCTGGCCCCAAGGCGTCAATTGTTGCTGGTTTATCATCATAAACCAATAACTTCACTTAGTCCCACAGGAAGTAACCGAGAGGTTTCAAATGCCAATTGACAGGTCCACTTCTTGGAATCAACTTATCGCCAAATTTTGATTTCAATAAGTCGATGGCTGCGTTCGCCGTATGGCACGTAGCGCCATCCTGTCGAAACCACATCTCCTCCGGATCAATGTCATCCATATTTGTAAACAAAACATTATTGATCATGGTGCGGTAACAATCTCTATTGACCGTAACGCGAGCTCCGGCCTCATTTTTGAATAAATAAAGTCCGATGATGCCACCAGTGTGAAAACCGCACCATACGTTGCTTTTTTCTGGATGTAATGGAGTCTGTAGGGTCTCTTATGGATTGGTCTCACTCCATATGCTGCAAATTAGCTTATTAACAAACTTGATAAGCCATCGCTGAACACAATTTTGCGATAAAACAATGGGTCATTTGCCAAGTGCTCTAGAGCCTGATTTTCAAAGTAAATTTGGATAATTTCGTAGCGTTATTCAATCGTGAGTCTATTCATGATGATTTGTCAGAGTATACTGAAACAAATAAAAACAGGTTTCATCAAAATTTAATTTTTTGTGCTACTTTTTACAACTTAAAGTTCTATCTTGCTTAAAAAAACACCCTATACCAAGTTTCAATAGAATCGCTGAAGTTATGAAAGATATGAGTGACCCTTTGTGGGGAAGGTACCAAAAGGGATAGCCCGATATCTATTATTTTCTCACAAGAATTTGCATTAGAAAAAATATTGGGATATGCGATACTTCAAGAGAAACAGATGTTTATTTTGAATCTTAGAAGAGATATAATTATTAACCAGTAAAAAAAGTCTTAAAGTCGGGCGGGGCCGACTTTATGATACCCTACACCACTTTGCTAATTTAGTAGAGCTCCGCATAACAATTAAATGTTTTTATGGGAGAATTCAATCATACACGCTATGATTATAATTATAATTAAAATCGGTTCCGATTTGGATATAGCTGCCATATATATCTTTATCCGATTTCAAATTAACCGTGCACTAAATGGGCAATACAAGTCCAAATTTAAAAGATACAAATGCTTCGGCATATTTAGTTCTTTGCACTTTAAATTATAATTAATTATAATTATAATTTATATAATTATAATTTAAAGTTCAAAGAACTAAATATGCCGAAGCATTTGTATCTTTTAAATTTGGATTTGTATTGCCCATTTAGTGCACGGTTAATTTGAAATCGGATAAAGCTATATGCAAATCGGAACCGATTTTGATAAAATTTGGCAAAGATATTTCTGAACTGTATTTCATATATTTCCCTGAATATCGTTGTTAAGGAATGCATATTACGGCTGTGGGTAACAAAAATAACAAATCGGATGAACAATATTTATGGGAACTGTAGCTATATCTGTACCGATCTTCACCAAATTTGACATACTAGCTTCTAGACCCAATTCGGTCGTAAGTGCCAGTTGCAAACGGACAACAACGTGGTTGTTGTGTTTGCTCTCGTTGCTTTACCTTTCTCTTATTGGAATATTTGTTAGTAGTTGTAATCGACCAAGGCGATCACCGCGACCCTCTATGATTGCATGAACCTCGACGCCTAACCCATTCGAATCGTGGTTTTACTTACCAGGCCTCTGTCGCCAATCCAAATTACTAAGGTAATTCATAACCACTCACGCGAATCACCCTCACCTCTTTCCATCACATAATAACTCAGGGTAGTTTTTGTTGTTGTCGCTGTTGAAACCTGTCCTCCATTCTCTGAGCTAAATACCATCTTCACGCCATATCTTCTATTTCCAAAAATGTTGGGATATATGAAATATAAGTAGAATCGAGTGTTTATTTCGAATTTTATGACAGTTATAATTATTAACAATTTTGACCCTTTGTGGGGGAGGTACATGATGGATTGTCCATTTTTAAAATAATAAGATTTCCAAAGTTTACACCTAATTGGATGTTCCTTTCTTGTTCTATATAGTAAATTACCTAGGTCCATATTTGACAACAATATCACAAAGTACCAAGTTTGGACAAAATTAGATACTTCCTTCGAGAGTTATCGTGAACTTCAAATGTCTTAAAACAGATTTGGTCCAAAGAGACCTAGGATCTAAAACCGTTACTTCGATTAGGCATTTTTGGACAGAAGGCCATGTGGCTGAGGATATACAAAATGGCGAAACTTTTAATGTATGGATTAAGATGTAGTGCAAATGTCCGCCGCGGATTTTTCCATGCATGTTGAGGTACTTCATTAACGCAGCGTCCAATTTCCTCTTTTAAGGCTTGAGTCGTCTGCGGCTTTTCCGCGTAAACCAAAGACTTCAACAAATCCCAAAGAAAAAAATCTCTAGGTGGTAAATCGCATGATCTAGTCAGCCAATTCTGGTCTCCCAAACGCGAGAGAACACGACCAGGAAATTACTGATGCTGCAATTGAGCTGCCTCTCTGGCTGTCTCATTTCTTCACGATGATTATATGATAGATTTCTGTCGTGCCCTATATTCTAATTATGCTATGGTCAGTATACAATTGTGACCTAGAGACCGACCGCCAAATGAGCATAAAATATATAGCTTTGATCCATATTATAGCCTTTATAATTTAGGATTATCTTCCCGAACAAAAGACTTATATTCCGGCCATGCAAACTTTAGGAAAATTAGACTGTAATAGTAGTCTGTGACATAATATGGATAGACATACAGATGGCTGGGCGGATAGACATGTATAGATCGACTAAACTATGCGAGATAGGAAGATGGATGCATAACATCGTTGATTTGCTACAAATACATATTCGAATTGTTCTTGCTCTGTCTCAGATCCAGCAATGATTTACTTGTTATATTTTTTTTTTTTTTTTTTTGAAATCATAAAAACCTTGGTAAAAAATATCAAAATATATTGTTAAATTTTTAGAAAATATTTAAATATTTTTTTTCGTATACGGAACAACATTTAAATAAAGCTTGATTTAAAAAGCAAAATAAAATGAAAGCTAATGGGATTTCCTACCGAGGATTGTGGATTATTTTGATGTCGGTATTATACTTTTTATTGATAGTGTGTGTGTGAGCAAAAATATCAGATGGGAAAGCACAAACCTGTAATTTGGATTTGATACAAAAAACTGAATAAGCAACTCGCGAAATTTCCTCGTTGTTTTGGTAAGTTCTTAAAATTTCATATTAAGAATTTTAAACTCTATAATTATACCCTACAACACTATGTGTTGGGGGTATTATAGCTTTGATTGGGCCGACAATTATGTAAAACTTCGAAATATTTGTGCCCAATATAGGAAACTATATATGGATATTCCTATATAGCCGAGCTGAGCCGATCTAGCTAAGTATGTCTTTCTGACCGTCTGTCCATGTTAATTTGTATTTACTCCATAGGTCACAAATACGGCCCGATTCTCATGAAAATGAAAATGGAGGTGAGTTTAGAGTCAAAATAGAAGCCTATTGTTGGGGAAGATGATCGGATAATATTTAGAGGTTGAAATGGTCCAACAAATTTTTATACCCTCCACCATAGTATGGAGGGTATATTAAGTTTGTCATTCCGTTTGTAACACCTCGAAATACACATTTTAGACTCCACAAAGTATATATATTCTTGATCAGCATAAAATTCGAAGTCGAATTAGCTGTCCGTCCGTCTGTCTGTCTGTCTGTCTGTGGAAATCATTCTAGCTTCCGAACGAATTGAAGTAGATGGATAAAATTTTACTCAAATGTATGTTATGTCCGCAGGACTTTTGGTATTGAAAATGGTCCATGTAGGTCCACGTTTTGGTATAGCCCCCATATAACGGTACCTCCCGATATTCGGTATTTTAATGATCTCAGAGACATTTTTCACCGCAATTGTTTCAAATTTGGTATTTGAAGTTCGTAATGTATGCTACAGTCTAAGATAGAAAATTGTCTGTGCAGGCCCACGTCTTCGTATAGGCCCCATATAACGGTATCCCCCGATATTCGGTATTTTGATGATTTAAGCGACATTATTCACCGGAATAGTTTCAAATTTTGTATTTGAAGTTCGTAATGGATAGTACAGCCTAAGACAGAAAATTGCTTATGCAGGTCCACGTCTTCGTATAGCCTCCATATAATGGTACCTCCCGATATTCGGTATTTTGATGATTTTAGCGAATTCTTTCATCGGAATTGTTTCAAATTTGGTAGTTGAAGTTCGTAATGGATGGTACAGCCTAAGACAGAAAATTGTATGTGCAGGTCCACGCCGTCGTATAGCCCCCATATACATTATTACCATTTTTTTTAAATTTCGCATTTCTATATTGAAATGGCTTATAACAAATGTTACCTGTTCAGGTCCATGTCGTTGTATACACCCTAATATAACAGCTACATTCGGTATTTTAAAGATTTTAACAGAATTTTTAACGGATTTTATTTTTTTGTGAATTGCCAAATTCGTTCCAAATGGTGGAGGGTATTCAAAGTTCGGCCCGGCCGAACTTATTGCTTTTTTCTTCTTTCTTGATTTTGCAGTTTCTTTACATGTCGCAATTAAAGACCAATCGACGTGAAATTTTGGATAGGGCAAGATCTTAGGGATGGGCATATGCTTAATATTTTGTTTGGTTATCAGACAATATTAAGCGGGTAACAACGACCATAACGTTTATGTAAAAAATAACGAACATTTTCACTAAAGCGCCTATAATCTTAATTCCAGCGAAATCACAAATACACGAAAAGATCACCTCTGTCCATTACATTGATGCAGATTTCTTAAATATCGTATATATAGTAATATATATACAATCTAATTTTAATTGTTTATTTTGTAATATTTTTTTCATCTTACAACACTATGTGTTGGGGTTATTATATATCCTCTGATCTTCACGAAATTTTTTATGGGGGTAGTGTTAGGGTCAGAATTGAAGTATATTGTTTTTAAAATTTAAATCTTTAGGAGTTCGAATGACTTAAAATATTTAAATTTTCCTGATTTTGCAGTCGCTTTACCGGTCACAATTTAAAAACAATCGACACCGAATTTTTCTGGAGGTTAAAGTTTAGGACATGATATAATTTTGGATAACTATTGGGTTATATTTAGCAGTGGATTACTACTTTTGTGTGACATTGTTTTGAATACCTATCAGCACGACAGAGAGCTTAAAAGCCAAATGCCCCCGGTCCAAAACCAAAGGAAATATTTTTGCAGGGCCGTATGGCATTATTTCAAAAAATCTTCTAAAATCTGATTAGACTTAAGTGGACTGCCAACATATTAGAGGTTATCGGCCCCGACTATATAGCTTTTGCTTACTTGTTGTAAAGTTAAATAATTTCGGAATATTACCTGAAATTGTACATGTCTTTCAGATATTAACTCGATCCTCATGCTATATTTGGTCATGATTGGAATGTTATTGACAGCAATTATAAGTAACAGAAGGTATAGATCGTCGTTTCTCATTTCAGAACTTTGTTTTAGTCCCAAAATATTTAAAAAAATACGTTTGTGTTTGGGGTTGTTAAAATAATTAATTAATAATTAGTAGAGAGTACGACCAGTAAAGAAAGGCCAAATTTGGGCTGCCCCGACTTTATGATTCACTACATCACATTACACATAGAGTAGAGCTACATATAATAAATAAATGTTTTATAGTGGACCTGCATAGGCAACTTTTGTCATTAGCTATTACAATATTCAAAAGCGAAACTTGAAAAAAATATGTTTATAATGTAGCTAAAATTATCAAAATACCGAATAGGTACCATGGGAAATATACAACGTGGACCCGCCCACAAAATTTTCTGTCTTAGGCTGAGTATCCATTACGAACTTCGAAATTATAAAAAAATAATGTCGTTAAAATCACTAACATCCCAAATATCGGGAGGTACCGTTAATGGGGACTATACGAAGACGTGGACCTGCACAAACAATTTTCTGCCAAAGTTTGTAGTATCCATTACGAACTTCAAATACCAAATTTGAAACAAATCCGGTATAAGTTGCAGCTAAAATCATCAAAATACCGAATATCGGAGGTACCGCTATATGGGGGCTATACGAAGAAATGAACCTACATGGTCCATTTGCTGTGTTAGGCTGTAGTAAACATTTCGAACTTCAAATACCATATTTGAATGAATTCCGGTGAATAATGTCGCTAAAATCGATAAAATACCGAATATCGGGGGTATCGTTATATGGGGACTATACTAAAAGGTGGACCTACATAACCCATTTTCAATACCAAGAGTCCTGCAGACATAACATACATTTGAGTAAAATTTTATCAATCTACTTCAACTCGTTCGGAAGCTAGAGTGATTTCCACAGACGGATAGACGGACATCGATTAATCGACATAGAATTTTATGCTGATCAAGAATATATATACTTTGTGGTGTCTAAAATGTATATTTCGAGGTGTTACAAACGGAATGACAAACTTAATATACCCTCCATACTATGGTGGAGGGTATAATAATACCAACTATAATCGTTAAAGTAGTTAAAAAATTTATAATTTAAAGCTTCAAGGAACTAATATAAGTTGGTTCTTATCGTATTATACTAAATTTGACGAAGGCATTTCAATAGGAAAAATGGTCCTTGGACCAAACAAATGTTTTGTGCAACGTTTGCATCTTAAACGGACAATTAACGGAATCAGAATGTGATTTTATGCAGATCATCGATATGAACTTTGGGTCTAACTCGCACAAAGACATAACACCCTGACCACAGTATGGTGTTGGCTATAAAAATCGTGTATTGAATAAATATATTGAAGCCGAACGCACTCTTCAAGGAAATACCTAATTTTGTAGGCCATACAAATCCACTGTCAAATGAAAAAACAGACTGAGTAATACTAAATGAGTCAATCCATTAATTTCGAATTAGCAACGCTTGCACTGATATACATAAGTAGCTATAATCATACAAATATTTATGTTTGCGTTTGTTTATTTAACCATATGGAAACATTTGTTGAGAATTTATATATGCCACCTTGTGAAACTTGATTGATTCGTCTAGGGATAAATCAAATTGTAAACATAAAAAAAAAACAAGTAATCAAAGGCAATAGTCGTGCGGGGCGACCATGTGATACCCTACAACACTACAATATTTACGCACTCCGTCGTGCTGTTAGTTGTTGTGGTCCATTTTACAGATAAATATAATCAAATGGTCATAACAAATGCTAAACTTCTTCCCTGTCCTTAACTCTCTTCTCATGCAAATTTCTGTGTCGATTGGTTTCAATTGTGTGATCAGAAAATTTTTTCTGATTTTGGTTTATTTAACCCCTAAATATTTTGCAATCATCTCCAAAAGCAAGAGGCCCCTCTGAATCTCCGAATTTAGACTCATAATTTGCTAGTCTACGATATTTGGCTATATTCGTCAACGAAATCTGCATAAAAAAGCCAGAAGTTCGCCTACTGTCTATTATGGATTTCGCCTGTAAATTTTTTTCATCGTTTCGGTAGAATGGAAATGTTTGTATTTATACCCTACACCACATAGTGGTAAGGGTATTATGGCTTTGTGCATTTGTTTGTAACATGGAGAAGGAATCGAGATAGACCCATAGTTACTTTTGAGAACCTTCATAGAATCACTTTCTGAGTCGATTTATGCATGTCAGTCCGTCCGTCCGTCCGTCCGTCTGTCCATGTATTCTTGTGAACAAAATGCAGGTCGCATTTATTATCCGATTGAGATGAAATTTTCTAAACAATATTTTTTTGGCCCAAGGACGAACCCTATTGAAATTGGTGAGAATCGAATCAAATTTAGATATAGCTCCCATATATATCTTCATCCGATTTCGGGTTAAATGTGCACCAAATGTCCACTATCAGTCCAACTTACCTGGATTTTTGCACACCCAACCGAGTTCGGCCTAGAAGCAAGTGTATCAAATTTGGAGAAAATCGGTTCAGATATAGCTATAGCTCCCATATATATCTTTCATCCGATTTGATCTTTAAGTCCCTCACATTCCAACTATGCACTCCACAACCGTGATATTTTGTACCAGGTATTAGATGGAGCACAGAAATAGCTGTTTTAAATTTTATCGAAATCGGTTCAGATTTGTATATAGCTCCCATATATATCTTCATCCGATTTCGGGTTAATTGACCACCAAATGACCAATCTCAGTCCAAATGGCCCGAATTTCGGCACATGTGACCAAGATTAGCCTTAAAGCAAATACAACAAATTTGGAGAAAATCGGTTCAGAAACAGCTATAGCTCCCATATATATCTTCATCCGATTTCGGGTTAAATGTGCACCAAATGTCCACTATCAGTCCAAATTACCTGAATTTTGGCACACCCAACCGAGTTCGGCCTAGAAGCAAGTATATCAAAATTGGAGAAAATCGGTTTAGATATAGCTGTAGCTCCCATATATATCTTTCATCCGATTTGGTGTTTAAGCCTCTCACATTCGTAATATGCACTCCACAAGAATGATATTTGGTACCAGATATAAGATACAGCCCAGAAATAGCTGTTTGTAATTTTATCGAAATCGGTTCAGATTTGGATATAGCTCCCATATATATCTTCATCCGATTTCGGGATAATTGTGCACCAAATGGCCGATATAAGTCCAAATGGACTGAATTTTAGTACATCGGACCAAATTTAGCCTAGAAGCAAGTATATCAAATTTAGTGAAAATCGGTTCAGATATAGATATAGCAACCATATATATGTTTCATCCGATTTAGAGTTTTAGTCCCATACATTCGTAATATTCACTCTACTACCGTGGTACCATGTATTAGATGGAGCACATGAATAGCTGTTTTAAATTTTATCGAAATCGGTTCAGATTTGGATATAGCTCTCATATATATCTTCATCCGATTTCGGGTTAAATGTGCACTAAATTGTCAATATCAGCCCAAATCCCCAGTCTAGAAGCTAATACGTAAAATTTGGAGAAACCCGGTTCAGAGATAGCTATAGTTCGTAAAATGCACGATAGAATTAGATAGATTTTGATTTTGTACCAAATATCTCATAGAGCTCTGAAATGCCCTGTATAAACCTTTTTACGAGAGCTCTACTAAATATGCATAGTGGTGTAGGGTATCATATAGTCGGCCCCTCCGGACTTTTGAGCTTTCCTTACTGGTTTTTACACAAAAAAGTAGACCTCCATTCCACCCTCCTCCATTTCAACCCCTAAATATATTGCGGATATCTTTGAAAAAATAGGCCTAGCCCTTCTGAGCCTAACCCTACCCTTACGAAAAATTTCGTGAGGATCGGACGATAATTGCTATCTTTATAAAACCCCAACCTGTGTTGAAAGGGGAAAAGATATTACAAAACGTACACTTCAATATAAGTACACAAAAATATAAGTGAAATTGAAAAAATCGCATGCGATAAAAAATATGAAAAAATAAAGAAATGTCACAAAATACTACAAAATCTATATTAACATCATTATTGGCATCTTCTTATGCGATTTTTTAGATTTTATTCTTTTATGTCAAGAGGGCATTCTGAATTGACAAAATTAGTCAAAATCGGTTAAGCCATTCTTGAGATATAAGCATTCTATCTAACATCCCTTTCCTTTGTATATATTTCGCTATATATATCCAACATTTTTACTATCGGCATATACGTAATGGTCAGAATTGACCTGTTCATCTATTTGTGATTTCGCCGAGATTAAAAATATTCACGGTTTAATGGAAAATTTGACTTTTAATTAACACAAATGTTATGGTCTATATGAACCACTAAATATTACCCGATGACCATCAAAATTGGAAGACTTCTGCCCAGCCTTAAGTTCTAACTTTGGCGTCGATTGATTTATACTTGCGACCTGTAGAGCAACTGCAAAATCAGGAAATTTTTCAGTTTTTGGTCCATTTCAGAGCAACTGCAAAATCAGGAAATTTTTCAGTTTTGGTCCTAAATACTATGCGATCATCTCTAAAAGCAATGGGCTTGTATTTTGTCCCTAGCTCCACCTCCATTCTAAATTTTATGAAGATCGGGCCATAGTTGCGACCTGTAGAGTGATTACAAATTAACATGGACAGGCGGACGGACGGACATACATAGCTAGATCTTCTCAGCTCGGCGAGCTAGGAAGATCCATATATACTTTCCTATGTGGGAAAACAATATTTCGCGGTGTTACATAATTTTTGGCCCAATCAAACTTATAATACCCCCAACACATAGTGTTGTAGGGTATAAAAAAAGTATTTGGAGTGCTAAAATTAAAATTTGTTGTATTCAGGTTTTTGATTTTTGTCACGGTTTGGGACCACGGGTGTGTAGGATAAAAGCACATTTTCATTACATTTCTTTAAAAAGGTATAATTATGTAAATGACTTATAATTGTTATTTCTGTGTCCTTAGAAATATTCTATTTTTAACAAGTTAAAGCAATGCCATTATTGTAATTGCCCATAAATTGGGCAATGCAATTAAATATTGCATTGCATTAAGTTGAGAAACATTTTCTCACATTCAAACTCACATAAACATTTGAAAGAAGAAAAAAATGTTCGCAGACACCTCCACATTGCATTTAAATGAACAGTAAATAAGCAATAAAATTCCATTTAATTTGCTTCAATGACTTTGCTCCTTATTAAAAGTGTTTATGTGGAAGAATTTTATGGCATAAATATTTCATTTGCAAATGCAAGCGAGGGGAATAAATCTGCACATTCCAGGTGAAAAATGCATTCATGCCATTTGTAATCAACCACATCCCACTACATGGAGGTATGAACTTCTGTGCAGTAGCGCTCACGTTAGGCAGACTAACATACCAAACCAGCTAGAATTTATATTAGCGAGTTATTCATGTTTGCGTATAGGTAAGCATCCGGCAACAATTATTTGCTTAGTATGTTTGAAATATTTCTGAAAATTATTTGCAACATGAAATTAGTTCTGACATACACAAATTGAATGTGGAAAATAATTTTACAAATGCGATGCATTCTTTAACGTTTGGTTATTGTGAGCGTATACTTAATGTATTTTGATGTTATTTAATAATAAATGACCTTTTGTTGCTCATACGCCAATGTTTTTGTATTCATAGAATTTTTCTCTTTTTTCCAGGTATGAGTTTGCGATTCAATAATAACTAAAAGTAGTAAGTAAAAACTATAATTTAATTTGGAAAATATGTTCGTCAATGACATGTGTCTAAATACCACCAACAAAGGAGTTATATCGATTGCAAAAATGCATTTTCAAGGTTACACGGTTATATATAGCTTGTCGATGTGTCAAGTGGCATATCAAATGATTTTTTTTTCACTGAAAAAATAAATGTCACAGCAGAGTTTAAAACTGAGAAAAATCTAGAGAAACAGTTACAAACCAGTAAGGAAAGCTCAAAAGTCGGGCGGGGCCGACTATATGATACCCTACACCACTATGCACATTTAGTAGAGCTCTTTTAAAAAGGTTTATACAGGGCATTTCAGAGCTCTATGAGATATTTGGTACAAAATCAAAATCTATCTAATTCTATCGTGCATTTTACGAACTATAGCTATCTCTGAACCGGGTTTCTCCAAATTTGACGTATTAGCTTCTAGACTGAATTCGGTTTTATGTACGAAAATTCATGCCATTTGGGCTGATATTGGCCATTTGATGCACAATTAACACGAAATCGGATGAAGATATATATGGGAGCTATAGCTATATCTGAACCGATTTTTACTAAAATTGGTGTACTTGCTTCTAAGCTGGTTTCGGTCGGATTTGCCAAAATTGATGCTATTACGGTCATTTGGTGGTCAATCACCCGAAATCGGATGAAGATATATATGGGAGCTATACCCAAATCTGAACCGATTTCGGTAAAATTAAAAACAGCTATTCCTGTGCTCCATCAAATACCTGAAACATATATATGGTTGCTATATCTATATCTGAACCGATTTTCACTAAATTTGATATACTTGCTTCTAGGCTGAATTTGGTCCGATGTATTAAATCGGCCATTTGGTGCACAATTAACCCGAAATCGGATGAAGATATATATGGGAGCTATATCCAAATCTGAACCGATTTCGATAAAATTACAAACAGCTATTTCTGGGCTGTATCTTTTATCTGGTACCAAATATCATTCTTGTGGAGTGCATATTACGAATGTGAGAGGCTTAAACACCAAATCGGATAAAACATATATATGGGAGCTATAGCTGTTTCTGAACCGATTTTCTCCAAATTTGTTGTATTTGATTTAAGGCTAATCTCGGTCATATGTGCCAAAATTCGGGCCATTTGGGCTGATATTGGCCATTTGGTGGCCAATTAACCCGAAATCGGATGAAGATATATATGGAAGCTATATCCAAATCTTAACTGATTTCGATAAAATTTAAAACAGCTATTTCTGTGCTCCATCTAATACCTGGTACCAAATATCACGGTTGTGGAGTGCATAGTAGGAATGTGAGGGACTTAAAGATCAAATCGGATGAAAGATATATATGGGAGCTATAGCTATATCTAAACCGATTTTCTCCAAATTTGATATACTTGCTTCTAGGCCGAACTCGGTTGGGTGTGCCAAAATTCAGGTAATTTGGACTGATAGTGGACATTTGGTGCACATTTAACCCGAAATCGGATGAAGATATATATCGGAGCTATATCTAAATTTGATCCGATTCTCATTTGATCCGATTCTCTCGTCCTTGAGCCAAAAAAAAATTGTTTGGAAAATTTCATCTCAATCGGATAATAAATGCGACCTGCATTTTGTTCACAAGAATACATAGACATACGGACGGACGGACAGACGGACTGACATGCATAAATCGACTCAGAAAGTGATTCTATGAAGGTTCTCAAAAGTAACTATGGGTCTATCTCGTTTCCTTCTCCATGTTACAAACAAATTCACAAAGACATAATACCCTTACCACTATGTGGTGTAGGGTATAAAAAAGAGATGATTCTTCTGGGCGACAAAGTTTTGTCGAAGTTAGTAAATCCTATCGAGCTAAGCGGATCTAGCTGTGTATATTCGTCCGTATGTCTATGTTAATTTGTTAATCTATGAAATTTTAAAATTTTGAAATGATCCAATCTTCACGGAATTTAGCATGCGGCACCGTGGCACCAGTCTCAAATTGAGATAAAATATTTGCCGGACTGTTATTTCACTAACGAAATAAGACAAAAACATAAAATGTTCTTTAAATAAAAGTAGTTTTGTGGAAAATATGGGTTCATAGATATTGGGATTTAATAATGACAGAAGGGCGTAATAATGAAGGCATTCGAAATTCTAATTGTAAATTATTACATTATTAATAACACCAAGCAATCGAAAATTAAAGAACGCACCTTGATACTTGGTATAAGGAATCAAACGTGTGTTTCAGGATATTTGGAGTCGACCTAGCGGTATCCGTCCGTCTGTCTGACTGGCTGGTGTTCACAATAACTATCGAAGGGAGTATCCGATTTGGTCCAAACTTGGTACATCGTAATATTACTGTCAAACTTAGCTCGAGTTCGGAGATTGGCTACATCGGTCCACTTCTTAGCATTCATCATGGACAATAATTTACCTAATAGAACAAAAAAAAAAAAAAATAATAATATTCCAATTTTATTTAAGTTTTGCAGATCCCAATATCATTGCTAGGTCAGGTACGAAGATGAAGAATATCAGACCACACCATCTACTACTCCCCCCACAAAAAGTAAAAATTTTAAATAATTATAACTCTTAATAGTTTTGAAATAAAGGTCGAATTGTCTTCAAATTTCGTATATCAATATTTTCACCAACATTAAATCTAGTATGTAGATGGAATATATCTGTCCACTCCTTCTGGTACCTCCCCCACAAGGCGTCAAAATTTTGAATGTCCATGAAGCTCATAAAACGCGAAACTAACATCATATTCCATTCAAACATTGGCACATCTCTATATTTCTATCAACACAAGATATATTATAAAGAGGTTAGAGATCGGACCATTCCTTCCGGTTTCTCCACCACCAAGAGTTAGAATTTTGAATAACCTAAACGATCAGAATTTTCCGAAATAAAAATCGGATCTCTTCATATTTCACACATCACATTATTTTTACTAAACTAAGATCTGGTGTGTAGAAAAAATTTATCGGTTCACTCCTTCTGGTACCGTCCCCACAAAAGGGTCAGAATTTTGAATATCAATGAAGTTCTTAAAACGCGGAATTGACATCCAATATTATTCAGACTTGGTACATATCAATATTTCCATCATCACAAGATCTGTCATAATAATAATGGTAGAGATCGGACCATTTCTTCTGGTACCTCACCCACATAGGGTTCAAGGTTTAAGAAAATAAAAGCTCGAAAAATGCGAAAAAAGCATTTAACTATCATCAAATTTTACACATCCAAACATTTTTGCTAGCATAAGATCTCTTGTGAAGATGATCTGTATTTGCGAACCTCTTCTGATACCAATTACTTTAGTTGTCAAATCAGCGATTCTTTACAAATTCCGATATCTAAATATTTCTCTGAACCAGAAACCTGAGATGAATATGGAATTTATGATTTCGGATAAAATTGGATATAAAAGGTTGATTTTCTTGAAATTTTGCTCATACCAATTTTTATACCCTCCACCTTGGAAAGCAGGGTATATTAACTTTGCCATTCCGTTTGTAACATCCTTAGATATTCATCGTAGACCCCACAAATTTATATATTCATAATCAGCATAAAATTGTAAGTCGATTTAACGATGTCCGTCTCTCTTTGTCCGTCTGTCTGTCTGTTGAAATCACGATACAGCCCACATTATATGACGTAGAGCGCCAAAATTTAGCAGAGCAATTTGTATTGTGTCTAGGATGGTTGGTATTGAAAATGAGATGTATCGGTCCACGTTCTGGTCCCCTTATAACGGTACCTCCCGATATTTGGTAATTTGATGATTTATGCCACATTTTTCACGGATTTGTCTGAAAATTGGTGTTTGTAGGTCATAGCGGGTCCCTATGCGTGTGGCAAAACATTGCATGTATAGGTCCACGTTTTGGTATAGCCCCCATATAAAGATACCTTCCGATATTCGGTATTTTCATTTTTTGCCAAACTTTTTCTCGGATTTGTCAAAAAATTGGTATTTGTTGGTCATAATGGGTCCTAGTTCGTGTGGCGAAACATTGTATGTATAGGTCCACGTTTTGATATAGTCCCCATATAACGGTACCTCCCAATATTCGGTATTTTGATGATTTTTGACACATTTTTTTCAAGAATTTCTCTGAAAATAATGGGTCCCAGTTCGTGTGGCGAGTCATTGTAATTATAGGTCCAAGTTTTGGTATAGCCCCCATATAACGGTAACTCCCGATATTCGGTAATTTGATGATATTTGCCACATTTGTTCACGGATTTGGCTGAAAATTGGTACTTGTAGGTCGTAATGGTTTCTAGCTCCTTTGGCGAAACATTACATGTGTAGGTCCACGATTTGGTATAGCCCCCATATAACGGTACCTCCCGATATTCGGCATTTGGGTCATGTAGGTCCACGTTTTCATATAGCCCCCATATAACGGTACCTCCCTATATTCGGTATTTAAATGATTTTAGCGACATTATTGACCGGAATTGTTTCAAATTTGATATTTGAAAGTCGTAATGGATACTACAGCCTAAGACAGAAAAATGTCTGTGCTGGTCCACGTCTTCGTAATTGTAAATGCTAGTTCCAAGTCTTCGCTTCCCTTTATACGATATTTTGATGGTTTTAGTTACAGTATTCACCTTTTATTTCAAGTTTCGAATTTGAGTATGGTAATGGCTTCTGACAAACAATGCCTATGGAGGTCCACGTCGTATAGACCCCAATATAACAGCTATAATCGGTATTTTTAAAATGTTAACAGAATTTTTTAAGGGTTTTATTTTTTTAAAATTTCTAAATTCGTTCCAAATGGTGGAGGGTATTCGATATAGTCCAAGCGTGACACGTCGCAATGTATATATCACATTTATTTAGGCTCGACAATGGAGGTCCAATGAACAATATTGGTCATTCCTTCGGAACCTACTCCATAGAAGGTCAACAATTTGAATGATTATAACGGAAGTCAAAATATATTTAAATAATCGAAAATTGGCCATTTTGGCCGATATTAGCTATTTTGCACAAAACAAACCTGAAATCGAATTAAGATATATGTGGAAGCTAGATCCGAATCTGAACCGATCTTGACCAAATTTTAGATACTTATTTCTGAGCGGGTTATGATATCTTTTACCACACATCGTTCTTGTGGAGTGCATATTACGAATGTGAGGGACTTAAAATCCCAAATAGCTACATATGAACCGCATTACCCAAAATATTAAGTACTTTTTTTCTGGACTGAAGTCAGTCGGAAGTGCCAAAATTCAGTCCATTGAGGCTGATATTAGCCATTTTGGACAAAACAAACCTAAAATCGGATAAAGATATATGTGGGAGCTAGATCCAAATCTGAACCGATTTTGACCAAACTTTAAACACTTATTTCTGAGCTGTGTCTGATATCTAGTACCAAAGATTATTGTTGTGGAGTGCATATTATGCACGTGATGGACGTAAAATCCCATCTCAATCGGATAATAAATGCGACCTGCATTTTTTTCACAAAAATATATGGACAGATGGACTCGATTCAGAAAGTGATTTCACGAAGATCCTTAAAAGTAACTATGTTTCTATCTCGTTACAAGCAAATTCAGGAAGACATAATATCATTACCACTGTGTGGTGTTGGGTATAAAAAATCAATATCCGATTTTCTTCCACTTATAGACAGCGAAGGGAGTACGCAATATAGTTCAAAATTGGCATATTGCAATATATAGATAATAGCTTGACCGAGTATTGACCCGCCTTCTAGAATAAAACAATCACAATTGCAGTAAAATATTACAAAAAAGGGTTACGATAAGAGTAGCCCAACATTAGAATTCTGTTAAAGAGTGACCCACTCCTTCTAGTGTCTCACACAAATTCATAGCAAAATCATAATGTCTCATATAAAATGAAGCACTCGATGTAGTCCAAGCCCATAGGTCAAGAGCCTACATGGCATATATGGCCCAAAAGCTCAATTTTGAATAACAAAGCTCTATTTAAAACGATATTAGTTTCTAATTGGCTTCAAACTTTACACATGTCAATTAAATAATAATTGATTTCGCCTAAAAATGTGACATGATACTCCAAATAGGGTTAAGTATTTATATAAGTATTACTTTCATAAAATGCAAAATCTTATCCTCTTCAAACAACCCATATTGCAAAATTAATACTTACTCTATAGCTGGGATAAAATTGGAATAAATGGATCCAATCCTAATGGTACGTCTGCCCAAAAGACGGCGACTGATATTTTCTTACCTATTCTCATATACATGCATTTTTCCTGTTCTAATTTTAGACGAATCGGCTTAAGATCTTTGTAGTGTTAAATATTTCATACCACACATATGTATATATGCACTCGAATGTATGTATTGTTTGACATGTTTTCATACCTTTTTGTTTACCGTGTTATTTTCTAAGCTCTTCCGTATGTGTAGAAGTACCTACCTACGTATATTTATGTAAATAAGTGCTCTTACATTCATTTGTATATGTCTGTAATCCTCTTATAACAATTTATTACTTTAATGAATTTAATACAATTAAATTGTGTGGTTTTATTTTGAGCACAGGATGCGGCTGTTCTTTGTCTGCGTCTGTCTGTCTGTCCACCTGTTCTGTAAAAAAGTTATAAATTGGATTTTCAACAACAATAATAGAATAGTCATCATTGCCAGTTTTTATCTCTTTGCCTCTCTCTCTCTCTCTCTCCCTCCTTTGTGTCAGTTTTATTTTGCCATGAAAAATAACAACATATTTGGGTGAAAATTGTTTAGGTTTTTATGATGATTCAAAATGATAGCTGTGGGTTTATTTGCAATATGAGCATCGGTTTTGAAATACAACAAAATTTAACTTGAAATGGGCAATTTTCAAAGTTAGAATAGCTCTACCATAGTATGGAGGATATATTATGTTTGTCATTTCGCTTGTAACACCTCGAAATACACATTTTAGACCCCACAAGAATATATTCTTGATCAGCATAAAATCCTATGTCAATTTAGCGATGTCCGTCCGTCTGTGGAAATCTCTCTAGCTTCCGAACGAATTGAAGTAGATTGATAAAATTTTTCTCAAATATATGTTATGTCTGCAGGACTTTTGGTATTGGAAATGGGCAATGTAGGCCCACTTTTTGGTATAGCCCCTATATAACGGTACCTCCCGATATTCGATATTTTGATGATTTTAGCGAATTTATTCACCGGAATTGTTTCAAATTTGGTATTTGAAGTTCGAAATGGATACTACAGCCTAAGACCGAAAATTGTCTGTGCAGGTCCACGTCTTCGTAGAGCCCCCATATAACGGTACCTCCCGATATTCGGTATTTTGATGATTTTAGCGAATTTATTGTTTCAAATTTGGTATTTAAAATTCGTAATGGATACTACAGCCTATGACAGAAAATTGTCTGTGCAGGTCCACGTCTTCGTATAGCCCCCATATAACGGTATCTCCAGATATTCGGTATTTGGATGATTTTAGCGAATTTATTCACCGGAATTGTTTCAAATTTGGTATTTGAAGTTCATAATGGATACTACAGCCTAAGACAGAAAGTTGTCTGTGCAGGTCCACGTCTTCGTAGAGCCCACATATAACGGTACCTCCCGATGTTCGGTATTTTAATGATTTTATGGAAATTTTTTCATCAGAATTGTTTCAAATTTGGTATTTTAAGTTCATAATGGATACTACAGCCTAAGACAGAAAACTGTATGTGCAGGTCCACGTCTTCGTAGAGCCCCCATATGACGATATCTCCCGATATTCGGTATTTTGATGATTTTAGCGAATTTATTCACCGGAATTGTTTCCAATTTGGTATTTGAAGTTCATAATGGATAATACAACCTAAGACAGAAAACTGTATGTGCAGGTCCGAACGGATTTTATTGTTTTTGAGAATTGCCAAATTCGTTCCAAATGGAGGGTATTCAAAGTTCGGCCGGGCCGAACTTACAGCTTTTTTACTTGTTTGTTTTCAAACCTATTAAAAATAATCTTAAATTCCATTGAAGGGTATATGCCTATAAACTTTTAAAATATATCTAAATCCATCCCATGTTTCCGATTTCTTCAAATCTAAACAAAATCATTTTCGAGTTTTGCCTTGTTAAGGCGAAGATCATATGTTTTATGATTTAAGTGTTTGTTTTCTCTTTCGAGACGAGCTTAATGATCTGAAATTTGCAGTGAAAAGGAAAGCCAGATAGACACTATCACACACTCACCACTATGCGACGCGTTTCGCCGTTGGTTAAGCGGCTCATCAGGCATATTTGATGTGGATGATGGCTTACAAGGGCCGTTCTCTGGAAAGTAGTATATATTTCGAACTTATTGCAAATTAGCATATGCGAATTATACACTAGAAACTCTCCAGGTTCGACTCAAGTTCTATTGGCAGATCTTTTTTTCACAGCAACGTTTTGTTTTTTGTAGTGATGGATTTTTGTCCACAACAACTACATTGCTTCCAATGCATACACTTGTTTTAGTGCTGCTTTAGGAAGACGGGTTTATGGCTCTGAACGTAGAGACGGCAACTTCTAGTTGGCTGCACACAGAAGTCCGCGGTTCAAATCCCACAGCCAGGCTCGGCTGAATTTTTGAGTTTTGCCTTGTTAAGGCGAAGATCATATGTTTTATGATTTAAGTGTTTGTTTTCTCTTTCGAGACGAGCTTAATGATCTGAAATTTGCAGTGAAAAGGAAAGCCAGATAGACACTATCACACACTCACCACTATGCGACGCGTTTCGCCGTTGGTTAAGCGGCTCATCAGGCATATTTGATGTGGATGATGGCTTACAAGGGCCGTTCTCTGGAAAGTAGTGTATATTTCGAACTTATTGCAAATTAGCATATGCGAATTATACACTAGAAACTCTCCAGGTTCGACTCAAGTTCTATTGGCAGATCTTTTTTTCACAGCAACGTTTTGTTTTTTGTAGTGATGGATTTTTGTCCACAACAACTACATTGCTTCCAATGCATACACTTGTTTTAGTGCTGCTTTAGGAAGACGGGTTTATGGCTCTGAACGTAGAGACGGCAACTTCTAGTTGGCTGCACACAGAGGTCCGCGGTTCAAATCCCACAGCCAGGCTCGGCTGAATTTTTGAGTTTTGCCTTGTTAAGGCGAAGATCATATGTTTTATGATTTAAGTGTTTGTTTTCTCTTTCGAGACGAGCTTAATGATCTGAAATTTGCAGTGATATTTTCATTACAATATTTTCATTACAATGTTAGGTAATTATATCTTCTCAAATGTCACTTTAAGTATCTGCGAATATAAAGGAGAACAATTACTTCTGTAATTGCCGTATTATTTTTATTGGTCTATTTTAAGGCCCGAAGGACAATATTTTTTTTTTGTTTTGCCTAGAATTTACTGTTATTTGTTTTTTTTTTTTTTTTTTTTGTTGTGCAATTCCATGCCATTGTCGACATTCATACATTTGAATTTAATTCAAGAATCAAGAAGTTTATATTATTCGACGTTTTCGTTTCGATTGCCGTGAGAACATGCTTGACTTCCATTAAAGTGATCATCAGTGATGGCATTGCCAATGACTTTGTACGCTCTCTACAACAATAACAGCAATAATAATAATGGCAATAACAATAAATATCCGTTAACTGGGTATTAACAACATGTTAAGGAGTACTTGGCATACAAGGATAATGTGAAACAGTGAATGAATTGGAAATTAAGTTATATTTATAATTTTATTTCATTCTTTAGTGAAATAGACCGAGAATGGAAACCTCTGACAATTATTCCGCTACATTATTATGGACAATACGAAAATATGGTGTAATGGCATGATTGAAAATATTTGTAACATATTGGACCTGAAATCGTGAATGGGGATGGAAACAAGTATGCAAAGGAGAAGAGTTGGGCCGGGGATAACTATGTGGCACCTTACATCGCACTGCATCTTGAGTAGAACTACTCCTAAAAATGAACTTACATATAAATTTGAAATGGGGTCAAAATCGGGTAAAACTTTGGAAACTTTATTATACTCGAAACTATATCGTAGATCCAAAGTTGACTTTATTGGGAAAATTTGGCATTATTTATCATTATACCCTACACCACAAGGTGGTAAGGGTATTATGTCTTTGTGCATTTGTTTGTAACAGGCAAAAGGAAACGAGATAGACCCATAGTTCCTTTTGATGATCTGCATAGAATCACTTTCTGAGTTGATTTATGCATGTCAGTCCGTCTGTCCGTCCGTCCGTCTGTCCATGTATTCTTGTGAACAAAATGCAGCTCGCATTTATTATCCGATTGAGATGAAATTTTGCAAACAACATTTGTTTGGCCCAAGGACGAACCCTATTGAAATTGGAGATAATCGGTCAAAATTTAGATATAGCTCCCATATATATCTTCGTCCGATCTGCTTTTTATTGTGCACCAAACGTGTAATATCAGCCCGAATAGTATGGAATTTTGCACATACAACCAAATTAGGCCTAAAAATCAGTATGCCAAATTTGATCGAAATCGGTTCAGATATAGCTAAAGCTCCCATATATATTGTTCATCCGATTTGTTATTTTTGTCCTCCGCAGCCGTAAAGTGCACTCTGTATCAACAATATTTGGGGAAATATATCAAATGCAGATCAGAAATACCTTTGCTAAATTTTATCGAGATCGGTTCAGATTTGGATATAGCTCCCATATATAACTTCGTCCGATTTACCATTTATTGTGCACCAAACGTCTAATATTTGCCCAAATGGGATGGAATTTGGCACATACGACCGAATTGAGTCTAGAAGCTATTATGTCAAATTTAGTGAAGATCGGTTCAGATATAGTTAAAGCTCCCATATATACTGTTTATCCGATTTGTTATATTTTTTACCCTCAGCCGTAATATGCACTCCGTAACAACGATATTCAGGGAAATATATCAAATACAGCTCAAAAATATCTTTGCCAAATTTTATCGAGATCGGTTCAGATTTGGATATAGTTCCCATATATGTTTTTATCCGATTTCAAATTAATTTCGCACCAAATGGGCAATACAAGTCCGAATTTAAAAGATACAAATGCTTCGGCATATTTTGTCCTTTGAACTTTAAATTATAATTATAATCATAGCGTGTATGATTGAATTCTCCCATAAAAACTTTTGTTTGTTATGTGGAGCTCTACTAAATTAGCAAAGTGGTGTAGGGTATCATAAAGTCGGCCCCGGCCGGCTTTAAGACTTTCTTTAATGGTTTTCAATAAAATAGAGGGAGGTATATGTGGGAGCTCTATGCAAAACTGAACAGATCTCGAACAATATTTCAGAGTCCATATTACGGCAGACATACATATCAAATCGGATTAAATCGTCAACCTGGGTTTGGTAGGCAATTATCTGCCAGTTGACCATTGCCAACTCCAATTTCGTGGCAAAAATAATCAAAATAGAGAATACAGGGTTGCCCATATTCGACGGACCCATGACTCTTAGGCCCATTCCAATCGACGAGGCGTGTCCGCAGGCAACATTCTTTGCGTCAATTGAATTTTGTACGGGAACAAATGCAAATCAATGCGAATAATCCGTTGTAAAGTAAACCGAGCCATGCCCAACTGCTGAGGCGTTTTTGGGATGTTCTTGGGGACCTCTCAACACTGACTCGTACTGCAGCGATATTCTCGGCCGATCGCCTTGGTCGACTTTTATATGCCTTACCAGTCGACAATTTTTTGGATGAACGCTTAATAGTGTTCTTAGAAGGCGCACTTCTCACATTTTTTAATGTTTAAAAGCACGTTGAGTTTTCAAAAGCACGTTTGACTTCTTCTGTCGAATGTAAATTTCAACTATTTCGCGTCGCGTGTATTGGTTCATGGTAAAAATCTGCTTGGACTGACGCTTCAAACGCGGTATGTCATTAAGCGATGTGACATCTCTGTCAAAAGTTATGGCGTTGCCAGATGGGTCCGTCGAATATGGACAACCCTGTACTGGGAGGTACCGTTATATGGGGACAGTCAATTTTCTGTCATAGGAAATTCGACTACAAATTACCAAAGGGACTATACGAAAGCGTGGATCTATACACCATTTGTTGTCATAGCAGGTAGTACCAACTACGAAATTCGACTCCAAAGATAACCTACATTGGGTACCAGAAAAGTACCTATAGTACTAAATACACAGGAGCTACAATTATTAACACTGGCATGATGGTCACGAGTGGCACGAGTAATTTGTGGAAATTCGACCTTAAAGGCTACGAAACGAACATGAGGGCATTAAAAGCTAGACCCTTGAAATTTTGTTTGAGACCCCCTCTGGTGCGCCGAAGAGATTTTTGGAAATTCGAAATGTAAGGGTACGAAAAGTATTTAAAGTTTTATGACTGTCACTCAGCTTTTGGATATATTTATTGTGAGTCGCTGATTCATGACTTACAACCACTGGAGTGAAGCTTGAATGTTGAAATTTGGCAAGTCGGTCAGTGTTTGTGTGTAGGAGGGACATGAGGCTGGGTTTATTTGGGTGGTATAATTAAAAAAAATCTAAACCAATATCAAACACAATTTAAAAAGTATCAGTCGGTTTGTCGACAGATGCATATGTACCCTCAGCTATGCCAGACGGACGAACTGACAAACCTAGATCGACTCCAAAAAATCCTGAACATATTTGGTCCAAAGAGAACATAGGTCTAAAACCGTTACTTCGATGAGGACGTATCAAACTGAAAAATATTAAAATGGTTAATAAGTTATATCAAAAATAAGCATACAAAAGTCACAAATGAATTATCTTGTTCTGGCCTTGTCGTAGGTTTCCGTTTTATCATTTCGCCCATATAACAGCTCCACACACTTTGTTTCATTTATTTAATTGCATTCTCCAACTGACGTCACATGTATTTGCTGTTTAAAGTGGAACACATTTAAATACCTATACCTTTTTTTAAATGTTTTTTTTTTTTTTTTTTACCCAATTGTGGAGGATGTTGGAAGTTCTGCCCGCCCGAAATTAATATATCAAAATTAATTTTTATACCCAACACATCATAGTGGTGAGGGTATTATGTCTTTGTGCATTTGTCTGTAACATGGAGAAGGAAGCGAGAACGACCCGTAGCTACTTTTGAGGATCTTCATAGAATCACTTTCTCAGTCGATTTATGTATGTCCATGTCCGTCCGTCTGTGTGTCCATGTATTTTTGTGAACAAAGTATAGGTCCCATTTTTAGCCCGAGTCAAATGAAATTTTGCACAAATCATTTGTTTGATCCAGGGATGAACCCTATTGAAATTGGAGATAATCGGTCAAATCAATCTTTAACCGATTTCAGGTTGAATTTGCACCAAATGGCCAATATAAGTCCAAATGACCTGAATTTCTGGCACATCAAAACGAATTTAGGCTAGAAGCAGGTACATCGAATTCGGAGAAAATCGGTTCAGATATAGCTATAGCTCCCATTTATATATGTTTCATCCGATTTGGTTTTTAGTCCCCCACGTACGTAATATGCACACCACAAGAATGATGTTAGGCAGCAGATACAGCCCAGAAATACCTCTGCCAAATTGCATGACGATCGCTTCAGATTTGGATATAGCTGCCATACATATCCTTAATCCGATTTCAGGTTTATTGTGCACATAATGGCTAATATCAGCCCAAATGGAGTGAATTTCAGGATGTACGTTTCCATTTTGTGGAATTCGAACTCCGATATATATTTTTATACCCTCCACCATAGCATGGAGTGTATATTAAGTGTGTCATTGCGATTGTAACACCTCAAAATATACATTTTAGACCCCACAAAGTACATATATTCTTGATATGCATAAAATTCTATGTCGTTCTAGCGATGTCCGTCCGTCTGTCCATCTATCCGTCTGTGGAAATTACTTTAGCTTCCGAACGACATGAAGTAGGTTGAAGTTTTATACAAATGTATATTATGTCTGTAGGACTTTTGGTATAGCAAATGGACCATGTAGGACCACGTCTTCGTATAGCCCCCATATAACGGTACCTCCCTATATGCGGCATTTTGATGATTTTAGCGAAATTATTTATAGGAAATGTTTAAAATTTGGTATTTGAAGTTCGTAATGGATTCTACGGCTTGAGACAAAAAATGGGCCATGTAGGTCCACGTCTTTGTATAGCCCCATATAATGGTACCTTCCGATATTGGGTATTTTGATGATTTTTGAGACATTATTTGCCGGAACTATTTTAAATTTGGTATTTGAAGTTCGTAATGGATACTACAGCCTATGCCTGACAATTGCCTGTGCGGGTCCACGACTTCGGATAGCCCTCATATAACGGACCCCCGATATTCGGTATTTTAATGATTTTAGCGACATTATTTACCGGAATTATTTCAAATTTTCTATTTGAAGTTCATAATGGATACTACAGCCTATTGCAGAAAATTGTCTGTGCAGGTTCACGTCTTCGTATAGCCCCCATACAACGGTACCTCCCGATATTCGGTATATTGATGATTTTAGCGTCATTATTCACCGGAATGGTTTCAAATTACGTATTTGAAGTTCGAAATGTATAATACAGCCTATAACAGAATATTGTCTTTGCAGGTCCACGTCTTCCTATAGCCCCCATATAACGATACCTCCCTATATTCGGTATTTTGATGATTTTAGCGACATTATTAACTGGAATTGTTTCAAATTTGGTATTTGATGTTCGTAATGGATGCTAAAGCCTATGACAGAAAATTATCTGTGCAGGTCCACGTTTTCGTATAGCCCCCATACAACGATACCTCCCGGCTTTCGGTATTTTGATGATCTTTGCGACATTTTTCACCGGAATTGTTTCAAATGTGGTATTTGAAGTTCGTAATGGATACTACAGCCTATGGCAGAAAATTGTCTGTGCAGGTCTACGTTTTATAATCCGCAGGGTAACTCCCTATATTCGGTATTTTGATGATTTCACCGGAATTGTTTCAAATTTGGTATTTGATGTTCCTAATGGATACTAAAGCCTATCACAGAACATCTTCTGCGCTGGTCCACATCTTCGTATGGACCCAATATAATGACATTTTAATGATTTTAACGACATTATCCACAGATTTTTTTTTTTCAATTTTCGTTAATATAACAACTACATTCGGTAATTTTAAGATTTTCGCGGAAATTTTAAAGGATTTTTTTTATTTTTTTATTTTTTGAAAATTGCAAAATTCGTTCCAAGTGTTGGAGGGTATTCAAAGTTCGACCCGGCCGAACTTACAGCTTTTTTACTTGTTTTAATATAAAACTTCTCGATGTGGTATCATGCCCTCTTTAACAATGTTATTTGTTATAGAAGATTAAAATATCTCCTTCAAATTTAGTGGAAATCGATTCAGAATTGCATGTGCCTCCCATATATTAGTGCCCTCTGAAACCAAACTATACCTGCTCTAAAACCAAATGTTGATAGGTGATATGATCTAGTTCAAATAAATGCTTTTGCTATGGAAGCTCTACTAAATGTACATAGTGGTGTAGGGTATCATATATTCGGCCCCGCCCGACCTTTGACTTTTCGTCAGCTCGGTCAGCTTAAATATAAAATATTTTTTAAATCGTTTTTCTCGTTTGTACCACTGTGCTGCATGATATCATCCTTTACCTGCGACTAGAACCATGTATCATCGAGAAACAATTTCGTAAAATGTCATCGGTTAATGGCACCTAAGACCTGTATTGCTTTTGGTATATGCCTCAATGTTGCCGATGTTTTTGTTGTAATAAATGTTTATTGTTGTAGAGCTTTTGTTAGATATCTTCGATGCTAATAAATAACAAATAATATGGCAATGAATAAATTTTATTGTTAATTAAGCAATTTCCTGGAACATTGTGTGTGTGTGTGTGTGCGTGTGGTCTATTATATAAACACACATTCACACATCTTTATTGCTACTATGTTCGTTATGCACGCAAATGCCAGGAAGTATATTTACTTTCTAGCAATTTAATTTAATCCAATTGGACATTTCTCAGTTTTGAGCTACCAAATGCAAAACAAACTAATTATTGGTTAAAGTTATAGGATTACATAATAAGTTTATGTGGTATTTATCATTTTGATTGAGGGAAATGCTCTTGAAGGATATCATCAACTCTGTTATTGACTGACCATTTCAAGCAGATGAATGTAAAATCTAAAACAGATGTATGGAACAGAAAATAATCCTTTCGTTTGACTTTGTTTTCCTCTTAGCCTTAATCTTCTACTCGTTTGCCAATTATCGATGACCCCCCAGGAGATTATTGCCAATTGCAGATTTCTCAGTTTTGCTATGAGCAGTAGAATAAAAAAACACACAGAACAAGGCTTAAAAATCTGTAAATGCCCCCCATGGAAATCTGTTTATAAGCCTACTTCCAACATAACTGTAGTTGGCCTTTAAGCCTAAACATTCCATTCCCAGAGGCAAAAAAAACTGGAGAAAAGTTTTTAAGCAAACCCACACATTTGTTCTGAGTGTGAAATGCTTGGTTAAAAAGAAAGAACACAAAATGGGTAGAACAAAGAAAAAAGAGGTAATGTAAGGATTTGCACATTAACAGATCAACGAGAAAAAAAGTATTTGAGAACAGTAAAAGAAGCACAAACAGGAAAAGGGGATATTATGCATTCATACATGCGCTTATATAAAAAATCGCATTAAATCCAATTAAAAATGCTATTGTAGATTAAGAAAGGAAGTCAGTCAGCAAAGATGAAAGTGTGACAGGAACAACTACAGGCACCCTGGACGTTTGGCATGTGAGATTTTAAAATGTTTTCCTTCGTATTATAGTTTAATTGTTGTGAAATTGCTTTTTGAGGATTTTTTTGCAACGTAACTATGAAGTTATATGTAATATATACAGTTAACCTTTCCTTTAACCTGAATGGATTTCAAAATAATTTAAGATTAACAATTATGTGTTATTTATTTGTAGTTTAATACCATCGATATCGGCTGTATATTGCACTTTTAGTGTTGATTTATTTATCCTAATTTCTAGGTAATTTCCCCGAATTTTTTTGACACTTTAATGTATATACCAATATTTTTCACGACATTTTTATTAAAAAATATTTTTTATTTTTGTTTAAAAAAATTGAAGATGGGGAAACATACTTTGGAATTTTGCGGTCATGATGCTTACTTAGGTTATCTTCAAAAAATTAATTATTATTATTTATATATCAATGAAACAAGTAAGCAAAGGCTATAGTCGTGCGGGGCCGACCATGTGATATCCTAAAACACTATAATATACTAGAAGCCCCTTTATATCCAAATCCCTTTTTGGAAGATTTCGCTTTTGAAATTACGTCATAGAGTACTGCCCAGATATTACCGTTAGCATTTTGAACAGGGACATTTGCCCAATATCATGCTGTTAGTTGTTGTGGCCAATTTTACACCTAAATATACTCCAATGGTCATCCAAAATGCTAGAATTCTTCCCTGTCCTTAACTCTCTTCTCAGGGGTGTCCATTGGCTACAATTTTGTGTGATCAGAGATTCTTTTCTGATTTGGTCCATTTGAACCCCTAAATATACTGCGGACATCTTTGAAAACAATAGACCTAGCCCTTATGAGCCTAACCCTACCCTTGTAAAAATATTCGTTAGGATCGGACTATAATTGCAATCTATATATAATAACCCCAAATGTTACAAAATGTACACTTCAATATTATAAGTCAAATTGAAAAAATCGCATATGATAAAAAATATGAAAAAAATTAAAAAAAAAACTTACAAAATACTACAAAATCTAAATTAATATCATTATTGGCATCTTTTCATGCGATTTTTTATACCCTACACCACATAGTGGTAAGGGTATTATGTCTTTGTGCATTTGTTTGTAACATGGAGAAGGAAACGAGATAGACCCATAGTTACTTTTGAGAACCTTCATAGAATCACTTTCTGAGTCGATTTATGCATGTCAGTCCGTCTGTCCGTCCGTCCGTCTGTCCATGTATTCTTGTGAACAAAATGCAGGTCGCATTTATTATCCGATTGGGATGAAATCCTCCAAACAACATTTTTATGGCCCAAGGACGAACCCTATTGAAATTGGTGAGAATCGGATCAAATTTAGATATAGCTCCCATATATATCTTCATCCGATTTCGGGTTAAATGTGCACCAAATGTCCACTATCAGTCCAAATTACCTGAATTTTGGCACACCCAACCGAGTTCGGCCTAGAAGCAAGTATATCAAATTTGGAGGAAATCGGTTCAGATATAGCTATAGCTCCCATATATATCTTTCATCCGATTTGATCTTTAAGTCCCTCACATTTCTACTATGCACTCCACAACCGTGATATTTTGTACCAGGTATTAGATGGAGCACAGAAATAGCTGTTTTAAATTTTATCGAAATCGGTTCAGATTTCGATATAGCTCCAATATATATTTTCATCCGATTTCGGGTTAATTGACCACCAAATGGCCAATAGCAGCCCAAATGGCCCGAATTTTGGCACATGTGACCGAGATTAGCCTTAAAGCAAATACAACAAATTTGGAGAAAATCGGTTCAGAAACAGCTATAGCTCCCATGTATATGTTTTATCCGATTTGGTGTTTAAGCCTCTCACATTCGTAATATGCACTCCACAAAAATGATATATGGTACCAGATATAAGATACAGCCCAGAAATAGCTGTTTGTAATTTTATCGAAATCGGTTCAGATTTGGATATAGCTCCCATATATATCTTCATCCGATTTCGGGTTAATTGTGAACCAAATGGCCGATATAAGTCCAAATGGACTGAATTTTAGTACATCGGACCAAATTCAGCCTAGAAGCAAGTATATCAAATTTAGTGAAAATCGGCTCAGATATAGATATAGCAACCATATATATGTTTCATCCGATTTAGTGTTTTAGTCCCTTACATTCGTAATATTCACTCCACAACCGTGATATTTGGTACCAAGTATTAGATGGAGCACAGGAATAGCTGTTTTAAATTTTATCGAAATCGGTTCAGATTTGGATATAGCTCCCATATATATTTTCATCCGATTTCGGGTTAAATGTGCACCAAATGTCCACTATCAGTCCAAATTACCTGAATTTTGGCACACCCAACCGAGTTCGGCCTAGAAGCAAGTATATTAAATTTGGAGAAAATCGGTTCAGATATAGCTATAGCTCCCATATATATCTTTCATCCGATTTGATCTTTAAGTCCCTCACATTCCTACCATGCACTCCACAACCGTGATATTTGGTACCAGGTATTAGATGGAGCACAGAAATAGCTGTTTTAAATTTTATCGAAATCGGTTCAGATTTGGATATAGCTCCCATATATATCTTCATCCGATTTCGGGTGATTGACCACCAAATGGCCGTAATATCATCAATTTTGGCAAATCCGACCGAAACCAGCTTAGAAGCAAGTACACCAATTTTAGTAAAAATCGGTTCAGATATAGCTATAGCTCCCATATATATCTTTCATCCGATTTGGTCTTTAAGTCCCACAGGAATGATATTTGGTACCAGATATCAGATAAAGCCCAAAAATAGTTGATTTTAATTTTATTAAAATCTGTTCCGATTTGGATATGCCTCCCATATATATCTTCATCCGATTTCGTATTAATTGTGCAACAAATGGCCAATATCAGCCCAAATCACCTGAATTTTCGTACATAAGACCGAATTCAGTCTAGAAGCTAATACGTCAAGTTTGGAGAAACCCGGTTCAAAGATAGCTATAGTTCGTAAAATGCACGATAGATTTTGATTTTGTACCAAATATCTCATAGAGCTCTGAAATGCCCTGTATAAACCTTTTTACGAGAGCTCTACTAAATATGCATAGTGGTGTAGGGTATCATATAGTCGGCCCCGCCCGACTTTTGAGTTTTCCTTACTGGTTTAGATTTTACCTTTTATGCCAAGAGGACAGTCTGAATTGACAAAATTTGTCAAAATCGGTCCAGCCATTCTAGAGATATAAGCATTCCAGCTAACATCCCCTTCCTTTGTATATACAAATTATATATATTTCACTACATATATCCGATATATTTGCTATCGGCATGTACGTCACGGTCTGAATTGGAGTTTTCGTCTATTTGTGATTTCGCCGGTATTAAAAATATTCGCAGTTTAATGGAAAAATTGACTTAATTAACACAAATATTATGGTCTATATGAACCACTAAATATTACCCGATGACCATCAAAATTGGAAGACTTCTGCCCAGCCCTAAGCTCTAACTTTGGCGTCGATTGATTTATACTTGCGACCTGTAGAGCAACTGCAAAATCAGGAAATTTTTCAGTTTTTTGTCCATTTCAGAGCAACTGCAAAATCAGGAAATTTTTCAGTTTTGGTCCTAAATACTATGCGATCATCTCTAAAAGCAATGGGCTTGTATTTTGTCCCTAGCCCCACCTCCATTCTAAATTTTATGAAGATCGGGCCGTAGTTGCGACCTGTAGAGTGATTACAAATTAACATCGACACACGGACAACGGACGGACGGACATTGAAAGCTAGATCGACTCAGCTCGGCGAGATACATGGAAACCAATGTGGAAAGTAGTGTAGGGTATCATAAAGTAGGTCCGACCGACTTTAAGACTTTCTTTACTGGTTACATTTTACAACGAAAAGTCTTCAAAAATTTTTTTTCCGCTCAAAACAATTTTAACGTCTCCAAATGTAGACCCAAGAAACCAACAGTTCCCTCAATAGCAAGTTTCAGATATTCTGCTTTATACTAGTAAAAAAATTAATAACATTTAATACCCATATCCAAAACAATCCACAACTCACCTTAGAATTCTACCGCTATTCATTTGACCAATCTAACGTCTTCTATGTTAAGTGCTGGCCTCTAAGAGTTACTTAGTGAATTGGGGGTCTCTGAGGTCTACAATAAAAATCGAAGGCCTTTGAGGTTTCCAAGTGAATTGAAGGACCCTGACCTAATTTGAATATAAGGCCTCCGATGACTTCTATATCAGTAGTGAGCCTCTGAGGTATTTTATATAAATATAAGACCTCTGGAGTCTTCTATCTGAATATAAGGTCATAGAGGTCTTCTATGTGAATTATGTATGCTATATGAGTAGAAGTCGTCTGAGGTCTTCTATATAAATCAAAGGCCTTTTGGGGACTTTTTCACACAAAGAAGGTTATTGAGGTCTTCCGTGTGAACCTCTGAGGTCTTCAAAGTGACAAAAAGATCTCTGAGATCTTCCCTGTGAAGTCCAAGTCTCTGAGGGCTCCTAAGAGAATAAAGGGATTCTAAGGTCTATTCTGTGAATAAAAAGCCTCTGTGGTACAACTATGTGAATATAAGGCCTCTGGGACCTTAGCTAAAAATAAACAAGTAAAAAAGTTGTAATTTCGGCCAGGCCGAACTTTGAATACCCTCCACCATTTGTTACAAATTTGACAATTTTCAAAAAAATAAAATCCATTAAAAATTCTGCTAAAATCTTAGAAAATACCGAATGTAGCTGTATATCCATCCATACGACGACGTGGTCCTGCATAGGCAACTTTTGTCAAAATCTATTACAATATTCAAATGCGAAACTTGAAAAGAAATCTGTTTATAATGTAGATAAAATCATCAAAATACCGAATACAGGGAGGGGGGTATAGGGGTTATAAAACGTGGACCTGCACAGACAATCTTCTGGTATAGGCTGTAGTATTCATTACTAACTTCAAATGCCAATTTGACAATTCAATTCCATAATGTCGCTAAAATCATCAAAATACCGAGTATCGGTGGTACCGTTATATGGGGGCTATAGGAAGACGTGGATCTACATGGCCCATTTTCAATACCAAAAGTCTTGCAGACATAATACACATTTAAGTAAATTTTTATCAACTTACTTTATTTCGTTCGGAAGCTAGGGTGATTTCCCCAGAAGGACAGGCAGATAGACGGACGGACATTAATAAATCGACATAGAATTTTATGCTGATCAAGAATATATATACATTGTGGGGTCTAAAATGTATATTTCCAGGTTTTACAAACGGAATGACAATCTTAATATACCCTCCATACTATGGTGGAGGGTGTAAAAACCACTGACATCTTCGAAGGCATTTGAGGTCTCCATGTGAATAGAAGGACTCTGACTCAATATGAATATAAGCCTCCGAAGTCTTCTTTATTAAAAGTGCTTTTTAGAACACTTACCATTACAAATACCATTCTCCTGGTTGTAAGATACCTCCTTATCAGTTTTCTACCATATCGGTAAAACCGTTCTTTAGTTATAAAGATTGTAACTAACACGACTTTCTTTTATACACATTGAATTGAAAGGGGTCGGCAAGAGTTCGTAATATATATTTGTACTTTAATTATTCTGCAGTTTCTATAACCCAATATATGAATGTCGTTAGGGTACTTTGCACAAATTTTCCTGTGATTCGTTCAAAAATTTATTCATTTGGATTGACTGGTTAAATGTTATTATCTTTAAAACATATGACAAATATGCCGATATGACTTCTTTGACAAACTAGAAACCTAATTTGTACATTTATAGTAGAAAATGTGAATCCGCAAATAAAATTGGACATCTACAATAGCAAATTAGCCCAAATAGATTCCATTCAATTAAGTATCCATCATTTTACTACAAATCAATAGAATTTGGATTTCCATGGGACATGGATAAATCTAGTTATTCTTCATCACTTGGTGATGACGATCATTGACGCAATTCATCCAATGATAACTAGAGTTGAAAAATGTCCAAAATGTAATGAAATTTTATTTTCAAAATTAGTAACGCATCAAATACATTTATTTCATTTTTCGACATTTTATGACGGCCATGCGTACAATTTGCCAATGTTTCCACAACCCAATCAAAAAAAAAAAAAAAAAAAAAAAATCAAATTAATTTTTGACCATTTTTGTTGATAAAATTTAATGGACATCTGTTGGTGACGATAGAAATTCACATAAAATTGTGAAAATTGCTGGCAATGCCACATTCCGAAAAGCAATTCATGGCGAAACCCTTAATTTTTAGGAGTTTCATTCATTGCTGTGCTAAATGGAATCCCTTTTATGGTGTTGTTGCTGCTGTTGTTGTTGGTGTTTTGGTCAACCAACCATAAATATGTCAAATATTGTGAACAAATTTGTATTCAAGGACTCTGTTTCTCTCAATTTTTGTTTTGGGGATGTTGTTAATGCTTTTGTATTTTTTTTTGCTCGACCAAAGACGACGTGTGGGTGATTAACATTCAGCTAGTTTATTGTTGCTGTGGGGAGACCAGAAGGGTATTGGTCAAATGGTTTTTGCTTTGTTTATGAGTTTTTTCTTTTTTTTTTTTTTGGTAGTGAAGGGCATAATGGTAGCTGACAAAAGGATTAAAGCCATTTATGCGTTATGCCCAGGGGTTGAGTTTGTGTGTGTGTGTATGATGTGCTTATTGCCCCAATAATCCTTGGGAATTAAAAGCCTTTTTTCTTGTCCCTTAACTGCCAATAACCATCAGAGAATAGAATTGCTCATATTTGGAGTTCAGACCTATAAGATATGAATATAAAAAAGGGATTCCATTTGAATGTAGGCAAACTTTTGAAAATGTGATAATTGAAGTTATGTGTTTTCCTTTTTTCCTATGGAATATGCAGATAAATGCTCATATGGCTAATTGAAATGATAAAAGAGACAATGTATTTTTATACATTTGACGCTTTCATGTTTTTTACTGTGAAACAGGCCACAAGCTGATTATGGAACTTTAACAAGTAAAAACCAGTAAGGAAAGCTCAAAAGTCGGGCGGGGCCGACTATATGATACCCTACACCACTATGCATATTTAGTAGAGCTCTCGTAAAAAGGTTTATACAGGGCATTTCAGAGCTCTATGAGATATTTGGTACAAAATCAAAATCTATCTAATTCTATCGTGCATTTTACGAACTATAGCTATCTCTGAACCGGGTTTCTCCAAATTTACGTATTAGCTTCTAGACTGGTGATTTGGGCTGATATTGACCATTTAGTGCACATTTAACCCGAAATCGGATGAAGATATATATGAGAGCTATATCCAAATCTGAACCGATTTCGATAAAATTTAAAACAGCTATTCCTGTGCTCCATCTAATACCTGGTACCAATTATCACGGTTGTGGAGTGAATATTACGAATGTGTGGGACTAAAACTCTAAATCGGATGAAACATGTATATGGTTGCTATATCTATATCTGAACCGATTTTCACTAAATTTGATATACTTGCTTCTAGGCTGAATTTGGTCCGATGTACTAAAATTCAGTCCATTTGGACTTATATCGGCCATTTGGTGCACAATTAACCCGAAATCGGATGAAGATATATATGGGATCTATATCCAAATCTGAACCGATTTCGATAAAATTACAAACAGCTATTTCTGGGCTGTATCTTATATCTGGTACCAAATATCATTCTTGTGGAGTGCATATTACGAATGTGAGAGGCTTAAACACCAAATCGGATGAAAGATATATATGGGAGCTATATCCAAATCTGAACCGATTTCGATAAAATTTAAAACAGCTATTTCTGTGCTCCATCTAATACCTGGTACCAAATATCACGGTTGTGGAGTGCATAGTAGGAATGTGAGGGACTTAAAGATCAAATCGGATGAAAGATATATATAGGAGCTATAGCTATATCTGAACCGATTTTCTCCAAATTTGATATACTTGCTTCTAGGACGAACTCGGTTGGGTGTGCCAAAATTCAGGTAATTTGGACTGATAGTGGATATTTGGTGCACATTTAACCCGAAATCGGATGAAGATATATATAGGAGCTATATCTAAATTTGATCCGATTCTCACCAATTTCAATAGGGTTCGTCCTTGGGCCAAAAAAATATTGTTTGGAAAATTTCATCTCAATCGGATAATAAATGCGACCTGCATTTTGTTCACAAGAATACATGGACAGACGGACGGACGGACGGACAGACGGACTGACATGCATAAATCGACTCAGAAAGTGATTCTATGAAGGTTCTCAAAAGTAACTATGGGTCTATCTCGTTTCCTTCTCCATGTTACAAACAAATGCACAAAGACATAATACCCTTACCACTATGTGGTGTAGGGTATAAAAAAAAACATTAAGTTCGGCCGGGCCAAACTTTTAATACCCTCCACCATCCTAGATACAATACAAATTGCTCTGCTAAATTTTGGCGCTCTACGTCAAATAATGTGGGCTGTATCGTGATTTCAACAGACAGGCAGACGTACAGACAGACAGACGGACATCGACTTAGAATTTTATGCTGATTATGAATATATATACTTTATGGGGTCTACGACGAATATTTAAGGATGTTACAAACGGAATGACAAAGTTAATATACCCTTCTTTCCAAGGTGGAGGGTATAAAAATAAATAGTTTTACATTACTGTAGAAAAAGTTATAGTACGTCGTTTTCAACTGCGGAGTAAAGAAATATTTATAAATTTTGAGGAAGATGAAATGATTTTGCCAGGGCCCTAATACTCTTAAAATAGCAAAATAATGATCCATACCTTTCTATCCCAGGTGTGTACCGATATTTTGAAAATATGAAGTAATCTGGAATTATTTCATCCTAAAGAAATGAGACACCACAACAAGTATGCCGATATTGATATGATTAGCACTTGGCCTTAAGTCTTACATATATTTTTTTGATATGACAAAGTTGAACCAAATCGGATACTTTCTAAATTTTTTATTAGATTTACATTTATATCCTCATTCTTATGGCTACAAGGGGCATATATAATTTCTTTTTGCCTCATCGAAATAAACATTAGGTCTCTTTAAACGAAATCAGTTTCAGGAGATTTGATTTCACTTTAGCTATGTCAGTCTATCTGTCTGGCTTGTACCCGGATAAATCTTAATACATCCTACTGAGTTCGATCCATTTCTTCTTGTTCAAAAAAAAATTCAAAATTCTAAGTCTATTGTCTGTCCGTTGAATTCACAGACGATTTGACATAGTAAGAAAACATTTTGCACTTCTGTTACTTTTCCAGTAAATCGGCCATATCAGTCCATATGTAGACCCCAAAAATACATAACAATATTCGGTATTTTAAGAATTAAATTTAGATTATACCCTACAACACTATGTGTTGGGTATTATGAGTTTGATTGTAACAAAAATTATTTAACACCTCGAAATATTGGTTCCGACATAGGAAAATATTTATGGATCTTTCTATCTCGCCGAGTTGAGTCGATGTAGCTATATATGTCTGTCTATCCATGTTAAATTGTAATCCGGCTACAGGTCACAATTATGGCCCGATCCTCCCCAAATTAAGAATAGTGATGAGGTTAGGTTCAGAATAGACCCTTATTTTGGAGATGATCGCAATCTAATCTCCGTTTTTGGGGATCTCACCCCACTGTGCGTCGGTCTGTCTGTTGTAGTCGCGCTAGAGTCAGAACGAATTGAGATAGGAAGATAAAATGTTGCATTGATCCGTCTTTTGTCTGCAGGCAAGTCAAGTTCGAAGAGGAGACATATCGGTCCACGACATGGTATAGTCCCTATATAACGGAACTCTCCGATATTGGGTATTTTGATGATTTTAGACACATTTTTGAATGAAATTGTATGAAAATCCACACAAGGAGTTCCTTGTACTTTACTTCCTGGAAGAGTATTGTCTATATCGATCTACAATATTGTATAGCTCCCATACAACGGCACCCCCCGATATTCGGTATTTTGACGACTTTAGGGACATTATTCACCGGAGTTTTTTTCAAATTTCGTATTTAGAATTCGTAATAGATACTACAGCCTATGTCAAAAAATACGTATGCAATTCCAAGTCTTCGAATAGCCTCCATATAACGGTACCTCCCAATATTCGACATTTTAATGATTTTAGTGACATTATTCTCCGAAGTTATTGCAAAATTCGTATTTAGAGTTCGCAATGGGAACTCTAGCCTATGACAGTGAATTGTCTATGAATGTCCAGGACTTCGTATAGGTCCCATATATATTCGGTATTTTGACGATTTTAGGTACAAAATTTACCTAAATTGTTTGAAATTCCGTACTTGAAGTTCCTAAAAGGTACCACAGCCTGTGACAGAAAATTGTCTATGCAGGTCCAGGTCTTCGTATAGCCCCGATATATCGGTACCTCTTTTTATTCCGTATTGTGATGATTTTAGCTAAATTATTCAACGGATTTTTTCAAGTTTCGTATTTGAATATTGTAATGGCTTATGACAGAAGTTGTCTATGCAGGTCCACGTCTTCGTATTGTCCCCAATATAGCGGCTATATTCGGTATTTGTATGATTTTAAGAGAATTTTATTTTTTTTTGAAATTTCTGAATTCATTCCAAATGGCTGCCCCGCCGAACTTACTATATGACATGTTTAGCGACTTGTAGTGAAGTTTGATGAAGAATGCATTTGTCTTTGAAGTCATCCTTATATATTGATGCTTTGTGGAAAATTTTTATTCATATATTGACTTTTACCGTAAAATGTGTGTGTGTTTAAAGCAAGATTGGTGTATTCTGGAACATATAGTAAATTACTCATTTTTTGAATATAGGGACCAAATTCCCATTTAATTTACTCCCTTGTGGGATTAATTTTTCGACAAATTCTTAGTTATCAGCAATATTGCCGAATACTTTACATACCAAAAATATCCATATATGCCTTTGGAGGTATTATAAGTTTGATTGGACCAAAAATCATATAGCACCTCGAAATATTGGTTTCCCACATAGGAAAGTATAGATCCATATATACTTTCCTATCTCGCCGAGCTGAGTCGATCCTATATATGTCAGTTTGTCCTTATTAATTTGTAATCACTCTACAGGTCGCAATTATGGCCCGATCTTCACGAGATTTAGAATGGAGGTGGGACTAGAGCCAGAAGAGAAGCATATTTCTTTTGGAGATGAACGCATAATATTTAGGGGTTAAAATAGACCAAAAACTGAAAAATTTCCTGATTTTGCAGTTGCTCTACAGATCACAATTATAGACCAATCGAGGAAGTTAGCATGGGGCTACAGCTTAGGGATGGGCAGCAGAGTTCCAATTTTGGTGGTCATTGGATAATATTTAGTGGGTGAAATAGACCATAACATTTGTGTTAAATAAAAGTCAAATTTGCGATTAAACCGCGAATATTCCTAATCCCGGCAAAATCACAAATAGACAAACAGGTCAATTCTGACCGTTACGTAGATGCCAATAGTAAATATATCGGATATATATATAGCGAAATATAAACAATGTATATATACAAGAGAAGGGGATGTTAGCTAGAATGCTTATATCTCAAGAATGGCTGGACCGATTTTCACAAATTTTGTCATTTCAGAATGCCCTCTTGCCATAAAAGAATAAAATCTAAAAATATCGCATGAAAATATGCCAATAATGATGTTAATATAGATTTTGTAGTATTTTGTGACATTTTTTTTTTCATATTTTTTATCACATACAATTTTTGCAATTTGACTTATAATATTAAAGTGTATATTTTGAAATTTTTTTTCACCTTACAACACAGGTTGTTGTTATTATATACAGATTGCAATTATCGTCCGATCCTCGCCAAAATTTTCTTAAGGGTAGGCTTAGGCTCAGAAGGGCTAGGCCTATTGTTTTCAAAGATGTCCGCAATATATTTAGGAGTTGAAATGGATCAACAACTAAATATGGTCCTGATTTTGCAACCAAAGGACACGAAATTTCCCATGAACATAGAGTTTAGAACAGCGGGTAGAATGGACCATTACTTTTGTGTGAAAAATTACCAACATTACTTTCAGGCGATATCCGAAATACACAAAGCCGAACTTCTAGCTTCTTTATGCTAATTTCGGTGACAAATATTGCCAAATGCCGTAGACAAGCAAATCATACAGAGGCGCCTCTCGCTTTTGGAGATGATCGGAAAATATGTATGGTTTCAAATGAACCAAAAACAGAAAAATTTCCTTATCACACAATTGAAGTCAGTCGACACGCCTGAGAAGGCAGTTAAGGACAGGGATGAATTCTAGCATTTTGGATGACCATTGGATTTTATTTAGCTGTAAAATAGACCACAACAACGAACAGCTCGACGGAGTGCGTGAATTGGGTAAATATCCATGGTCAAAATGCAAAGGGTAATATCATGGCAGTGCTCCGTGACATAATTTCAAAAGCGAAATCCTCCAAAATGGATTTTGATATAAGAGGGCTTCTAACATATTGTAGTGCTGTAGGGTATCACATGGTTGGCCCGCGCGACTGCAGCCTTTGCTTAGTTGTTTTTATACCCTACACCACAAGGTGGTCAGAGTATTATGTCTTTGTGCATTTGTTTGTAACAGGCAAAAGGAAACGAGATGGGCCCATAGTTCCTTTTGATGATCTGCATAGAATCACTTTCTGAGTTGATTTATGGATGTCAGTCCGTCCGTCCGTCTGTCCATGTATTCTTGTGAACAAAATGCAGGTCGCATTTATTATCCGATTGAGATGAAATTTTGAAATTGGAGATAATCGGTAAAAATTTAGATATAGCTCCCATATATATCTTCGTCCGATTTGCTTTTTATTGTGCACCAAACGTGCCCGAGTAGTATGGAATTTTGCACATACAACCAAATTAGGCCTGAAAATAAGTATGCCAAATTTTATCGAAATCGGTTCAGATATAGCTATAGCTCCCATATATATTGTTCATCCGATTTGATATTTTTTTGTCCTCCGCAGCCGTAGTATGCACTCTGTAACAACAATATTTGGGGGAATATATCAAATGCAGCTCAGAAATACCTTTGCTAAATTTTATCGAGATCGGTTCAGATTTGGATATAGCTCCCATATATAAGTTCGTCCGATTTACCATTTATTGTGCACCAAACGTCTAATATTTGTCCAAATGGGATGGAATTTGGCACTTACGACCGAATTTAGTCTAGAAGGTAGTATGCCAAATTTGGTGAAGATCGATTCAGATATAGTTATAGCTCCCATATATATTGTTCATCCGATTTATTGTATTTGTTACCCACAGCCGTAATATGCACTCCGTAACAACGATATTCAGGGAAATATATCAAATACAGCTCAGAAATATCTTTGCCAAATTTTATCGAGATCAGTTCAGGTTTGGATATAGTTCCCATATATATTTTTATCCGATTTCAAATTAATTTCGCACCAAATGTGCAATACAAGTCCGAATTTAAAAGATACAAATGCTTCGGCATATTTAGTCCTTTGAATTTTAAATTTTAATCATAGCGTGTATTATTGAATTCTCCCATAAAAACTTTTAATTATTAAGTGGATCTCAACTAAATTAGCAAAGTGGTGTAGGGTATCATAAAATCGGCCCCGCCCGACTTTGGGACTTTCTTTACTGGTTTTTTATTATTTTCATTATTTAAATAAAGTAGATATAACTTGGAATTTTTTTTTCAATCCCATAATCCTACACCCTGTATTCATGAATGACTGGAAGTTTGTATGTATATTGCCAAAGGGAGAATTTCATTAAATCTAACCTAAATTCAAATCTAACTAAAATCTTACCCAAATATTCCACTAAAACTCACGCATTCAATAATTACTGCTAACTATTGACAAACGTATTTATGTAAGCTTTAATGACATTTTTTTCCCATTGATCAGAGATATGGTAGCAAGCACACCTTCAACACACGTACGCGCGTACATATGTATGTATATGATTTCCCTATTTTCAGACATTGACATACGTTAATTACACAAACTGATCCATTATATGTTTACATACGGTAGACAAAATCAATCACACTATGGTCTGACATGTGTCAAAATATCAAATATTTAAGGGGGTGTTGTCATAGACGTCATACATATGTATGTGTGTATGTATGAAAATATGTAACGTGTGTGTATATATATGTAATGAATGCTATATTTTATTTATTTGGATGTAAAATGACCAACAGCTAACCACGCATACATTATCTCTATGGGGAGGGGCATGGGGGTAATATTAATTTAGGTAAATGTACATGAAGTCTTTTATGAATGAATTTTGTTCACATTTACTATCTCTAAACATGGGAGACTTTGTGGTGGTCTTTATACCCTATACCACATAGTGGTAAGGGTATTATGTCTTTGTGCATTTGTTTGTAACATGGAGAAGGAAACGAGATAGACCCATAGTTACTTTTGAGAACCTTCATAGAATCACTTTCTGAGTCGATTTATGCATGTCAGTCCGTCTGTCCGTCCGTCCGTCTGTCCATGTATTCTTGTGAACAAAATGCAGGTCGCATTTATTATCCGATTGAGATGAAATTTTCCAAACAATATTTTTTTGGCCCAAGGACGAACCCTATTGAAATTGGTGAGAATCGGATCAAATTTAGTTATAGCTCCCATATATATCTTCATCCGATTTCGGGTTAAATGTGCACCAAATATCCACTATCAGTCCAAATTACCTGAATTTTGGCACACCCAACCGAGTTCGGCCTAAAAGCAAGTATATCAAATTTGGAGAAAATCGGTTCAGATATAGCTATAGCTCCCATATATATATCTTTCATCCGATTTGATCTTTAAGTCCCTCACATTCCTACTATGCACTCCACAACCGTGATATTTGGTACCAGGTATTAGATGGAGCACAGAAATAGCTGTTTTAAATTTTATCGAAATCGGTTCAGATTTGGATATAGCTCCCATATATATCTTCATTCGATTTCGGGTTAATTGACCACCAAATGGCCAATATCAGCCCAAATGGCCCGAATTTTGGCACATGTGACCGAGATTAGCCTTTAAGCAAATACAACAAATTTGGAGAAAATCGGTTCAGAAACAGCTATAGCTCCCATATATATATTCATCCGATTTCGGGTTAAATGTGCACCAAATGTCCACTATCAGTCCAAATTACCTGAATTTTGGCACACCCGACCGAGTTCGGCCTAGAAGCAAGTATATCAAATTTGGAGAAAATCGGTTCAGATATAGCTATAGCTCCCATATATATCTTTCATCCGATTTGGTGTTTAAGCCTCTCACATTCGTAATATGCACTCCACAAGAATGATATTTGGTACCAGATATAAGATACAGCCCAGAAATAGCTGTTTGTAATTTTATCGAAATCGGTTCAGATTTGGATATAGCTCCCATATATATCTTCATCCGATTTCGGGTTAATTGTGCACCAAATGGCCGATATAAGTCCAAATGGACTGAATTTTAGTTCATCGGACCAAATTCAGCCTAGACGCAAGTATATCAAATTTAGTGAAAATCGGTTCAGATATAGATATAGCAACCATATATATGTTTCATCCGATTTAGAGTTTTAGTCCCATACATTCGTAATATTCACTCCACAACCGTGATATTTGGTACCAGGTATTAGATGGAGCACAGGAATAGCTGTTTTAAATTTTATCGAAATCGGTTCAGATTTGGATATAGCTCTCATATATATCTTCATCCGATTTCGGGTTAAATGTGCACTAAATGGTCAATATCAGCCCAAATCACCAGTCTAGAAGATAATACGTAAAATTTGGAGAAACCCGGTTCAGAGATAGCTATAGTTCGTAAAATGCACGATAGAATTAGATAGATTTTGATTTTGTACCAAATATCTCATAGAGCTCTGAAATGCCCTGTATAAACCTTTTTACGAGAGCTCTACTAAATATGCATAGTGGTGTAGGGTATCATATAGTCGGCCCCGCCCGACTTTTGAGCTTTCCTTACTGGTTTTTCTGATGATATTCTACACGTAGAATACCTCCAGAGGGCCTTGTAAACGTAAACGAACTCCCACATATTTTGGACGCCCTAATGTTGAAGGCTTCCTAGCAGTCTTCGGTGCACATAAAGGCCATAATCTTCAACATACTTGTTTTCAATTAAGGGATTTCTAGAATTTTCTTAAATTATCGAAATATTTTCCAATAAAAACGAAAAAAAAAATCCTCCTCTTTAATTACAGTTCATTCATTTATTATTTTTCCTCTTTTTTTAACATAAAATAAATGTTATTATATTTCACAGTATGATTCATTATTGGGTTTTATTTTCCGAATTATATTTTAATCAAACGCTGCATGAAAACAAACAACAACACCATTTTGAAAACAAACACGTGTTATCCTTCGATAACCTCATACAACGTTGCAGGATCTTATGGCAATTTGTTTTCAATCGAATCTCGAGCAAATGCTGAAAGGATAATTGTTGATAATGGATTATTTTTTTCACATTTCTTTGAAAAATTATAAAAGGCTTTGAAAGCTCCTTTTCAAGGATTCGCTCAAAATTTAATTGTTGTGTAATTTTTCTTTTAACTCTTCTTTTTTTTTTGTTTTGTTCCGTCACAATGCCTCTTTGACAAATTGTTTAAATTCCACACAATAAATATTAATATTTCTTTGCAAATCTCCATTCATTAAAAGTGACAGCCTTGTTATGGAGGGGTAGGAGAAGGAGGCGAAAAGCGGTTGAAGGCCGTCAAGTCGAACAAGTTTCTCATTACAATAGTGAGGAAATTTTATTATAAAGACGACACACACGTCGTCTAAAAAGACGTCCTCCACGTCGTCTAAAATGCGGCCTAAAAAGACATCCTCCAGGTCGTCTAAAAAGACGATCTCCACGTCATCTAAAAAGACGATCTCCACGTCGTTTAAAAAGACGACCTCCACGTGGTCTAAAAAGACAACCTCCACGACGTCTATAGAGACGACCTTCAACTTCGTCTATAGGGACGGCCTTCCACGTCGTCTTTAGAGACGACCTTCCACGTCGTCTTTAGAGACGACTTTCCACGTCGTCTTTAGAGACGACCTTCCACGTCGTCCATAGAGACGACCTTCCACGTCGTCTATAGAGACGACCTTACACGTCGTTCATAGAGACGACTTCCAGATCGTCTATAAAGACGACCTCCAGATCGTCTATAAAGACGACCTCCAGATCGTTTATAAAGACTACCTCCAGATCGTCTATAAAGACGACCTCCGGATCGTCTATAAAGACGACCTCCGGATCGTCTATAAAGACGACATCCGGATCGTCTATAAAGACGACCTCCGGATCGTCTATAAAGACGACCTCCGGATCGTCTATAAAGACGACCTCCAGATCGTCTATAAAGACGACCTCCAGATCGTCTATAAAGACGACATCCAGATCGTCTATAAAGACGACCTCCGGATCGTCTATAAAGACGACCTCCGGATCGTCTATAAAGACGACCTCCGGATCGTCAATAAAGACGACCTCCGGATCGTCTATAAAGACGACCTCCGGATCGTCTATAAAGACGACATCCGGATCGTCTATAAAGACGACCTCCGGATCGTCTATAAAGACGACCTCCGGATCGTCTATAAAGACGACCTCCGGATCGTCTGTAAAGACGACCTCCGGATCGTCTATAAAGACGATCTCCGAATCGTCAATAAAGACGACCTCCGAATCGTCTATAGAGGCTCCCTTCAGGCTCGTCTATAGAGGCTCCCTTCAGGCTCGTCTATAGAGGCTCCCTTCAGGCTCGTCTATAGAGGCTCCCTTCAGGCTCGTCTATAGAGGCTACCTTCAGGCTCGTCTATAGAGGCTACCTTCAGGCTCGTCTATGGAGACTCCCTTCAGGCTCGTCTATGGAGACTCCCTTTAGGCTCGTCTATGGAGACTCCCTTCAGGCTCGTCTATGGAGACTCCCTTCAGGCTCGTCTATGGAGACTCCCTTCAGGCTCGTCTATGGAGACTCCCTTCCGCTCGTCTATAGCGACTCCCTTCTGGCTCGTCTATAGAAACTCCCTTTCCGCTCGTCTATAGAGACTCCCTTCCGCTCGTCTATAGCGACTCCCTTCCGCTCGTCTATAGCGACTCCCTTCCGCTCGTCTATAGCGACTCCCTTCCGCTCGTCTATAGCGACTCCCTTCCGCTCGTCTATAGCGACTCCCTTCCGCTCGTCTATAGCGACTCCCTTCCGCTCGTCTATAGCGACTCCCTTCTGGCTCGTCTGTAGAGACTCCCTTCTGGCTCGTCTATGGAGATTCGCTTTTGCTCGTCTGTAGAGACTCCCTTCTTGCTTGTCTGTAGAGACTCCCTTCAGGCTTGTCTATAGGCACTCCCTTCTGGCTCTTCTATAGAGACTCCCTTCTGGCTCGTCTATAGAGACTCCCTTCTGGCTCGTCTATAGAGACTCCCTTTCCGCTCGTCTATAGAGACTCCCTTCTGCCTGTCGATAAAGACTCCCTTTTGCTCTGCTCGTTTAGAGAGACTCTCCTCTGCATCGTCTATAGAGACTCCCTTCTGCCTCGTCTATAGAGTCTCCCTTCTGCCTCATCTGCAGAGACTCCCTTCTGCCTCTTCTATAGAGACTCTCTTCTGCCTCTTCTATAAAGACTCTCTTCTGGCTCGTCTATGGAGACTCCCTTCTGGCTCGTCGATAGAGACTCCCTCCTGGCTCGTCTATAGAGACTCCCTCCTGGATCGTCTACAGAGACTCCCTTCTGGTCGTCCATGGAGACTTCATTTAGCTCGTCTATTGAGCCTTCCTTTAGCTCGTCTATGGCGACTCTTTTCCGCCCATTTATGACTATCTTCAAATCTTGTATAAAGACTGCTTTCAGCTGCTCCATAAAGCCTACAGCTCCGTTAGGCTCACATCTTTTCGTGTAGGGTATAGAACAATACCACCAACAACAACAACTACCAACAACGCTCACAATAAATTGTGTTAATGTTTTGTTTTCCTCCTGCCTTTGTTAACTCTCTTTACAGGCAGCCATTTAAAAAGGTCTCTCAGCCGTGATTTGGTTTCTGTTTTCAAACAAAACATTTCAAAGGACCCGACCAGCCAACCATCCAACCGACAAAAAAAAAACAGTAACTCAACAAATCTTAACTTGTCTCGCCGCCAAATTGAGTAACATAGTGTCCCCAGACATTCATCATCTGGTTGAAAGCACTGGAGGAGAAAAAACGGAAAAACCCAAAACATTTACACAAATTTGTCGGTAAGTATTAAACAACCGGAATAGATTTATTGTTCTTGGGGAAATTTGTTTGGCTTTTGTTTTCAAGCCATGGGAATATTTTAATATCACCCAAGCTGTGGAAAGACGATGTAAAAGGTTTACCCAAAAAAAGTCAGTTAGGCGGGAACGCCGTAAAACCATCAACAATAATCTAGAAATTACAAAACATTTTCTACGCCACAATTGTGGCTTTGTAGCTACGCAAGCTGCTGCTGTTAAATCCCTGGAACCTATGGTGGACTTGCCAGAGATTTTTGGCAGCCGTTGGATTTGATGTGAAAAATGTTTTGGAAAATTAATTAATTAAAATTCAATGGAAAAATTTAAACATTTTTTTAATTTTGGGCTTTTATTGACTATTGAGGGGTTATTTCTACAATCGGTCAGAGGAAATATATACAGGACGAAAAGGGAGTGTGCACAGGTGACCTGAAGCAGCCTTAATTTATGATTGGAAAGGAGTCACTTTAAACGATAATATGGGAAATTTTATAGAAGATCATAGAAGATAGAAGATTATAACAGCAGAGACTCCCTTCTGGCTCGTCTAAAGAGACTCCCTTCAGGCTCGTCTATAGAGACTTCTTTTAGCTCGTCTATTGAGACTTCTTGTAGCTCGTCTATTGAGCCTTCCTTAAGCTCCTCTATGGAGACGTTCTGCAGCTCGTCAATAAAAACCCATTTGTTCGTGATGAATAATGACTAAAGTTCCCTAAGGCTCTAGAAGATCAACAAATAGTCTAATTCTTGCCAGGCAGGTGGCTTTATAACAGCAGGGTAGGTGAACATTACCTTTATAATAACAAATTTGACGACAACGTACTTCACTAAAATCCTACACAGATTCTGGCTAAAGAAGCTACGACCTCACATGGGGAATGTTATACCTAGGGGGCACAGCAACGGCGGAACCAAGATTTTTTAATACAGGATTTTTTTTTTTTAATTTTTCTGGTGGGCCTTTCCGATATAACTTTGAAGTTCTTTTCAAGTTCCGTCAGTGTGGAAAAGCTAATTTTTCTTACTTACTACATCTTCATCTTTTCATGTCCTGCTTGTAATAGCTCCATTTTTATACCCTACACCACAAGGTGGTCAGGGTATTATGTCTTTGTGCATTTGTTTGTAACAGGCAAAAGGAAACGAGATAGACCCATAGTTACTTTTGAGGATCTCCATAGAATCACTTTCTGAGCTGATTTATGCATGTCAATCCGTCCGTCCGTCTGTCCATGTATCCTTGTGAACAAACTGCAGGTCGCATTTATTATCCGAATGAGATGAAATTTTGCACAAATCATTTGTTTGGCCCAAGGACGAACCCTTTTGAAATTGGAGATATTCGGTAAAAATTTAGATATAGCTCCCATATATATCTTCGTCCGATTTGCTTTTTATTGTGCACCAAACGTGTAATATCAGCCCGAATAGTATGGAATTTTGCACATACAACCATATTAGGCCTGAAAATAAGTATGCCTAATTTGATCGAAATCGGTTCAGATATAGCTATAGCTCCCATATATATTGTTCATCCGATTTGTTATTTTTGTCCTCAGCAGCCGTAGTATGCACTCTGTAACAACAATATTTGAGAAAATATATCAAATACATCTCAGAAATACATTTGCTAAATTTTGTCGAGATCAGTTCAGATTTGCATATAGCTCCCATATATAACTTCGTCCGATTTACCTTTTATTGTGCACCAAACGTCTAATATATGCCCAAATGGGATGGAATTTCGCACATACGACCGAATTGAGTCTAGAAGCTAATATGTCAAATTTGGTGAAGATCGGTTCAGATATGGCTATAGCTCCCATGTATATTGTTCATCCGATTTGTTGTATTTGTTACACACAGCCGTAATATGCACTCCGTAAGATTGATATTCAGGGAAATATATCAAATACAGCTCAGAAATATCTTTGCCCGAGATCGGTTCAGATTTGGATATAGCTCCCATATATATCTTTATCTGATTTAAAATAAATTTTGCACCAAATTGGCAATACAAGTCCGAAAGACTTCGGCATATTTAGTCCTTTGAATTTATAATCATAGGGTGTATGATTAAATTCTCCCATAAAAACTTTAAGTTGTTATATGGAGTTCAACTAAATTAGCAAAGTGGTGTAGGGTATTATAAAATCGGCTCCACCCGACTTTAGGACTTTCTTTACTGTTTTTTTTTTGTTGTATTCCCAGTGGTGGCACTTAAAATTTATGCTATACAATCTGTGACTCATATTTAAACCAAATTGGTTTAGAACAAAAAAAAAAAAAAAAAAATACTTTATCATCTTGTTCGGGAGACAATAAATTTGAAGTTCATTTAATTAATGATACTCTCAAATGCAAACAATGGCTCCAACAGTTAAATTTTATTCTCTTCCTTTTTTTGTGGCATAGCTTCGCATAACAAAAGATGAAAAATTGTGAATAGTTTCAGTGCTAGCAAAAAAAAAACCATTATCCTTTGTTAATTATCATAAGTGTTTTATGAGTCTCTGGATGCATGTGAAATCTGAATAGTTTTGCTGATAAGGAGACAGCAGAGGAAGTAAAGGAGGAGATGCAGTAAGATAATAACATTTGAAAATTTTCAAGGGAATTGCTGTCATAGAATCTAGAAGATAATGAATGCAAAAAGTATTTAGTACTGAAGACATTTACCACTTGTGCCCTTGGATGGACTTTTGTATCTGGGGTGAGAGATAATAGCGTGTAGTTGTAGGAGAACACTTGGGGCTATAAGGACAATTGACATCTGTTTTTACAAATATCAATTTGTACATGACCTAATTAAAAATTTACTACTGAGAATAGAAGTAATTTAAAGCTTAGGTTATTCAAAGAGGTGCTTTGTTCCTTCTTATTAGATAATTCATATTCGGAGCCTTAATTCACATTGTGTTCCTCTGAATGAAAGGAGTTAAGTAGATCAATAGAAAAAGATTTTAAGTAGAAGAAAGTTTGCGCAAAAGTTATAGATTCAGCTGGGAAAATTGATTACGCATCGGAAAAGTAGTGGAATATCAAAATTCCGATTAGTCCAAGTATTATTAGAGAGAGCGCTGGGCAATGGCACTGAAAATGTTATGTCATTTCCGTTTATTTTTCATCTTCACACAACATCTTCAAATGTTCAACATTGTCAAATTTTCGTTTGGAGGTTAAGGCCAGTAAACCAATGGGCTATTTTTTCGCAAAGGTTTCCGGCTATACAATCTTAAGGATACTTGTTAAGCGTCCATGTTTAGAATACGAAAGTTTTGTCGGATGCCCGGACATAATCCCCATTGCAATTATGGAGATTCTGTCCGATTTTTTTGTTCATAACCCTCATAATTATATGGGGAGTATGATAGTTTGCTGTGGGGATTATGACCGAAAATTTTTCGGACATAATCCCCAGAAAGATAACAAGGCTTAAATTAAGTTTAGAAAAAATATGGATTGCGTAGCCGGTTTAGACATACCCTAGAGGAGAAAATCCCAAGCCCCGGTCGAAGACTTGCTACTTCCAAAAGTTAAAAAATTTAGAAAAACTATGGGTAGCGTAGCCGTAGGACATACCCCAGATATAGACATTCCCAAAGGAGAATATCTCAAGCACCAGCCGTGGGGAAAAACTTACTTTCATGAGTTTTATTCCTAATATCTTCGGAACTACAAGAGATATTAGCACATTTTGCACCATTTTGGATAGGCAAGGCGGTAGGCTATAATATTATTTTGCAGATCATAATACTATATAATGGGTCTATATACACTAAAACTAATATGTACCAAATTTAGTACCAATTAGTACACATAAGTACGAATTTCCAAAACTACCTACATGCCTCAATCCCACAATGCAATAGTAATTTAATTTTCAAATTTCAGGATTCCAACTTTATTGATTCTCCCAAAATTTTAATTGTACCAAATTTAGTACACATAAGACCCATTTTCCAAAACTACCTACAAACCTCAGTACTATAATACAATGGTAATCTTTTTTCCAAATTTCAGTATTCTTTCCTTTCACCCAAATCGAAATTGTACAAAATTTAGTACCATTTAGTACTTTCCGTTCAAATTTCGAAACCTTCCTCCATATCCCAATCCTACGCCAGTATTGTTATTTTCAAATTTCAGGATTGCAGTTCCATCCGTTCCTCTAAATTCAAATTGTACTAAATTTAGTACCTTTTAGTCCGTTTCGTATACAAGACCTCACACTTCCAAAACTACCTCCTTACATCAACTATACTACTCAACCTTGATTCGCATTCCGAATTTCAAGTTTTTAGGTCTATGCGTTAACATGATACGAAATGGAACCAAAAATATTCAATTTTAATACACGTATAGTGCGAATTTCCAAAAACCCTTTGGTACATCCATTATAGACTCCATCAGTGACCACATTTCCAAATTTAAGAGTTTTAGATTTTCCGGTTCGTTCCTTTTATTAATTTTGTACCGTTCTAATAAGAATTCCCAAAAACCCAGCCTTGTCTGATTATTTCGGACTAAGAGTGATCTTCGGCAACATTTGTAGAATTGTAGCCCCGAAATGAGGCATTACGTCATGTTGGTACATTTACGAACATATCCTGCTTACAGATAAAATACAAATATGTTCAAAATCTTAGCCTTCTTCTTAGCTTGATATCAAAAGACGGGCAGATATTGCTAAATTGACTTTAAATTTAACGCTGATCAAGAATGCCTGTACTTAATAGGGTCTAAGAGAGGGATTACAAACGGAATGACAATGTATAGTAGAGAATATTACAAGTTAAAAAGCAATAAGTTTGTCCGGTAGAACTTTCTCCACTAATTGGAACGAATTTGGATATTTTCAAAAATTAAAATCTTTACAAAATTCTGTTATAATCGTAAAAATACCGAATATAGGCGTTATATTGGGTGGGTGACAATTTTCTGTCTTAGGCTGTAGTATCCATTTCGAACTTCAAATACCAAATTTGAAACAATTCCAGTGAATAATTTCGCTAAAATCATCAAAATACCGAATATTAGGAGGTATCGTTATATGGGGGCTATACAAAGACGTGGACCCACTTAGCCTTGAAGTAGATTGATAAAATGTTATGTCTGCAGGACTTTTGGTATTAAAAATGGGTCATGTAGGTCCACGTTTTGTTATATCCCCCATATAAATGTACCTCCCGATATTCGGTATTTTGAAGATTTTAGCGACATTACTCACCGGAATTGTTTCAAGTTTAGTAATTAATGTTCGTAATGGACGCTACAGCCCATGACTGGAGATTGCCTGTGCAGGTCTTCGTAGAGCCCCCATTTAAGTGTACCTCCCAATATTCCGTATTTTGATGATTTTGGGGACATTTTTCACCTGAATTGTTTCAAATTTGATATTTGAAGTTCGTAATGGATACTACAGCCTAAGACAGAAACTTGTCTGTGCAGGTCCACGTCTTCGTAGAGCCCCCATATAACGGTACATCCCGATATTCAGTATTTTGATGATTTTAGCGAATTTATTCACCGGAATTGTTTTAAATTTGGTATTTAAAGTTCGTAATGGATGCTACAGAATATGACCGAAAATTGTCTGTGCAGATTCACCTCTTCGTAAAGCGTAACGGTTTGATTTTATTGACATTATAACCGATTTTTTTAAGATTCACATTTGAATATTGTAATGGCTTATGACAAATGTTACCTACGCAGGTTCATGTCGTCGTATAGATCCTAATATAATAGCTACATTCGGTATTTTTAAGATTTTAACAGAAGTTTTAACGGATTTTATTGTTTTTGAGAATTGCCAAATTCGTTTCAAATTGTGGAGGGTATTCAATGTTCGGCCGGTCTGAACTTACAGCTTTTTTATTTGTTTCTTTGTAATATGCATGTTTATCGTCCTGCGAGCTGCTTTAAATAATTAAATTTAATTAAACTGAGTTCTACTTAAAAAATCTATAAAGTCCACGATTATTCTTTAAAAAAATTAAGGTTTATTGTCCTGTAAGCTTTTTTATATTTCTTTTAATAGTTATAGACACTGTGTTCAGGGCTTTTAGAAAATTCTAAAAAATCCACGTTTATTGACCATTTGCCACATTTTGTGCAAATCGGTCCAGATTTGAATATACTTTTGTTCGAGTTCATGTTTATTGTGCCTCCTAATTCAGATCGTTATAAAAAATCCCTCATGATTTGAAGCCACCTAACCCCTTTAAAGCGTCACTTGTTTTGATTGCAATATCCCCCCTAAAATACATTTAATTTCCTCTATCCCACTCTCCCTAACGATTGACTAGATTTTCACATTTTTCATTCAAAATCCAATTATTGTTGTTGTTACATTTTTTTCCAACAATGATGTGCATTGTGAGAATTTTGCTACAATTCCATGCCCAATGGAAATACTAAACAATTCCGTTCTCATCAATTCTACTTGCGCTAGCTAACAAAATGATAATATTTTACAACAAAACACAATTCCATTTTCCATGGCAATAACCAGGGAATAATATCGGCTCCATGGCATGGACAACTGCGTGAAATTGTGTAGTTGAGGCAGGGGGAACATGATGTTGAAAAAACTAACATCCAATCAAGTGTTCGGCCACATTGTCCGGCTGAAATTTGAGTGATGGAAATGCATAAACATTGTCATCATCAACAATAACAGCAACAACAACAACAACAACAAGAATAACCAACACCAAATAAAAATAATAACAGCAACAACCATAAGACTCTGCGAAAAACTCAATTTCCGTAAATGTCACAAAATAGCTGGCAGTTGATTTTGTGGCCAAAATATATAAATTCGGGTATAATGTTGACAGGCTATCAGTACGACCACATCCTCCTAATGGAGGGCTTTCGAATGCATAAACAGTCAAATGGAATAAATCAAAATAGCTGGATTTGTATGTCTAATGTTACTTTTGCCCACTTAAACCAATAAATATATTTTATGACTATGACGTAATTATATCATTTGCTGGGTTTTAAATTGTTTATAATACTTTCAGGCACCAGAAATAACAAAAGTCGTTTCAGAACACATGAGTCCATATATTATAAAAATATTCATGATCAGCTAAATCAGGCATCTGTCGGTCTGTTGAAGTGATGATAATCAGGGCTGTCATAGAAACCAATTTTGTCACTATTGGTTTTAAAAACGACAAGAAAAAATGATTTGGTGTCATGAAAATCAATGTTATCGGTTTTATTTTCGAATTAGAATTTTATCGGTTTTGGTTGTCATAGAAGCCAATGTTATTGGTTTTGTTAAACAATTTTTAAAGGACATTCAAAGGACCATTAACGTGGATTTTTTAAAGATTTTTTAAAGGATATTCAAAGGACCATAGACGTGGATTTATTAAAGAATTTTTAAAGGATATTCAAAGGACAACAAACGTGGATTTTTTAAAGAATTTTTAAAGGATATTCAAAGGACAACAAACGTGGATTTTTTAAAGAATTTTTAAAGGATATTCAAAGGACCACAAACGTGGATTTTTTAGAGAATTTTTAAAGGATATTCAAAGGACTATTAATGTGGATTTTTTAAAGAATTTTTAAAGGATATTCAAAGGACCACAAACGTGGATTTTTTAGAGAATTTTTAAAGGATATTCAAAGGACCATAAACGTGGATTTTTAAAGAATTTTTAAAGGATATTCAAAGGACCATAGACGTGGATTTTTAAAGAATTTTTAAAGGATATTCAAAGGACCACAAACGTGAATTTTTTAAAGAATTTTTAAAGGATATTCAAAGGACCATAAACGTGGATTTTTTAAAGAATTTTTAAAGGATATTCAAAGGACCACAAACGTGAATTTTTAAAGAATTTTTAAAGGATATTCAAAGGACCACAAACGTGTATTCTTTAAAGAATTTTTAAAGGATATTCAAAGGACCACAAACGTGGATTCTTTAAAGAATTTTTAAAGGATATTCAAAGGACCATAGACGTGGATTTTTTAAAGAATTTTAAAGGATATTCAAAGGACCACAAACGTGGATTCTTTAAAGAATTTTTAAAGGATATTCAAAGGACCACAAACGTGGATTCTTTAAAGAATTTTTAAAGGATATTCAAAGGACCATAGACGTGGATTTTTTAAAGAATTTTTAAAGGATATTCAAAGGACCACAAACGTGGATTTTTTAAAGGATATTCAAAGGACCACAAACGTGGATTTTTAAAGAATTTTTAAAGGATATTCAAAGGTCCACAAACGTGGATTTTTTAAAGAATTTTTAAATGATATTCAAAGGTCCACAAACGTGGATTTTTAAAGAATTTTTAAAGGATATTCAAAGGACCACAAACGTGAATTTTTAAAGAATTTTTAAAGGATATTCAAAGGACCACAAACGTGGATTCTTTAAAGAATTTTTAAAGGATATTCAAAGGACCATAGACGTGGAGTTTTTAAAGAATTTTTAAAGGATATTCAAAGGACCACAAACGTGAATTTTTTAAAGAATTTTTAAAGGATATTCAAAGGACCACAAACGTGGATTCTTTAAAGAATTTTTAAAGGATATTCAAGGGACCATAGACGTGGATTTTTTAAAGAATTTTTAAAGGATATTCAAAGGACCACAAACGTGAATTTTTTAAAGAATTTTTAAAGGATATTCAAAGGACCACAAACGTGAATTTTTTAAAGAATTTTTAAAGGATATTCAAAGGACCATAAACGTGGATTTTTTAAAGAATTTTTAAAGGATATTCAAAGGACCACAAACGTGAATTTTTTAAAGGATATTCAAAGGACCACAAACGTGAATTTTTTAAAGAATTTTTAAAGGATATTCAAGGACCATAAACGTGGATTTTTTTAAAGAATTTTTAAAGGATATTCAAAGGACCACAAACGTGAATTTTTAAAGAATTTTTAAAGGATATTCAAAGGACCATAAACGTGGATTTTTAAAGAATTTTTTAAAGGATATTCAAAGGACCCCAAACGTGAATTTTTTAAAGAATTTTTAAAGGATATTCAAAGGTCCACAAACGTGGATTTTTAAAGAATTTTAAAGGATATTCAAAGGACCATAAACGTGGATTTTTTTAAAGAATTTTTAAAGGATATTCAAAGGTCCACAAACGTGGAATTTTTAAAGAATTTTTTAAAGGATATTCAAAGGACCATAAACATGGATTTTTTAAAGAATTTTTAAAGGATATTCAAAGGTCCACAAACGTGGATTTTTAAAGAATTTTTAAAGGATATTCAAAGGACCAGAAACGTGGATTTTTTAAAGAATTTTTAAAGGATATTCAAAGGAACACAAACGTGGATTTTTAAAGAATTTTTAAAGGATATTCAAGGACCACAAACGTGGATTTTTAAAGAATTTTTAAAGGATATTCAAAGGACCATAAACGTGGATTTTTAAAGAATTTTTAAAGGATATTCAAAGGACCATAAACGTGGATTTTTTAAAGAATTTTAAAGGATATTCAAAGGACCATAAACGTGGATTTTTTTAAAGAATTTTTAAAGGATATTCAAAGGACCATAAACGTGGATTTTTTAAAGAATTTTAAAGGATATTCAAAGGACCATAAACGTGGATTTTTAAAGAATTTTAAAGGATATTCAAAGGACCATAAACGTGGATTTTTAAAGAATTTTAAAGGATATCAAAGGACCATAAACGTGGATTTTTTAAAGAATTTTTAAAGGATATTCAAAGAACCATAAACGTGGATTTTTTAAAGAATTTTAAAGGATATTCAAAGGACCATAAACGTGGATTTTTTAAAGAATTTTTAAAGGATATTCAAAGGACCATAAACGTTGGATTTTTTAAAGAATTTTTAAAGGATATTCAAAGGACCATAAACGTGGATTTTTTAAAGAATTTTAAAAGGATATTCAAAGGACCATAAACGTGGATTTTTTAAAGGAATTTTTAAAGGATATTCGAAATTGACAAACCAACTTGATATCATGAACCAAATGAAACCAACATTGGTTTACAAAAACGACAATAAGCAAAACCGACATGGTTTCTGTGACTGCCCTGAATATGGGATATAACGTGACGTAAAGTTTGGCCGTTATTGGTATTGAAAATGAATTATATCGGTTTATGTTTTCGTATAGTACGGTTCCTCTCAATTTTAGCTAAAATTTTACCAATTTGGTCTTTAGAGTTTGCAATGGCTTTTAACATCTGTGGCATAGTATGCCCTATATGGGACCATGCTTTCCGATTATAGTACCTTCAGATATAACATATTTTGAAGATTTTAACCAAATTTTCCATCGAAGTTTTATTTTTTAATTTGGTATTTTTATTCGAAATTTCTGAAAATGAAAATGAAAAAAAATTGCAACCCAAAAACAATTTCCCTCAAAAATGAGAGTATGTTCGCAGTGTAATTCTTTTCTACCCACCGAAGAAATAAATTGAAAACCAGTAAGGAAAAGTCCGACTATATGATACCCTACACAATTATGCTTATTTATTATACCCTACAACACTATGAGTTGGGGGTATTATAAGTTTGATTGGGCCAAAAATTACGTAACACCTCGAAATATTGGTTTCCACATAGGAAAGTATATATGAATCTTCCTATCTCGCCGAGCTGAGTCGATGTAGCTATGTATGTCCGTCCGTCCGTCTGTCCATGTTCATTTGTAATCACTCTACAGGTCGCAATTATGGCCCGATCTTCACGAAATTTAGAATGGAGGTGGGGCTAGGGTCAGAATAGAACCCCTATGGAGATGATCGCATAATATTTAGGGGTTGAATGGACCAAAAACTTTTCATGATTTTGCAGCTGCTCTACAGGTCGCTATTATAGACCAATCGAAGCGGAAGTTAGCTAGGGGCTAGAGCCATCGGGTAATATTTAGTGGGTGAAATAGACCATAACATTTGTGTTATATAAAAATCAAATTTTCTATTAAACCGCGTATATTTTTAATCCCGGCGAAACAGGGATTAAAGTAATATTCGCAGTTTAATAGACGAACAGGTCACCTCTGACCGTTACATAGATGCCGATAGCAAAAATATCGGATGTATATAGCGAAATATATACAATGTATGTATAGCGAGGAAGGGGATGTTATCTAGACTGCTTATATCTCAAGAACGGCTAGACCGTTTTCGACAAATTTTGTCAATTCAGAATTCCCTCTTATCATAAAAGTATAGAATCTAAAAAAATCACATAAAAAATGCCTATGATGATGTTAATATAGATTTTCAGTATATTGTGACATTTTTTTAATTTTTTTATATTTTTTATCGCATGCGATCTTTTCAATTTGACTTAGAATATGAAATTTTAAATTTTGTAATATTTTTTTCATTTTACATTACAGGTTGGGGTTATTAAGTACAGATTGCAATTATCCTCAGGTAAAAGGGTAGGGTTAGGCTCAGAATGGCTAGGCCTATTGTTTTCAAAGATGTCCGCAATATATTTAGGGGTTGAAATGGACCAAGAACTAAAAATGTTCCTGATTTTCCAGCCGTTATAAAGTTAACAAATTGAATCCAAAGGAAATCTCGCATGAAGTTAGAGTTTAGGGCAGCGGGCAATACACAAAAGGCGAACTTCTGGCTTTTTTGCTCACACAATTGAAGAGAGTTAAGAATAATTAAGAATTCTAGCAGTTTGGATAACATATACCAATGTAGCTATAAAAATGTAGCCACAAAAACTAATGGAGTGCGTAAATATTTGGCAAATGTCCCTGGTCAAAACAGTGCTCCATGACATAATTTCAAAAGCGAAATATTCCAAAATGGATTCAGACATAAGGGGTCTTCTAACATATTGTAGTGGTCGGCTCCGCATATGGTCGGCTCCGCACGACTATAGCCTTTGCTTACTTATCAGGGTTCCCCGCAACAAAAGAATTTATTTGAAGTAGATCGTACCTACCATCAACATTTGGCTTTAGAGCAGTTATAGCATGGTATCAGAGGGAATCAATATATGGAGACATCATAACATTTAATAACATATAACATTGATATAGAGTGCATGCTTTCACTTCGAGAAGGATTGTATTAAACAAATAGATATCGGAGCCGATTCCCATAAAATAGAAACGTACATCCCGAAATTTACTCCATTTGAGCAGATATTAGCCATTATTAGCACAATAAACATGAAATCGGTTTAAGGATATGTATGGGAGCTATACCCAAATCTGAACCGATCTTGATAAAATTTGGCAGAGGTATTTCTGGTATTTGTATCTGATACCAAACATCATTCTTTTGGGGTGTATATTACGAATGTGGCCGACTAAAACACCAAATCGGATGAAACCTATATATGGTAGCTATAGCTATATCTTTACCGATTTTCTACGAATTCGATGTACATACTTCTAGACTGAATTTAGTTGGACGTATCAAAATTCAGGACTTCTGGACTGGTCATTTGGTCACATTTAACACGAAATCGATTAAAGATATATGGGAGCTATATAGAGGTATTTCTGGGCTGTATTTGATACCAAATATTATAGCTATCGAATGCATATTACGAATGTGACGGACTTAAACACCAAATCGGATAAAACATATATATACGTGAGCTATAGCTATAACTGAATCGATTTTCACCAAATTTGATGTACTTGCTTCTGGACTGAATTCGGTTGAATGTGCCAATATTCAGGTCATATGGACTTATATTGGCCATTTGGTATACAATTAACCCGAAATCGGTTGAAGATATATGGGAGCTATATCAAAATTTAATCCGATTATCATCAATTTCAATAAGGTTCATCCTTGGGCCAAAAAATATTGTTTGGAAATTTTCATCTCAATCGGATAATAAGTGTGTTCTGCATTTTGTTCATTTGAAGGACGGAGAGACGGTCTGACATGCATACATCGACTCAGAAAGTGATTCTATGAAGATCTTCAAAAGTAACTATGAGTCTACCTCGATTGCTTCTCCATGTTACAAATAAATACACAAAGAAATAATGCCCTTACCACAATGTGGTGTAGGGTATAGAAATGTATTGACTGTGTCATTCCGTTTGTAACACCTCGAAATATGCATTTTAGACCCCATAAAGTATATATATTCTTGATCAGCATAACATTCTAGCTTCCGAACGAAATGAAGTAGGTTGATAAAATTTTACTCAAATGTGTATTATGTCTGGTATTGAAAATGGGCCATGCAGGTCCACGTTTTCGTATAGCCCCCATATAACGGTACATCCCGATATGCCGTATTTTGATGATTTTAGCGACACTATTTACCGGAATTGTTTCAATTTTGGTATTTGAAGTTCGTAATGGATACTACATCCTAAGACCAAAAATGAGCCATGTAGATCCACATCTTCGTACAGCCTCCATATAATGGTACCTCCCGATAATGGATACTACATCCTAAGACCAAAAATGAGCCATGTAGATCCACATCTTCGTATAGCCTCCATGTAATGGTACCTCAAGATATTGGGTATTTTGATTATTTTTGAGACGTTATTTACCGGAACTATTTCAAATTCAGTATTTGAAGTTCGTAATGAATACTACAGCCTATGATAGAAAATTGTCTGTGCAGGTCCACGTCTTCGTATAGCTCTCATATAACGGTACCCCCGGATATTCGGTATTTTGATGATTTTTGGGACATTATTTACCGGAATTATTTAAAATTTTGTATTTGAAGTTCGTAATGGATACTACAGCCTATGACTGAAAATTGTCTGGGCAGGTCCATTTATAACCCTCATGGGACCTCCCTATATTCAGTATTTTGATGATTTTACCTACATTATAAACATATTTTTCTAGTTTCGCATTTGAATATTGTAATAGCTTGTGACAAAAGTTGCCTATGCTGGTCCAAGTCGTCGTATAGACCCCAATATACGGCTACATTCGGTATTTTTAAGGTTTTAACAGAATTTTTAACGGATTTTATTTTTTTTTCGAAATTGTTAAATTTGTACCAAACGGTGGAGGATATTTAAAGTTCGACCCGGTCAAACTCACAACTTTTTACTTGTTTTTAAACCCTCCACCAAAAAAGGTATGGAGGGTATATTAAGTTTGTCATTCCGTTTGTAACTCATCGAAATAATCATTTTAGACCCAACAAAGTATATATATTCTTGATCAGCGTAAAGTTCTAAGACGATTTAGCCCTGTCCGTCCGTCTGTCCGTCTGTTGTAATCACGCTACAGTCTGAACGAATTAAGATAGGAAGCTAAAATTTTGCACAGATCTCTCTTTTGTCCGCAGGCAGGTCAAGTTCGAAGATGGGCTATATCGGTCCACGATATCGTATAGCCCCCATATAACGGTACCCCCGATATTCGGTATTTTGATGATTTTACCCACATTTTTCAACGGAATTGTCTGAAAATCCACACAAGGAGTTCCTTGTGGGTACTTTATACCTCGGCAGAGAATTATTTATATAGGTCCACAATATCGTATAGCCCCATATAACGGTACCCCCCGAAATTCGGTATTTTGAAGATTTTACCCACATTTTTGAACGAAATTGTCTGAAAATCCACACAAGGAGTTCCTTGTGGGTACTTCATACCTCGGCAGAGAATTATTTATATAGGTCCACAATATCGTATAGCCCCCATATAACGGTACCCCCCGATATTCGGTATTTTGAAGATTTTACCCACATTTTTCAACGGAATTGTCTGAAAATCCACACAAGGAGTTCCTTGTGGATACTGTATACCTCGGCAGAGAATTGTCCATATAGGTCCACAATTTCGTATAGCCCCCCATATAACGGTACCCCCCGATATTCGGTATTTTGATGATTTTACCCACATTTTTCAACGGAATTGTCTGAAAATCCACACAAGGAGTTCCTTGTGGGTACTTCATACCTCGGCAGAGAATTATTTATATAGGTCCACAATATCGTATAGCCCCCATATAACGGTACCCCCCGAAATTCGGTATTTTGAAGATTTTACCCACATTTTTGAACGAAATTGTCTGAAAATCCACAAAGGGAGTCCCTTGTGGGCATTTTACCTCCTCAAAATGAGGTATCTATATAGGTCCACGATATCGTATAGCCCCCATATAACGGTACCCCCCGATATTCGGTATTTTGATGATTTTACCCACATTTTTCAACGGAATTGTCTGAAAATCCACACAAGGAGTTCCTTGTGGATACTTTATACCTCGGCAGAGAATTGTCCATATAGGTCCACAATTTCGTATAGCCCCCCATATAACGGTACCCCCCGATATTCGGTATTTTGATGATTTTACCCACATTTTCAACGGAATTGTCTGAAAATCCACACAAGGAGTTCCTTGTGGGTACTTCATACCTCGGCAGAGAATTATTTATATAGGTCCACAATATCGTATAGCCCCCATATAACGGTACCCCCCGAAATTCGGTATTTTGAAGATTTTACCCACATTTTTGAACGGAATTGTCTGAAAATCCACAAAGGGAGTCCCTTGTGGGCATTTTACCTCCTCAAAATGAAGTGTCTACATAGGTCCACGATATCGTATATCCCCCATATAACTGTAACCTCCGATATTCGGTATTTTGATGATGTTAGCCGCGCTTTTCAATGGAATTGTCTTAAAATCAACACAAGTAGTTCCTTGTGAGTACTTCACCCCCTGAGAGAGAATTGTCTATACAGGTCCACGATATCGTATAGCCCCCATGTAACGGTACCCCCCGATATTCGGTATTTTGATGATTTTACCCACATTTTTCAACGGAATTGTCTGAAAATCCACACAAAGAGTTCCTTGTGGGTACTTTATACCTCGGCAGAGAATTATCTATATAGATCGACGATATTGTATAGCCCTCATATAACGGTACCCCCGATATTCGGTATTTTGATGTTTTTAGCCATATTTTTCAACGGAATGGTCACAAAGAGTTCTTTGTACACAAGGGGTTCTTTGTGAGCACTTTACCCACCGACAGACAATTCTCTATATAGGTTAACGATAACGTATAGCTCCCATATAACGGTACCCCGCGATATTCGGTATTTTGATGATTTTAGCCACATTTTCCAATCGTATTGTCTGAAACGGAGTTCCTTGTGAGTACTTTACACGCAGACATAGATTTGTCTTTATAGGTCCACAATATCGTATATCTCCCCATATATCGGCACCTTCCTTTATTAGAAATTTTAAAAATTTTAAAAGAATTTTTATTGGATTTTATTTTTTTGAAAATTTTCTAATTCGTTCCAAATGGTGGAGGGTATTCAAAGTTCGGCCCGGCCGAACTTACTGCTTTTTTACTTGTTTAAATTCAGTTTTCCTTTTCCATGTTTTCCCCGCAGTTAAATTTCATCTATCGAGCAAGGAAAGAAAATATGAAGTGATAAACACTCCTGTGATACAATGTATGGTTTTTGTGTATTTGAGGGAAGGACTCTCTGTAAATCCCTTAACAAAAAAGAATGCAAAATCGCTTTATCTTCCATTTGCCGACCATACGTTCGAAGAGATTTAAAAACATTTCGACCACTAACAAAACGCAGGCCATCATAGAGCAATAACAATAACAAAAACAAATACAACATCAGAACCTACTTTGTCTCTTTGTTCCGCAATTCTGATTATTCTGTTTATATTAGCCATTGGCATACATGCACGCCCATGTCCAATAGGCCGTATGGTCAACACGTCGTGTGCGTATTGTCCTGGTTGAAGGATAGCAACTTTTTCGCACAACCTTTTGGAATTTAAATTTCATTTGTCCAGCCTATTTTTTTTTTTTTTTTGGGGTATCATCCCATCTTGTTAAGCGTCAAAAAAGTGTTCACCCAGAAAAAGTCCATTGTTGTTGAGAGTTGAGAGACCGAAATGATGGTAAATCACGTCTAACGGTTGTCGTCTCGCATTTACAAATCTCGTGTGGGAACACGTATCACATGGTCGGGCATTGATTTACAGGAACGTTTTTTTTGTCCGTTCGACCTTAACGTTAATCTATGTGCTGTTGGTTCAAGCGACGATATGCATGTGGTAGTATTTGTACAGGACATGCGATGGAGTATGTTAATATCTAACACTCGTGTACATGGCAGAGGGTGAAGGATTCTCCATTCAATAGTCCTAGGAATGGATTTGTTTTTATTGTGTCAATTGTTTTTTTTTTTTTTTGCAGATTTTCATATTTTTCTATGTCATGTCTTTGTCTGGGAGAAAGATTAATATTTTATAGGACTAAATGCTTTTGAAATCCGGATAAAAGTTATAAATTATCTAGTTTCTGGTCGCTTATAGAGACTTCCTTCAGTTCGTCATTAACGACTCCCTTCTGGTCGTCTATAGAGACCTTAAATCGTCTAAAGAAATATCCTTCAGCTGGTTTATAGGGAGAGATGGAGTCGTTATTCTCTTCGTCTATAGAGAAAGAGACGTCCTTCAGCTCGCCTATAAAGTGAGAACACGTCTCTCTCTTTCTATAGCCTTCAGCTTGCCTAGGGAGAAACAGACGTCCTTTAACTCGTCTATAGAGAGAGACGTCCTTCAGCTCGTCTCAAGAGAGAGGCGTCCTTCAGCTCGTGTGTGGAGGGGGGGGGATGTCCTTCAGCTTGTCTACAGAGAGAGAGAGAGACGCTCTTAAGCTCGTCTCAAGAGAGAGAGAGACGTCCTTCACTTTGCCTGGGAGAGAGAGACGTGCTCCCGGTCGTCTATAGAGAGACTCGTCCTTCCGCTCGAGACACGTCTTTGCTCTCGTCTATAGAGAGACACGTCTTTGCTCTCGTCTATAGAGAGCCACGTCTTTGCTCTCGTCTATAGAGAGACACGTCTTTGCTCTCGTCTATAGAGACTCGTGCTTGCGCTCGTCTATAGAAACTCGTGCTTGCGCTCCTCTATAGAGACTCGTCCTTGCGCTTGCTCGTCTATAGAGACTTGTTCTTCGTCTATAGAGACTGGTACTTGCGCTCGTCTATACAGACTCGTCCTTGCGCTCGTCTATAGAGACTCGTCCTTGCGCTCGTCTATAGAGACTCGTCCTTGCGCTCGTCTGTAGAGACGCGTCCTTGCGCTCGTCTATAGAGACTCGTCCCTGCGCTCGTCTAAAGAGACTCGTCCCTGCGCTCGTCTAAAGAGACTCGTCCTTGTGCTCGTCTATAGAGACTCGTCCTTGCGCTTGCTCGTCTATAGAGACTCGTCCTTGCGCTTGCTCGTCTATAGAGACTCGTCCTTGTGCTTGCTCGTCTATAGAGACTCGTCCTTGCGCTCGTCTATAGAGACTCCCGCTCTAGCGCTCGTCTATAGAGACTCCCGCTCTAGCGCTCGTCTATAGAGACTCCCGCTCTAGCGCTCGTCTATAGAGACTCGTCCATGCGCTCGTCTATAGAGACTCGTCCATGCGCTCGTCTATAGAGACTCGTCCTTGCGCTCGTCTCTAGAGACTCGTACTTCCGCTCGTCTATAGAGACTCGTCCTTGCGCTCGTCTATAGAGACTCGTCCTTGCGCTCGTCTCTAGAGACTCGTCCTTGCGCTCGTCTATAGAGACTCGTCCTTGCGCTCGTCTCTAGAGACTCGTCCTTGCGCTCGTCTATAGAGACTCGTCCTTGCGCTCGTCTATAGAGACTCGTCCTTGCGCTCGTCTATAGAGACTGCCGCTCTAGCGCTCGTCTATAGAGACTGCCGCTCTAGCGCTCGTCTATAGAGACTCCCGCTCTAGCGCTCGTCTATAGAGACTCGTCATTGCGCTCGTCTATAGAGACTCTCGTCCTTGCACTCTTCTATAGAGACTCTCGTCCTTGCACTTTTCTATAGAGACTCTCGTCCTTGCGCTCGTCTATAGAGACTCGTCCTTGCGCTCGTCTCTAGAGACTCGTCCTTGCGCTCGTCTATAGAGACTCGTCCTTGCGCTCGTCTATAGAGACTCGTCCTTGCGCTCGTCTATAGAGACTGCCGCTCTAGCGCTCGTCTATAGAGACTGCCGCTCTAGCGCTCGTCTATAGAGACTCCCGCTCTAGCGCTCGTCTATAGAGACTCGTCATTGCGCTCGTCTATAGAGACTCTCGTCCTTGCACTCTTCTATAGAGACTCTCGTCCTTGCACTTTTCTATAGAGACTCTCGTCCTTGCGCTCTTCTATAGAGACTCTCGTCCTTGCGCTCTTCAATAGAGACTCTCGTCCTTGCGCTCGTCTATAGAGACTCGTCCTTGCGCTCGTCTATAGAGACTCGTTCTTGCGCTCGTCTATAGAGACTCGTCCTTGCGCTCGTCTATAGAGACTCCCGCTCTAGCGCTCGTCTATAGAGACTCCCGCTCTAGCGCTCGTCTATAGAGACTCCCGCTCTAGCGCTCGTCTATAGAGACTCCCGCTCTAGCGCTCGTCTATAGAGACTCCCGCTCTAGCGCTCGTCTATAGAGACTCCCGCTCTAGCGCTCGTCTATAGAGACTCGTCCATGCGCTCGTCTATAGAGACTCGTCCTTGCGCTCGTCTCTAGAGACTCGTCCTTGCGCTCGTCTATAGAGACTCGTCCTTGCGCTCGTCTCTAGAGACTCGTCCTTGCGCTCGTCTATAGAGACTCGTCCTTGCGCTCGTCTATAGAGACTCGTCCTTGCGCTCGTCTATAGAGACTCGTCCTTGCGCTCGTCTATAGAGACTCGTCCTTGCGCTCGTCTATAGAGACTGCCGCTCTAGCGCTCGTCTATAGAGACTCGTCCTTGCGCTCGTCTCTAGAGACTGGTCCTTGCACTCGCCTATAGAGACTCGTCCATGCGCTCGTCTATAGAGACTCATCCACGCGCTCGTCTATAGAGACTCGTCCATGCGCTCGTCTATAGAGACTCGTCCTTGCGCTCGACTATAGAGAGACTCGTCCTCGCGCTCGTCTATAGAGAGACTCGTCCTCGCGCTCGTCTATAGAGAGACTCGTCCTCGCGCTCGTCTATAGAGAGACTCGTCCTCGCGCTCGTCTATAGAGACTCGTCCTTGCGCTTGTCTACAGAGACTCGTCCTTGCGCTCGTCTATAGAGACTCGTCCTTGCGCTCGTCTATTGAGACTTTCTTCAGCTCATCTCAAGAAAGAGAGACGTCCTTCACCTCGCCTTAAGGGAGAGAGACGTGCTCTCGGTCGTCTATAGAGACTCGTCATTCTGCTCATCTATAGAGACTCCCTTCTGCTTGTCTCTAGAGATGTCCTTCGGCTCGTCTGTAGATACGTCCTTCTGCTTGTCCATAGAGACGTCCTTCCGCTCTTTTTTAAAAGACTCCCATCTGGTTGTCTATCGAGACTTCCTTTTAGTCCTCTATAGACACTTCCTTCTACTCATCTATAGAGACTCCCATCTGGTTGTCTATCGAGACGTTCCATCAGTTCATCCAAAATGCTCCTTTTTGATTACAATCCCCCTTCTCGTCGACAGAAAAAAATATATTTCTCTCTTTGTCACATCGCCGTCCTAAGTGACAACTGTAAGACTGATTTCCTTCACCTGTAGCAATGTAGGTAGTTTATTTCTTTGTTCACAGATATTTGTGTCCCTTTATGGTCAGTTATTTCAATAAATGCAGATGGAAGGCAAAAATAAATGTAAACTATTTTTTTGTATAAAAACGTGTAAAATACATTATTGACTTACCTTTTTTAAGACTTTATTATGAAGGTGAGTGGTCCCAAAACGAAATGGAATCCTGACAACTACCATAAGGTGTTCGAAATAAATAATGTCCGCTCGGCACGTGTATAAGTTCTGAGAATGCAGTTACCCCAAAATACACACTTTTTTACAGTTGATGGACTTCTTTATTGGTTTGAGGCAAGAGTGTGCATATTAATGGAGAACGAGATGATGATGAATTCGAGAAAAGAGCAACGAAGCGTCGACCAACAGATGCTTGGCCATATTACATTTTTAATAAATTACTGGACAGTTGAAGGATTGCAAATAAAGTTAGAAATCCAAGGCATTTTCTGAAATTGAATTGAATAAAAACGAAAGTGGAAATGGTTGCTGTTTCAAATATTGAAAATATGAAAAAAAGAAAAATTTCTCTGGAAGATTCAAAATGTGCAGAATCCATTAGGCGTTTTGATTAGAGGCACTTTGTGTTTTATTCGGAATATTTTGGGTTGAAAATGTGTATGTGTGTTTGCTTTAAGTACTGAGCAAAAGTCTGCATAAATTGAGTGTGCAAATTGATACGTTGTCCATTTTCCTTTTGACATTTTAATTAACATTTTAATTAGGGTAAAAAGGGGGTTTATGTTTTAATTGCTTATAGAAAGGACATTTTAGTGGTCCGAGGACCAGGGGTTAATTTTGTTGTACTTTTCCGAAAATGGAAACAAGATATGGGTGAATTGTGACCCCTACACCAGTAAAAAATTACCTCATCAGCGTCCAGGAGAAACGGAGTCTTAAAACTTGGTGTTTAAGTAGCTGTTGGCGAAAAGCCTGGGTTTCTGGAACTCCATTCTAAGTGTTACCTTAAAGTTCTGATTTTTTTGTCTTTTTATACCCTACACCACATAGTGGTAAGGGTATTATGTCTTTGTGCATTTGTTTGTAACATGGAGAAGGAAACGAGATAGACACATAGTTACTTTTGAGAACCTTCATAGAATCACTTTTTGAGTCGATTTATGCATGTCAGTCCGTCTGTCCGTCCGTCCGTCCGTCTGTCCATGTATTCTTGTGAACAAAATGCAGGTCGCATTTATTATCCGATTGAGATGAAATTTTGCAACCAACATTTGTTTGGCCCAAGGACGAACCCTATTGAAATTGGAGATAATCAGATCAAATTTAGATATAGCTCCCATGTATATCTTCATCCGATTTCGGGTTAAATGTGCACCAAATGTCCACTATCAGTCCAAATTACCTGAATTTTGGCACACCCAACCGAGTTCGGCCTAGAAGCAAGTATATCAAATTTCAGATATAGCTATAGCTCCCATATATATCTTTCATCCGATTTGATCTTTAAGTCCCTCACATTCCTACTATGCACTCCACAACCGTGATATTTGGTACCAGGTATTAGATGGAGCACAGAAATAGCTGTTTTAAATTTTATCGAAATCGGCTCAGATTTGGATATAGCTCCCATATATATCTTCATCCGATTTCGGGTGATTGACCACCAAATGGCCGTAATAGCATCAATTTTGGCAAATCCGACCGAAACCAGCTTAGAAGCAAGTACACCAATTTTAGTAAAAATCGGTTCAGATATAGCTATAGCTCCCATATATATCTTCATCCGATTTCGTGTTAATTGTGCATCAAATGGCCAATATCAGCCCAAATGGCATGAATTTTCGTACATAAGACCGAATTCAGTCTAGAAGCTAATACGTCAAATTTGGAGAAACCCAGTTCAGAGATAGCTATTGTTCGTAAAATACACGATAGAATTAGATAGATTTTGATTTTGTACCAAATATCTCATAGAGCTCTGAAATGCCCTGTATAAACCTTTTTACGAGAGCTCTACTAAATATGCATAGTGGTGTAGGGTATCATATAGTCGGCCCCGCCCGACTTTTGAGCTTTCCTTACTGGTTTTCTTTTAATTCATGTTTGTAACATGGAGAAGGAAGCGAGATAGACCCATAGTTACTTTTGAGAATCTTCATAGAATCACTTTCTGAGTCGATTTAGGCATGTCAGCCCGTCTGTCCGTCCGTCCATGTATTCTTGTGAACAACATGCAGGTCGCATTAACTATCTGATTGAGATGAAATTTTGCAAACAATATTTGTTTGGCCCAAGGACGAATCCTATTGAAATTGGGGATAATCGGATCAGATTTAAATATAGCTTCCATATATGTTCAACCGATTTCGGGGTAATCGTGCAACAAATGGCCAATATAAGTTCAAATGGTATGAATTTTTCTACGTCCCACCGAATTCAGCGCAGAAACAAGAGTATCATATTTGGAGAAAATCGGATTTGATATAGCTATGAATCTAATACAGAGTTTTATCCGATTTGGTGTTTTAAGTCCTCCACATTCGTAATATGCACTCCATAAGAATGATTTTTGGTACCGGATATCAGATATATCGAGATCTGTACAGATTAGGATATAATTGACATATTCATGGATTTTAGCTATTATGACTGAATTTATCCTAGAAACCAGTATTTTAAATTTGGTGTAAATCGGTTAAGATATAGCTCCCATATATATGCTCTATTCGATTTGGGGTTCAAAGTCCCTCACAAGCTCAATTTGAATTCCTCAACAATAGTCTTTGGTACCAGGTATCAAATATAGATCAGAAATAATTGTATCAAATTTTGACAAGATCGTTTCAGATTTGGATGTAGCTCCCAAATATATCTTCAACCGATTTCGGGTTAATTTTTCACTAAATAGCCAATATCTGTCCAAATGACCTGAATTTTGGCATACCCGGTAAATTTGGTGGAAATCGTTTCAGATATAGCTACAGCTTCCAAATGTATGTTTCATCCTATTTGATGTTTAACTCCCTCACATTTGTAATATGCATTCGACCACAATCATATTTGGTACCAGATATTTTATAGAGCTCGGAAATACCTCTGGAAAATTGTTATTAAGATCGCTTCAGATTTGGATATAGCTTCCATATATGTCTTCAACCGATTTCGGATTGGCTTTGTATCATTGATGTTTAATTGGGCACCAAATGGCCAACATCAGTCCAAAAGTCCTGGATTTTGGTACATCCGACCGAATTCATTCTAGAAGCAAGTACATCGAATTCGTTCTAGAAGCAAGTACATCAAATCGAATTCTGAGAAAATCGGTTTAGGTACAGCTTTAGCTCTAATATGGAGTTTTATTCGACTTGGTGTTTAAGTCCTCCTCATTCGTAATATGCAACCCACCAAAATGATAGTTGGCATCAGATATCAGATACAGCCCAGCAACGCCTCTGCCAAATTTTATCAAGCTCGGTTCAGATTTGGATATAACTCCCATATATAAATTCAGCCGATTTCTGATTAATTGGGCACCAAATGGCCTACATCTAGAAGCAAGTACATCAAATTTGGAGAAAATCGGTTCAGATATGTTATAGCTCCCATATATATGTTAGATCCGATTTGGTCGTCGACAATGACATTTGGTACCAGATATCAGGTACAACCCCGAAATTATCTGTGTCAAATTTTATCAAGATTGTTTCAGATTTGGATATAGCTCACATATATATCCTTAATCCGATTTCAGGTTTATTGTGCAAATAGTGGCTAATATCAGCTCAAATGGAGTGATTTTCGGGACGTAGGTTTCCGTTTTGTGGAATTCGGCTCCGATATATTTTTATACCCTCCACCACACATAGTATGGAGGGTATATTAAGTTCGCCATTCCGTTTATAACTCATCGAAGTAACCCTATTAGACCCAACGAAGTATATATCTTCTTGATCAGCGTAAAATTTTAAGACGATATAGCCATGTCCGTCCGTCTGTCCGTATGTTGTAATCACGCTACAGTCAAAACGAATTAAGATAGAAAGCTAAAATTTTGTCTGCAGGCAGGTCATGTTCGAAGATGGGCTATATCGGTCCACGATATCGTATAGCCCCCATATAATGACACCCCCCGATATTCGGTATTTTGACGATTTTAGATACATTTTTCAAACGGAACTGTCTGAAAATCCATACAAGGAGTCCCTTCTGAGTACTTTACTCCCAGACATAGATTTGTCTATATAGGTCCACAATATCGTATATCCCTCATATATCGGCACCTTCCGATATTAGGTATTTTGGCTTTTGACTTTTCCTTACTAGTTATAATTATTAACTTCCGCTAAGGAAGTAGTTGGTACTTGGTAAGAAATCTTTTCTAAATGCACAAAATATAAGAAGAAAATATTTATTTTTTCCATACTTCTACAACTTCTTTTGATTAGCTGGAATTTATATCACACTGCAAGTTAAACAGCAGAATCAAAAAACTTTGTGCTCTCCTTATATTTAACAAGATTAATAGAATACTAAATAATTTATTGCTATTGTTGTTCTCGAAATTCCCGCTCTATCCAACACAATTCCGCTTCTCACAGTTAAGTTGGAAAAATTATAACAATAAATGTGTCATTTGCAGATCCTAGAAACATAGGAAACTTCCAAAGTTTCCCCACTCATTTCAGTTCTCCTTTCCTCTCTTGGCTCGCCCACAAATGAACACCTTATTTGTTCTTACCGTATAATTCCAAATTTGTTCTCTGTCCAGATTAACAATAACACCCACATCCCCGCAAGAATTTTTGTGTGTGTGTCTATGAAAGAAAGTTTCATTTGCAGCTCACACACCCCCAAACCCCTAAAAACCCCCTACAGTCCCCCGGCAAACAGTAGAGAATAATAAACCATTGCCTTGTACCGACATAGCTAATTGGCATTAATAATTACCAACAGCCAACCACCCTCATTAGATGTTGGAATCACCGGGGTTTGGAGTCACCCACCTACCTCTCTCTTGCAGTGTGGGTTTTGTTATGCAGGGGAGGCAACATGAGATCAAAAGCTGTTGGCAAAACAAAATACCTTGTGTATTAATAAAAAAAAAACTTACTTACACATTTTTGCTACAAATAATGGTGGTATTTCAATGAAAATGAAACTATGGGATTAACAATTCGGGAATACAATCGCAATGAAGTATAATTAGAGAGGACAGTGTTCAAAAAAATTGTTATAGTTTTAAATTTTCAATTGCGTTTTTCATTATAATTAAAGAATATTATTTGAAAATTATTGTCCATTGCCAACGAGTCCAACGAATCAGATATGGACAGAATCCAGAAATTCACTATTTCGGAGAGGATCTGGAGGGACTTGTATATAATATCAGCTATATATAAAATAGTTAAGTTTAATTCAATTGACCAAATTTTTTAAATGTTGTTAATAATTGAACAATAAATGCGAATTGTATTTGGTTTAAACTTCAAATCGGGAGAAATTATATGTGAGAGCTATATTCAAATTAGAACTGATAGTGACAAATTTTGACAGAGGGATTTCTGCGCTGCATCTCGTATCTTATACCAAATATCGTTGTTATGGAGTGTATATTACGGCTGTGGGGTAGCAAATCGGATGAAACATATATATAAGAGCTATTGCTATATCAAAACCTTATTTCACCAAATTTCATAAAGTTACTTCTGGGCTAAATTCTATATAACTATATATATAGCTATATTTGATCAGATTATTACCAAATTTGGACAACTAATACACATTTGATGCACAATACAGGTGAAATCGGACGAGCATATACAAGGAGCTTTATCTAAATTTGTATCGATTTTCATCAATTTCAATATGGCCTAAGAAGTGATTTGTAGAGAATTCCATTTTAATGGAACATCCAATGTTTCCTGTACTTTGTTTACAAATATACATTGAAAGACGGACGGACGGACATGTATAAATCGAATCAGAACCATCAAAAGGAACTATGAGTCTATTCCGTTTCCTTCCATATGTTGCAAACAAATGCAAAAAGATATAGTATCCTGTAAGACAGTGTGGCGTAGGGTATAAAAAATATACTAAACATGTCATAAAATATTGTAAAATATTCTACGAAAACACCCATCTAAAATATTCTAAACAATCATCGGTTATGAACACCTTTACCCTTCTTTGCATGATTATATTTTTTTGTTATTCCAAATTTTGACTTAACTTCATATTCCTGACTATCACAGAGAGCAACGTTTTTCAAAACGATTTTCGTATTGCGAAATTCAAAATACTTTTACTGTAATTTGTATTAGTTTATATTCGAAAATAATAGGTATGATAGAAATTTCCATCACTATGCAAAATGATTTTAAAAATTTAAGATTTTAGAGCTCTAAATATTCTCGTTTATGTTGGTTTCAAAGATATTGTTAAAACTTCACGGTAATAGGAACTCTTAAATCGTTTGTGGTCCTTAAAAATGTACTTTCCTAAAGCCATACTTACATCCCACAACACAAGGTGGTGAGGATATAATCTCTTTTTGCATTTGTTTTTAACAGGCAAAAGGAAAGGAGAAACCAATATAGTTCCTTTTGATGATCTGCATAGAATCATATTCTGATTCGATTTATGCATGTCCGTCCGTCCGCCTGTCCATGTATTCTTATAAACAAAGTACAGGCCAAATTTATTTATTGCATTTTGGCACATCAAATTTGGAGAATATCGGTTCAGATACAACTATAGCGCCCATATATATGTTTCATCCGATTTGGGGTTATAAGACCATCACATGCGTAATATGCACCCCACAAGAATGATATTTGGTACCGAGCATCAGATATTGCTCGAAAATACGTATGCCAAATTTTATCGAGATCGGTTCATATCAGGATTTAGTTCCCATATATATCTTTATCCAATACCAGGTTTATTGGCGAATAACAACCCAAATTGACTGATTTTTGGCAATTCCGACTGAATTTCTCATAGAAACTAGTACTTCGAATATATTTCATCAAATTTGGTGTTTATACCCCTCATATCATATGCACTCCACCAGAAAGACATTTGGTACCAGATATCAAATACAGCCCAGAAATACCTCTGAGAAATTTTATCAAGATAGGTTCACATTTGGATACAGCTCCCATATATATCTTCAACCGGGTTAATTGTGCACCAAATGGCCAATATCAGACCAAATGACCTAAGTTTTGGTACATCCGACTGAATTCTGTCTAAAAGCAAGTACATCAAAATTAGTTCAGATATAGCTATATCTCCCATATAGATGTTTCATCCGATTTGGTGCTTATGTCCCTCACATTCGTAATATGCACTCCACTACAATGATATTTGTTACCAGATATCAGATACAGCCCAGAGACACATGTGCTAAATTTTATTAAAATTGGTTCAGATTTGGAAATATATCCAATATCCATATATATCTTCTTCCGATTTACCTTTTATTGTGCACTAAACGTGTAATTTTAGTTCAAATGGGATGGAATTTGGCACTTACGACCATTCAAATGGGATGGAATTTGGCACTTACGACGTCATTCCGTTTGTAACTCATCGAAATAATCATTTTAGTATATATATTCTTGATCAGCGTAAAATTCTAAAACGATATCGCCCTGTCCGTCCGTCTGTCCGTCTGTTGTAATCACTACAGATCAGACATGTGCAGATCTCTCTTTTGTATGCAGGCAGGTCAAGTTCGAAGATGGGCTATATCGGTCCACGATATCGTATTGCCCCCATATAACGGTACCCCCCGATATTCGGTATTTTGATGATTTTAGCCACATTTTTCAACGGAATTGTCTGAAAATCCACACAAGGAGTTCCTTGTGGGTACTTTATACCTCGGCAGAGAATTAGCTATATAGGTCCACAATATCGTATAGCCCCCATATAACGGTACCCCCACGGTATTCGGTATTTTGATGATTTTAGCCACATTTTTCAATGGAATTGTCTGAAATTCCACAAAAGGATTTTACCCCCTCAAAAAGAATTGTCTATATAGGTCCACGATATCGTATATCCCCCATATAACTGTACACCCCGATATTCGGTATTTTGATGATGTTAGCCACACTTTTCAATGGAATTGTTTCAAAATCCCCACAAGTAGTTCCTTGTGAGTACTTCACCCCCTGAGATAGAATTGTCTATACAGGTCCACGATATCGTATATCCCCCATATAACGGTGCCCCCCAATATATATATATATAGCTCCCATATAATGATACCCCGCGATATTCGGTATTTTGAAAATCCACACAAGGAGTTCCTTGTGAGTACTTTACACGCCGAAATAGATTTGTCTTTATAGGTCCACAATATCGTATATCCCCCATATCGGCACCTTCCTATATTAGATATTTTAAAGAATTTAAAAGAATTTTCAATGGATTTTATTTTTTTTGAAAATTTTCAACTTACTGCTTGTTTACTTGTTTTTTTAATAAAAGCTATTTCAGACCTAATAAACCTTTTTAAAATCCATGATTATTAACATTTAAAAATATTACCAAAAATCCACAGTTTTAGATCTTCTTAACACTGATGAGTCCTTAAAAAATAAATCAAAATTCACAATACTACCCTAGTATTTTTTTATAGCCTCCGCCTTTGAAGGGAAGGTACATTTACATTGTCATTCCGTTTATAATATCCCTAAATATTCGTCGTATACCCCATAAAGCATAGTGTATATTCATAATTCGGATAAAATTTTAAGACGATTTAACGATGTCCGGCTCTCTGTCTCTCTGTTGAAATTACGATACAGCTCACATTATTTGACGTAGAGCGTCACAATTTAGCACAACCATTTGTATTGTGTCTAGGATGGTTGGTATTGAAAATGTGGTATAGTCCCCACATAAGGGTACCTCCGGATATTCGGTGTTTTGATAACTTTTGTTATATTTTTGAACGGATTTGTACAGAAATTGGTGTTTGTAGTTCGTAATGGGTTCTAGCTTGAAGACAATGTATATGTCCACGGTTTGGTATAGCCCTCATATAACGGTACCTGCCCATATTCGGTATTTTGATGATTTTTGCCACCTTTTCCAACAAATTTGTCTAAAAATTGGTATTTGTGGGTCATAATGGGTTCTAATGTTTCCTTCACCCTAAAGTAGAGGTTCAATACCCTCGGCGCGGCCAAACTTAATGTTTTTTTACTTCTTTCAAATTGCAATACAAACAAGTTTATACGTAGATCGGCCGAGCCTTAGTCTTTATGTTACTACTGCTAAAAAAGCTACAAAATCTCTGAAAATTTTCGGTAGCCGATTCATGGATTAGTTTTTGGTGGATAACTTTAACCGGTCACAAATATAAATTTTTATTTCATTTAGCTGAAAATGTACTTGCGACCTTCATATTGCCAATAATTTGCGACTTGAGTTATTTTGATTTCTCTCCCACAACCGCTTATGAAAATCATCTGACTTTAAAGAATTTATCACCTTTACCCACTGTCCTTCAAGTAAGAACTTTGCACAGCACGTCAACAAAGAAACTTGGAAAGCACGTAGCACAGTTTTATGTGGCAATGATGGAGGCATTGACTGACAAGGAAACAGCCATTCATGGAAGAAAACTCAACATTTGGGGAAAAACCCAAAAAAAGCGAATAACCGTAACCAGTCTGGGATTGGTGTTGATGTTTACATGTGTGTGTGTGTGAGTGTGTTGGTGTAAGGTGCTTAGATAAATGTACATGATGCGTGCGTTGGTGGATGGGTGTGCATGTGTTCTAGCATTTAAGCCACAATGGAAAACAAGAAATTTTGAACCAAAATCGGAAGTTGCTTCGTTTGTTTCTGGTCTTGTTTACATCGACTGTGTACTTCGAAACACCAATACCGATATACGCACCACATCGTACACACCAACTATTGCAAACATTGTGTGAAACATTAGAGCCTTGTTGTGCAAATTTCATTAGAATTGAAAGTAAGAGCAACGTGTGTGTGTGTGTGTTTGTTGTAACAATTTTCACTCATTTCGAAAAAATAAAGTTTGGCCACCTTTTTTTCTGAAAAGTTTAATTTCCTTTATTTTGTTGTTACTGCTGTTGTTTTGTTTGGTGTGTTTTCTGAGCTTTTTTTTTTTTGGTTTTTAATATAGTTCATGGTATTTTGAATTCAACTTTCTATTGATTTTTATCGCTGTTCTATGTTATTTGATTTAGCTCAAGGAAAATACATAGCGATTTGGTTTTTCTTTTTTTTTTTTTTTGGCAAGGTGAGTCCTTGGATGCATGGAAGCCCGTGTTGTTTTGACGAAAACATTTCCCATTTTTTCCTGTTGTTTTCTTATTTTCTTTTGTACAACAACTGTTTCCAGACATTGTTGCTGGTTGTGTGTGTGCTTTTCCTTTAGCTTGAGGATAAACAAAGGCATTACATTTCCACAGTATTTGTCGGAAATATTGTGCTGATGTTTAACTGTCTGTCATCCGGCTGTTGTGACATCTTTTGGGAAAAGTTAAATTGTGTGATTATATCTGGGTAATATTTAAATATAGTTTCTATGGAATATTGTGGTGACATTGATATGACGATTTTATATGGAAATATTTTTTGTGGATTAAACATTAGCGAGATTACGACAATTTTGCACCCTGGGGATCATTGGGAAAAGTAATGAGATAGAGAGGGGATATATTAAAGCGGTATTGGTATTAAATAATTGTAACGAATTTAATAAAAGAAGTAATGACGTAAGACCCTAAATGTTTTCCTTATTATGAAATTCTACGCCGATAGGTGTGTCCGAATCCAGATACTCCGCTTTAATTGTTGTGAACATAAATTTTGTTCAACATGGCCGGATAACCTAAAGGCAACTCCATGCTCATTTTAGAAAAAAACTATCATGCGTCCAGACCAAAAATCCGCGTCAGCAGCGTTTATATGTTACTGGGTGAATACCCTCCACCAGTTGTAACGAATTTAAAAATTAAAAAAAAATCCCTAAAAAATTCTGTTAAAATTTTAAAATACCGAATATAGCCGTTATATTGGGGTCTATACGACGTGGACTTACATAGGCATTGTTTGTCATAAGCCATTACCATATTCAAATTCGAAACTTAAAACAAGTTAAAAAGCAGTAAGTTCGGCCGGTCCGAACTTTTAATACCCTCCACCATTTGCAACGAATTTGGAAATTTTTAAAAAATAAAATCCTTAAAAATTTCTGTTAAAATTTTAAAAATACCGAATTTAGCCGTTACATTGGCGGTTATACGACGTGGACATACATAGGCATTGTTTGTCATAAGCCATTACCATATTCAAATTCGAAACTTGAAATAAACGGTGAATAATGTAGCTAAAATCATCAAAGCATCGTATATAAGGAGGTGCCGTTAAATTGGAGCTGTGCGAAGACCTGGACCAGCATAGACAATTTTCTGTCACAGGCTGTAGCATCCATTACGAACTTCAAATACCTCATCTCAAACGATTTCGGTGGATATTGTACCTAAAATCGTCAAAATACCGAACATAGGGAGGTACTGATATATGGGGCCTATACGAAGACCTGGACCCGCAAAGACAATTTCCTGTCACAGACTGTAGTTCCCATAACGAACTTCAAATGCCAATTTTGAAACAATTCCGGTGAATAATGTCGCTAAAATCATCAAAATACCGAATGTAGGGAGGTACCGTTATATGGGGGCCATACGAAGACGTGGACCTGCACAGACAATTTTCTGTCTTAGAGTGTAGTATCCATTTTGAACTTCAAATACCAAATTTTAAATTACTTACGGGAAAATGGTCGCTAAAATCATCAAAATACCGAATATCGGGAGGTACCGTTATATGGGGGCTATATGAAAACGTGGACCTACATGGCCCATTTACGAACTTAACCTGCCTACTGGAAAAATAAACATGTGTGCAAAATTTTAGCCATCTATCTCAATTCATTCGAAAGATAGCGTGATTACAACAGACAGACAAACGGACAGACAGACGGACAGACATCGCTAAATCGACTTAGAATTGTACGCTGATCAAGAATATATATACTTTGTTGGGTCTGACATGAGTATTTCGAGGAGTTACAAACGGAATGACAAAGTTAATATACCCTCCATAGTATGGTGGAGGGTATAAAAATGATTGGCATTTCGAATGTAATCACGTAAAACCCTAAATGTTTTCTTTATCAGCATAAAATTCTAAGTCGATTTAAGAGTGTGTGTATTCCATTTTCAGCTGACCTCTTTGGCAAGTAAATACGATCATTCTGTTTTTTCAGAAACTGCTGGACAACGAATGTTTTCTCATCGGGGACTGAGAAAACCAAATTCGGTAGTTCACCACTTTCGGTCATGCGAAGCAACTCTTTAGCTCTTTTGAGTCTATTTTCCTTCTGTTGCGGTGTAAGTTCTTGTACTTTTTGGAATTTTAATGGCTTTACCCCGAGCTCATTTTTCAATATTTGCCGAATGGAATATTGCGATATGTTCAGATCACGAGCCATTTTTTGGCCACTGCAACGCGGGTTTGGATCAAGTCGCTTCTTTACTCTTCGAACCATTTCTGCTGATTGTTGCTGTTTTCTTCCGTCCACTTCCTTGACTTCGGGCTACGCTACCAGTGTCACGGTAACGAGCGATGATACGAGACACAAAAGTTTTATTCACATTTAAATGGTGGAGTGCTCTAACGATAGCCATTTGTGGTTTTCCTGCCAAATATAAAGAAATCACACTATCACGCTTGAATTCTATTCCGAATAACTTTTGTTTTGGAAAATGCTCACCAAAATGCTTTTGTACGCTTGTTAACAATATAATGAGCTGTCACTGGAATAATTCTTACAGCTGTCGGACGAGTAGCTTAGAAATGATAGCAGTCTGAAGTTGGTTGCAGTTTTTTCATCTCACTCTGTATATCAGTAGCTCACGACAGAATTGTTTAAAATTCGGTACTTAGAGTTTGTGGTGGATTCTACCTCCTGTGGCAAAAAAAAATCAGTATTTTGACGATTTCAGCAACATTTTTTTTCAAGATCTTGAGTGTACATGGCTTATGTATAGCCCCCATATAACGGTACATCCCGAAATTCGACATTCTAATGATTTTAGCCACAGTTTCCAATGAAATTGTTTATAAATTGGTTTGATCGGTACTCGAAACTCGCAGTAGATATGATCCTGTGGCAGAAAATTAAATATGAAGGTTCAAATTTTGGTATGGCCTCATATACCACTTTATGATATAACCGCACTCTTCAACTGATTTCGCAGGCATTTGCAGTTTAAAATGACCTTCGTTTGAATATGGAATCCCGATACTTTCTTATACCCTCCACCATATTATGGAGGGTATATTAAGTTTGTCATTCCGTTTGTAACACCTCGAAATATACATTTTAGACCCCACAAAGTATATATATTTTTGATCAGCATAAAATTCTATGTCGATTTATAAATGTCTGTCCGTCTATCCGTCTGTGGAAATCACTCTAGCTTCCGAACGAAATGAAGTAGGTTGATAAAATTTTACTCAAATGTGTATTATGACTGCAGAACTTTTGGTATTGAAAATGGGTCATGTAGGTCTACGTCTTCGTATAGCCCCCATATAACGGTACCTCCCGATATGCGGTATTTTCATGATTTTAGCGACAATACTTACCGAAATTGTTTCAAAATCAATAATTAAAGTTCACAGTAGATACTACGGCTTAGGACAGAAAATGGGCCATGTAGGTATACGTCTTCGTATAGCCCCCATATAACGGTACCTCCCGAAATTCGGTATTTTGATGATTTGACCGACATTATTTACCGGAACTATTTTAAATTTGGTATTTGAAGTTCGTAAAAGATACTACAGCATAAAACAGAAAATAGGCCATGTAGGTCCACGCCTTCGTATAGCCCCCATATAACGGAACCCCCCGTTATTGGGTATTTAGATGATTTTAGAGAACTTATTTACCGGAACTATTTCAAATTTCGCATTTGAAGTTCATAATGGATACTACAGCCTATGACAGAAAATTGTTTGTGCAGGTCCACTCGTATAGCCCCCAAATAACGGAGCGACATTATTTACCGGAATTATTTCAAATTTTGTATTTAAAGTTCATAATGGATACTACAGCCTATGACAGAAAATTGTCTGTGCAGGTCCACGTTTTATAACCCCCATGGTACCTCCCTATATTCGGTATTTTGATGACAGATTTTTTTTCAAGTTTCGCATTTGAATATTGTAAAAGCGTGTGAAAAAAGTTGACTATGCAGGTGCACGTCGTCGTGTAAACGCCAATATACTGCTACATTCGGTATTTTTAAGATTTTAACAGAATTTTTAACGGATTTTATTTCTTTTGAAAATTGTTAAATTTGAACCAAATGGTGGAGGGTATTCAAGGTTCGGTACGGCCGAACTTATAGCTTTTTTACTTGTTTACACCCTTCAACTCATTTGTTTGGACGGGCAAAAAAAAAACAAGATAGACCCACAGCTCCTTTGATGATCTTCATAGAATTACTTTCTGAATCAATTTAATTCCGTCAGTCCGTCTGCCTATGAATTTTTCAAAACAATGTTCAGGTCCCATTTAGTTCGATTGAGGTGTACGGTAAATCAAGGAGGACCTCTATTTAAATTGGTGAAAATCGTCCAAAGTTTAGATATAGCTCCCATACATATACATTTTAGTCCAATTTCAATTTTATGCTAGATCATGCTCTACAGCTACAATATTTGGTATGATATGTCACATACATCATTCATAAAAATTCCTCGGCAAGATGTAGGCGAAATCGATTAAAATTAAAATTAGGGTCTGACATTTTTTTTTTTTTTTGTTTTTTGAAGGCGTGTGGCGCTTTTCTGCTAGAACCATGGTACAATAAAAAGTATGTATTTATTGTTTTGAAATATAAAACAAAATATTTTACAATTCTGGACGCGCATTGAAGCTATTCGCCAGATTTGCCATGTAACGCAAAGATCGATCTATTTAGGTCATATGCTCGAAAGAAAATCCAGGTATTTCATTCACTTTTCGCGCTGTTTAACAAAATAAATTGTTTGCATGCAAATTTGACAGGAAGCGAGCATAGCCTCAGGGCTGTATTACAAAATAAATTGTTTGCATGCAAATTTGACAGGAAGCGAGCATAGCCTCAGGGCTGTATTTCTGTAGTTTTACGAAGCTGTTCTACCTCCTTATTGTATCATGGCTAGAACCAATTGTTACCAATATACTCCGCTTTAATTGTTGTGAACATAAATTTTGTTCAACATGGCCGGATAACCTAAAGGCAACTCCATGCTCATTTTAGAAAAAAAAAAAAAAAACTATTATGACTCCAGACCAAAAATCCGCGTCAGCAGTGTTTATATGTTACTGGGTGAATACCCTCCACCAGTTGAAACGATTTTAAAGATTACAAAAAAAAATCCTAAAAAATTCTGTCAACATTTTAAAAATACCGAATATAGCCGTTATATTGGGGTCTATACGACGTGGACTTACATAGGCATTGTTTGTCATAAGCCATTAACATATTCAAATTCGAAACTTAAAATAAACGGCGAATAATGTAACGAAAATCAACAAAATATCGTATAGAGGGAGGTACCGTAGCTGTGCGAAGACCTGGACTAGCATAGACAATTTTCTGTCACAGGCTGTAGTATCTATTACGAATCTCAAATATTAAATTTGAAACAATTCCGTTGTATAATGTCGCTAAAACCATCAAAATACCGAACATCGGGAGGTACCGTTATATGGGGGCTATACGAAGACGTGGACCTGCACAGACAATCTACGATATCGAATAGACCCCATATAACTGTGCCTCCTGATATCCGGTAAATGGTTCCAAATTTCGTATTTGAAGCTCGTAATGGGTACTTCAACCTACGACGGAAAAAAAGATCCACATCCTCGTATATCCCCCAGAAAAGACGTAATTTTTGGAAATTTTTTAGGTTCATTGAAAATCAACAAACTTAGCTTCTTGTTATACCCTCCACCATAGTATGGAGGGGATATTAAGTTTGTAACACCTCGATATATATATTTTCCACCCTACAAAGTATAAATTTTCTTCAACAGCATAAAATTCTACACTTTTGGTATTGAAAATGGGATGTATAGGTCCACGTTTAGTTGTATCCCCGATATATCGGTACCTCCCTATATTCGGTATTTTGATGATTCTAGAAACCATATTCATCGGAATTGTGTGTTTGAAGTTTCTAATGGGTACTAGGACAGGAAATTTGTTTATGGAGCTCCACGTCTTCGTATAGCCCCTAAATACTGGAACCTTCCTATATTCGGTATTTTGATGATTTTAGCGACATTATCTAACGGAATTATTTAAAATTTCGTATTTGCACTTCGTACTACAGCCTGTGACAAAAAAAACTGCCTACACAGGTCCACGTCTTCGTATAGACTTATCGTAAATTACGCTAACTGCCTGTATTCGGTATTTTTAGGATGTTAACAGAATTTTAAACGGATTCTATTTTTTATGTTATTTATTTATACTTTTCTTTTTTTTTTTTTTTTTTTTTGAAAATTTTCAAATTAGTTCCAAATGGTGGAGAGTATTTAAAGTTCGGCCCGTCTTACTATTTTTAACCAGTTTTTTTTTTTTTGTAAATATTAGACCAAATTATCCCTATGACTTTGTGTCACTCATATCTGAAAAAAAATTTTTCTCCTACATTCTTTGTTATTTCTTACTTATCCATCTTTCGTACTCCGCAAAAAAAAAATCAATCTGTTTGCTAAAACTCCCACCTTCTCCAAATAGTGCCTAAAGATCTGTGTATTCTTCCTAATATGACCCAAAAAAAAGCAAAAAGGTCATATTGTTCTTATTTGCCACATTGAAGGGACAGCAAATTTACATTCTTTTTAAGGTATGCCCAGCTAAAAAAAAAAACCTTCAGATTCATTCTTAGAATTTCTTTTATAGGCACAAAATTGTTTTGTTTCCGATTTTCACTTTGACCTTTTAGCTTCATCAAATAAGGCCCATGCGAATCCATGGGCTGCCAAAATAAATTTTTTTGCATCGGGTTTTTTTGCAGTTTGGAAGCTGAAATTTAATTGAATCTTTTTTCAAACTGACTTTACACACACACACAGATATTGTCAGTCGGAAGGATTTTTGCTTTCATATTTTCGTTGAGAGTTTTTTCTCCTTTTCCCTGAATGATATGAACGGCGGAGTAATGGGGCAAGTAAATAAAGTGGGAAGTACAAAAAAGTATACTCTTCATAAAACACACAATTTATTCCGCATGGGAAGAAAAAAAGGAGCAGTATACATTTTGCACAATGTTTGATTGCAAAAATGTTTAAAATGGAAATATAGTTCATTTATTGATAATGGAGGTCGAATGTTCAATTGGTTATATCTGAAACTACTTATGCGCTGTTCTGTACTTTAAACAATTTAAAACCAGTAAAGAAAACCTTAAAGTAGGACGGGGCCGATTTTATGATACCCTACACCATTTTGCTAATTTGGTAGAGCTCCGCATAACAATTAAAAGTTTTTATGGAAGAATTCAATCATACACCCTATGATTATAATTATAATTTAAAGTTCAAAGGACTAAATATGCCGAAGCATTTGTATCTTTTGAATTTGGACTTGTATTGCCCATTTGGTGCAAAATTAATTTGAAATCAGATAAAGATACACATGTGGAGCTATATCCAAATCGGAACCGATCTCGATAAAATTTGACAAAGATATTTCTGAGCTGTATTTCCTATATTTCCCTGAATATCGTTGTTACGGAGTGTATATTACGGCTGTGGGTAACAAATATAACAAATCGGATGAACAGTATATATGGGAGCTATAGCTATATCTGAACCGATCTTCACCAAATTTGACATACTAGCTTCCAGACTCAATTCGGTCGCAAGTGCCAAATTTCATCGCATTCGATCACATATTAGACAAAGGTAACTCGGACGAAGTTATATATGAGCCGATCTCGATAAAATTTAGCAAATGTATTTCTGAGCTGTATTTGATATATTTTCCCAAATATTGTTGTTACAGAGTGCATATTACGGCTGCGGAGGACAAAAATAACAAATCGCATGAACAATATATAAGGGAGCTATAGCTGTATCTAAACCGATGTCGATCAAATTTAGCATACTTATTTTCAGGTCCAATCTGATCGTCCGTGCAAAATTCCATACTATTCGGACTGATATTACCCGTTTGGTGACAATAAAAATAAATCGGACTTAGATATATATGGGAGCTTTATCTAAATTTTGATCGGTTATCTCCAATTTCAATAGGGTTCGTCCTTGGACCAAACAAATGATTTGTGAAAAATTTCATCTGGATAGGGCAATAAATGCGAACTGTACTTTGTTTACAAAAATACATGGACAGACGGACGGACGGACATGCATAAATCGACTCAGAATGTGATTCTATGCAGATCATCAAAAGGAACTATCGGTCTATCTTGTTTCCTTTTGCCTGTTACAAACAAATGCACAAAAACATAAAAGCCTGACCACCTCGTGGTGTAGGGTTAAATATCAGTCGCGTCTGCCGGCAGATGCATACCTTCAGCCAATGTTCGATTATTTAAATATGATATAAATATTGCAACCTGCCAAGTTTGGACTATGTTGATTACTTCATTCATTTTATATGAGATACGTGATAATTTTTAGAAAGTGTGAAAACGTGCATAATGAGCCAGATATAGTCGATCGAAGTCCATTTTCATGCTTCGTCTAATACGGATAAAAATATTGGTATGGGTTTAAATTAAATTAATTAAAATTTCAAGAAAATCGAACATTTATATCCAATTTTATGCGAAATCATAAAATCATGTTTCGGGTTTAGAAAAATATTTATATATAGAAGAATCGCTGATTTGTTTCGCATGTTATGGCAGATAAAAGTATTGAAAAGTATTGCGGATGAGGCACTAGAAGAGGTTCGCAGATATATTTCATCGTCAAAGCAGATTTTCCGTTGGCAAAAATGTTTGGATATGAGAAATTTGAAGAGAGATGTATGCTTATTCCGCTCTCTTTAAAAGTCTTGTTTTTCAAAATCTTGAACCCCATGTGGGGAAGGTACCAGTAGAAATGGTCCGATCTCTACAATCTTTATAACAGATCTTATTTTGATGGAAAAATTGAGATGTACCAAGTCTGAATAGAATCATATGTTAGTTTCTTGTTTTAAGAGTTTCATGGATATTCAAAATGTTAACCCTTTGTGGGGGAGGTACCAGAAGAAGTGGGCCGATATATCCCATCTTCACAGCAGATCCTGTGTTGGTACAAATAAGGAGATGTGTGAAAGATGAAGAGTACCGGGTGCTTATTTCGGATTTAATTATCGTTTTGGTTATTCAAAACTTTGACCCTTTGTGGGGGAGGTACCAGAAGGAATGATCCGATCTCTACTATCTTTATAACAGATCTTGAGTTAATGGAAATAATGAGATGTGCCAAGTCTAAAGGGAATCGGATATTAATTTGGCGTTTTATGGGCTTCATGGATATTCAAAGTTTTGACCCTTTGTGGGGGAGGTACCACAAAGAATGATCCGATCTCTACTAACTTTGTAACAGACCTTGAGTTAATGGAAATATTGAGAGGTGCCTAGTATGAATGGAATCGGATATTAATTTGGCGTTTTATGGGCTTAATGGATATTCATGGATATTCAATTTTGACCCTTTGTGGGGGAGGTACCACAGGGAGTAAATCGGTTAATGAAAACATTGTGATATGTGTAATTTAAAGTCAATCGGATTCTAACTTCCCATTTTCTAAGAGTTATAATTTTAAATAATTTTGAGGTAGTTGATGGAGTGGATGGATACTGTCCATTTTCGCACCTAACCTAGCTTTGATGCAAATATTAGGATTCGCAAAGTTGGAGCAAAATCGGATTATCCTTTCTTTTTCTGTAAAGTAAATATATATATATTTTTAATTTCAAACTTTTTTTGGGGAGGTACCAGAAGGGGTGGACCGATATTGCACAAGTTTAGACCAAGTTTGGACCAAATCGGATACTCCCCTTGACAGTTAACGTGCGCACATGCCAGCCAGGCAGATGGACGGACGGACATCGCTAGATCGACTCCAAATATCCTGAAACGAATTTGGTCCTAGGGTCTAAAGTCGTTATTTCGATGGGGCACGTTTTGGCTATATCAAATGATATATACAGGGTTGCCCATATTCGACGGACCTTTGGACCCATTCCAATCGACGAGGCTTGTCCGCAGGCAACATTCTTTGCGTCAATTGAATTTTGTACGGGAACAAATGCAAATCAATGCGAATAATCCGTTGTAAAGTGGACCGAGCCATGCCCAACTGCTGAGAACGGCGTTTTTGGGATGTTCTTGGGGACCTCTCAACACTGGCTCGTACGGCAGCGATATTCTCGGCCGATCGCCTTGGTCGACTTTTATATGGCCTTTTCGGATTAGAAAGGGCCTTACCAGTCGAAAATGTTTCGTATAAACGCTTAATGGTGTTTTAAAAGCACGCTGAGTTTTCACAATTGAATTCTTCTGTTGAATGTAAATTTCAGAGCGCTCGTGTGGCGTGTATTGGTTCATAGTAAAAATCTGCTTGGACTGACGCTTCAAACGCGGTATGTCATTAAGCGATGTGACATCTCTGTCAAAAGTAATGGCATTGCCGGTTGGGTCCGTCGAATATGGGCAACCCTGTACCCTCTCTAGCCATATGGCTGAGGGTATAAAAATGCAAAAGTTCCACTTGGATTATTTTTTTTAAAGAGAATCTCACATAGAAGTCCTATTATATCCCTAAAAGATTATGGAAATCTTAAAAATTTTGTTGAAAGTATTTAACGACGCCTTCGGAAAAAAACACAATTTGCTTTGAGCTACTTCAAAAGAGCTATAAACAAACTGTTCTAAATGCAACAAAAAGACAAACAAATTAATTAAATTTTAAGAAATCCAAGAATAGCTGTTCTGTATTCTGTTCTGTTCTGTTTTTTTTTTGTCAAGTTAATTTAATCTTTGGTATTATTTGTTGGCTTTCGATGATCCCCTCTTTAATTAGTTGCAATTGTACGTGATTGTTGAGCAATTAAAGAGAATAGAACGAGAATTAGATGACACTCCAAAGATAAAAGTTCAAGTGCAATAGAGATTTTGGTCTAGACAAATTAAGAGCCAATATTAAGCGACATTATAATTAAATATATTTGATTCAAGATAATTTAAATGGCATTGGACACCATGAGACAATGGATGACAAAAAAATACTATCTTAATTTGGAAACAATGGAAAATTTTGGAAAAAGTATGAACATTTTGAATAAAAGTAAATTAAATGGCCTTATCAAACTAAATATAGGCATAAAAAATAAATGCTAAATTATTATGTTCTTAAAGTATATTATTGATGCTTTCAAAAATTTCTGTAGCCCTCGTCCTGCTTTAACATAGTCCCACTATATTGTGGGTCAAATTCGCCCACCAATAATTTTCAATATTTTTCATGCACAAGTTTTAATTTTAAAGCTTTTGTGTCTTTTGTTTGTGTGTGTTTTCACTTACAACTTTAATGAACAGAGTAAAAATTATTTGATACAGATAAAATATAAAAAAATATATATATATAAAAAATTCTCACACATTTTTATGCTAAAATTTATCAACTTGGGTTCTCAACTGTGCCGCTCGATTTCAGGTAGTTAGAGGTTATAATTAATTATACCCTACAACACATAGTGGTAAGGGTATTATGTCTTTATGCATTTGTTTGTAACATGGAGAAGGAAGCTAGATAGGCCCATAGTCACTTTTGAGGATCTTCATAGAATCACTTTTTGAGTTGATTTATACTTGTCAGTCCGTCTGTCTGCCCGTCCATATATACTGGTGATCAAAATGCAGGTCGCATTTATTATCCGATTGAGATGAAATTTTGCAAACAATATTTGTTTGGTCCAAGGACGAATCCTAAATTGGTGATAATCAGATCAGATTATTCTGGGTTAATTGTGCACCAAATGGCTAATAAAAGCCCAAATGTCCTGTTTTTTGGTATATCAAACGGAATTCAATCTAGAATTCAGTTTGGAGAAAATCGGTTTAGATATAGCTATAGCTCTCATATATATGTTTCATCCGATTTGGGGTTCTAAGTCCCTCACTTATTCAGTCTATTTTTTTTTTTTTTGGAGAAAACCGGTTCAGATATAGCTATATGTTTCATCCGATATGGTGTTTAAGTCCCTCACATCCGTAACATGCATTCGACAACAATGATATTTGGTACCAGATATCTTATAAAGCTCGGAAATACCTTTGGTCAATTTTATCGAGAACGGCAAGGATTTGGATATATCTGCCATATATATCCTTATTCCGATTTCATGTTTATTGTGCAAATAATGGCTAATATCAGCCCAAATATAGTGAATTTCGGGACGTACTTGAAATAAACTCGTTTGTTACAGGAGCTCTACTATATATGCATGGTGGTGTAGGGTATCATATAGTCGACTCGCTTTTTTTTTTTTTTTTTTGAGAAAATCTCAATAAAATTTTATTTTTCTAAAAATACTTTCTATATAAGTGTTGTAAAATGTTAGGTTTGTATGTCATATCCAGTGAGTAGGTACTCACGATATTACAGATATCCACATATTTCATTTTTTCCCACATTAATGCTACACATCCATACATTGAACGTAAGGCTCTTTTGATTACAGAACAACAAAGTTAGAAATACACATTTTAATAGCGCTGAGACTGAAAGAAATTCCAAAACCAAAACTGAGTTCTTTTCTAGTATCATAGGTTATATGTTGAGTTGGGTAATATGGGGCTAATCATTAAATTTGGACCTCTGCAGAATTTTTTTTAGAGAACACTTACCGTCTCACTGTAACAAATTCGCCAAACAATTTGGGACTTACAACATACGAAAGTCGGGCGAAACAGCTGAAGTCGACGTGAGATAATGCTGGGTTGTTAGAAATTCGTAAAAAAGTACGAAAAGTACCAAAAACTTAATAATTTATATTGAAAAAAGGAAATGATCTAGAATTCTGAAATTTTGAATGAGAGTCCCTAAAGGAGTGCAGGATAGAATTACCAAAGGGTTTTTTGGAAATGCGAACATTAAGCTTATGAAATTTTCTAAAATGTTACTTAACTAACAAAATGGTACCATTCGGAAAGTAAGTTTGATATATGAGAGTGGTTTTGGAAATGTAAACTAAGTGTGCAACCAGTACCAAATGAAATGGTACCAAATTTGTAACAGTTCAGTTTAGGCTGAACGAATGAAGCTGAAATTTTGAATTTTTTTTTTTTTGGGATACCAGTTGGTGGTGGTTTTGTGAGTAAGAGGTGTTCTCATTTCCTACAAGTGTACGACAAATACTAAATTTGGTATTGGGTGAACAGAGAGTGCTTGGAATCTGAAATTCGGTACTGGAGTCGCTCTTCATTGTGTAGCCTGGACATATGGAATTGGTTTTAGGAATGTGTACTATAATTGCACGAAAAGTACTAAATAGTACTAAAAGTATTAAATTTGGTATTGGATAAAGGGATAGAGATAAAATTCTGAAATTGTATATATATATGGATTACTTTTGGTATCTAAGGTGGAGAGAAGGATCTGGTTGGGCTCGTTGTGTCGTATCGTAGTTCATACATTAATAGATATTCATAAACCTTAGTGACAAACAGCTTATCCCGAACATCCCTGCCGTGGGCTGCAAAAACCGAACGAGTCCCGATCCATCTTAACTGGCCTTGATATCTGCATCCGAACACACCTGCAGCGAGCTGTTAAATCCGAACAATATAAGACGACCTGGACATCTTCTCGCGAATATCTCTACGGTGAAATCTCAGAAGACCTAGACATGAACATATCAACCTCCTACATCGTTAACCCTGATTATTTACGAGGAATATCATTACAGATCAGTGGAAGCACCATAGCGTGCCGTTGGCGTAACCAATTATTTTGCTTTGTTGTTTGGATGCCACAAAATATTATGTACATACGGTGCAAGTGTTTTTGACAATTGTCCTGTGAACAAATGATTTTTCTCATTTATAGGTATTCAACTAATAAACTGTAGTAACATGTAAAAAAGCGGCATTTCGCCAAAAAAAAAAACAAGTAAAAAGCAGTAAGTTCGGCCGGGCCGAACTTTGAATACCCTCCACCATTTGGAACAAATTAGAAAATTTTCAAAAAAAATAAAATCCAATAAAAATTCTTTTAAAATCTTTAAAATATCTAATATAGGAAGGTGGAGATATTTTGGGGGATATACGATATTGTGGACCTATAAAGACAAATCTATGTCTGCGTGTAAAGTACTCACAAGGAACTCCATGTATGGATTTTCAGACAATTCTGTTGAAAAATGTGGGTAAACTCATAAAAATACCGAATATCGGGAGGTACCGTTATATGGGGGCTATACGATATTGTGGACCTATATAGATAATTATCTGCCGAGGTATAAAGTACCCACAAGGAACTCCTTCTGTGGATTTTCAGACAATTCTGATGAAAAATGTGGGTCAAATTATAAAATACCGAATATCGGGGAGTACCGTTATACGGGGGATATACGATATTGTGGACCTATATAGACAATTCCGTTTCAGGGGTAAAGTGTTCACAAAGAACTCCGTGTGTGGATTTTCAGACAATACGATTGGAAAATGTGGCTAAAATCATCAAAATACCGAATATCGCGGGGTACCGTTATATGGGAGCTATACGTTATAGCTATCGTTAACCTATATAGAGAATTCTCTGTCGGGGGGTAAAGTGCTCACAAAGAACCCCTTGTGTACAAAGAACCCCATTCCGTTGAAAAATATGGCTAAAAACATCAAAATAACGAATATCGGGGGTACCGTTATATGAGGGCTATACGATATCGTGGATCTATATAGATAATTCTCTGCCGAGGTATAAAGTACCCGCAAGGAACTCCTTGTGTGGATTTTCAGACAATTCCGATGAAAAATGTGGGTCAAATCATAAAATACCGAATATCGGGAGGTACCGTTATATGGGGGATATACGATATCGTGGACCTGTATAGACAATTCTCTCTCAGGGGGTGAAGTACTCACAAGGAACTACTTGTGTTAATTTTAAGACAATTCCATTGAAAAGCGTGGCTAACATCATCAAAATACTGAATATCGGGGGTTAAAGTTATATGGGGGATATACGATTTCGTAGACCTATATAGACAATTCTTTTCGGGGAGGTAAAATGCCCACAAGGAACTCCTTGTGTAGATTTTCAGACAATTCCGTTGAAAAATGTGGGTAAAATCATCAAAATACCGAATACCGTGGGGGTACCGTTACATGGGGGCTATACGATATCGTGGACCTATATGGACAATTCTCTGCCGAGGTATAAAGTACCCACAAGGAACTCCTTGTGTGGATTTTCAGACAATTCCATTGGAAAATGTGGGTAAAATCATCAAAATACCGAATATCGGGGGGTACCGTTATATGGGGGCTATACGATATCGTGGACCTGTATGGACAATTCTCTGCCGAGGTATAAAGTACCCACAAAGAACTACTTGTGTGGATTTTCAGACAATTCCATTGAAAAGTGTGGTTAACATCATCAAAATACCGAATATCGGGGGTACCGTTATATGGGAGCTATACGATATCGTAGACCGATATAGCCCATCTTTGAACTTGACCTGCCTGCAGACAAAAGAGAGATCTGTGCAAAATTTTAGCTTCCTATCCTAATTCGTTTAGACTGTAGCGTGATTACAACAGACGGACAGACGGACGGACAGGGCTAAATCGTCTTAGAATTTTACGCTGATCAAGAATATATATACTTTGTTGGGTCTAAAATGATTATTTCGATGAGTTACAAACGGAATGACAAACTTAATATACCCTCCATACCTTTTTTGGTGGAGGGTATAAAAACTTACAGTAATTAGCACCAATGCGACTCAACCGTTGCGTGGGTCGTACTTCGTCATTTTGCTCAACATGATTACTTTCCGTAAAGTATATTTTTCAAACATTTTACCTCTGATTTCTAAAAATTCAACCTTATTGATCCATATGTAGCTAAAATGGACGCCATACTTTGAATTAAGGCTCGTTCGCTACCGCGTCTATGAAAAGCAGCCGTATCCACCAATGGGAAATATACTGTCAAATCCTCAATATTCAATAAATAAGAAGGTTTATGTACATATTAGTACACTTTAAGTATATTATGTCACCTTTTTAAACGTTTTTAATTCGAAATTCTATTTTTCATATTTCTTTCCTTGCTCTCAAATAGCGTCCCAACTTCCAAATTTAAAAATTTCAACTTTACACCTTGCCAAACACCTAGATAAAGAATCAAATCCATTTAATAATTTTTTGCACTTATAGTCCGAATTTAACAAATATATGCTCATCTTGCCTGTGGTCAAGAGGAGGAGGTACCTGACATATCAACGTCAGCTTATCAGGCACTCACACATCACAAAACCCTTGATATATTCATATAAAACACAGTTACTATTATTTTACTATTCACATTTATGTGAAAAGACTCATATATTGAACACATATCTCACGTATTTTCAAACTTCACTTCCGCATTTGCAAATAACTCCCCATGTTAACAACACACAGAACACTCATCAATTTTTTATTTCGTTCCTCTTCCATAATTGCATAAAACAATTTGAAGAGAGCAAAAGAAGAGTGCAGTTTTTTTCTTAAACAACACTCAAATTAATTAAAAAGTGAAAATGGCAGAGTTTGAAAGAAAACCAAACGATAAAAAAAAAATTGAGCAAATATTATTTTTTTCTCTTTGAAACTTCCACAAATGGTGTACCCTAAAAAATGCCACAACTTACAGGCGCTTACTGTTTGAGTAATGGCAAAAAAAAAAAAAACAACGAAGAATTATAATAGTAAAAATCACTCTCTTGGAAAAAGTTCGTATCTATGTGTGTGTGTGTGCGTTCTAAAGGAAACGTGTTTTTCTGTGCCAAGTGGGTAAACACAGTTTATTTTGCAGCATCTGCAAATGCGTCGTGTTCTCGTAAATTTTTCATTTACAGCAAACTAATTAAAAAGTCACTTCTACAACACTAAGTACATATGCTCGAGAGCTCTGGCATTCGTGTTTGGGAGTGGAGTGGAGTTCTATGGATTTTTTTTACATTCAGTTATGAAAGGAGAAGTTGACAACAACATTTTCTTACCATTGCACAGTGGTCGCTGCCATTGGCCAAAATTTAAAAAATTAAAATAAGATATTCATTGTCAAATGTGTACACCTGAACTCTTAAGGGGTTAAGCTTTTTAGAAAACATAATTATCTTGACTTCATTCTAACGGCCCACTTCGTCAAAAAAGAGAAAATGTAGTTAGTTGCTTTTTTCAGTGGGATCAGTGAAAAAGTGGAGTAAAAATAGAACTGTATTACAAAATTAAATACATTTTAAAACGACAAATCTTGGCATTATTATTGAGAAGCAAGGTATTGACTTACTTTTAGTGCAGTAATTTGTGTGTTTAGTAGTTGTATATAATATAGAAGATGTGAGTGATCTGAGTTGCCTTTAAGATTAATTTTCAAAATAAAATTGGATTTCAGTTAAAGTTTTAATTGTTTTCCCCCCTGAATCCTCCAATTTGATTTTTTTTCACGCCATTAGTAATGGTCCTAAGATTCTAAAAGTGCTAATTTAACTTTCAGATTTTGTCAGATGTGTACGTTATGCCCAATATACTGAAGTGACTTCGCTGCAATTTTGTCAGTTCTATGGTGCTAGTGACATAGAATATGTTTTGTAATGCCGAAAAATTTAAGGACTTTGCACTGCAAACTGCTAAAGTGTTAACAAATAGATATCCATGGCACTATCTTCCACCCACAGTTCATAAAATTTTAATACATGCTCCCGACTTTAGAAATGTATGGATTAGATAATTATAGGAGGAGGCCGTGGAGTCTAGAAACAAAGATATAAACAAGTTTCGACTAAATCATACCCGAAAAAGGTCTCGTGTTTCAATAAACACAGATCTTATTAACCGTCTTCTTCTGAGCTCTGACCCTTTTATAACGGGACAGCGAACGTTACCAAACAATAACCAGCAAAGAAAGTCTTAAAGTTGGGCGGGCCGACTTCATGTTACCCTACACCACTTTGCATATTTCGTAGAGCCTCACATAACAAATAAAGGTTTTAATGGGGAATTTGTGAGAATAAAATCATACCAACTATGATTATAGTAATAATTAAAAATCCAAAGGAACTAATATATGGGAGGAATATTCTCCTCTGAATCTATTTCTACTAAATTTGTCGAGACATTTGCGCCTTTTCAATTCGTGCTTGTATTATTCATTTGGTGCAGAATTATCTTGAAATCGCATAGATATATTAGAGCTATATCTAAATCTGAACCGAACTCGATAAAATTTGACAAAGGTATTTCTGAGCTGTATTTGATATATTGCCCCCAATATCGTTACTACGGAGTCCACATTATGGCTATGCAGAGCAAATTCAACAAATCGGATGAACAATATGTATGGGAGCTATAGCTATATCTGAATCGATTTCCACCAAATTTGACATACTGGTTTCCAGACTCAATTTGGCCGTAAGTACCAAATTCCATTCAATTTGGGCTAATATTACACGTTTGGTGCACAATAAAAGGCAAATCGGACGAAGATATATATGGGAGCCATATCCAAATTTTAACCGATCTCGATAAAATTTAGCAAGGGTATTTCTGAGTTATATTTGATATATTTCCCCAAATATCGTTGTTACAGAGTTCATATTACGGCTGCGGAGGACAAAAATAACAAATCGGATGAACATACTTATTTTCAGGTCCAATCTGGTCGTACGTATATTCCATACTATTTGCGCTGATACAAGTTTGGTGCACAATATAAGGCAAATTGGATGAAAATATATATGGGAGCTATACCTAAATTTTGACTGATTATCTACAATTTCAATCGGGCCTTGGATCAAACAAATTATTTGTGCAAAATTTAACTTTGTTTAAATTTTATATTGAATTGTTATGTTATTTTGTTTACAAAAAATCAAATTTGGAATTGAATAAATATAAAAAATACTTTTATTTTTGGAGGTATCTTTACAGGGGGACCCGCAGGTAAAGGCGGGCCGTTCCAAATAATTTTCAGTAAGATTTTTTTTAACTCCTTAGAACGTAAAATGTCAAATCACATTACAATCTGGTGTAGAAATGTGACAAGAATTGGTCAAATAACCCTTATTCGGGTGGTACGTTGTAAGGGGACCATGCCAAAACGTGCATCGACCATATCCATTTTGTCACATTTTTTATTTTTATCCCATCAAGGTACCATAACCAAAGATTCATATTGATATGTGCACTGAAAGTATTTTTGGCCGCTGTTCCCATACGACCTCGACCACTGTGCATTGGCAATTTGTGTGGGTGTTTTAAAAAAATATATATATTTATGCCTGGGAATTACTGTTTGCCCACTGAGAAAATGCATTTAATGTTGTCATGTAAATGTTTTTTTTTTTTTTTTAAAAATGTTTACATATTCACGTAATATATTTTGTCACATTAGATGAAAAAGAAAATTATAAACCACGGATTTCTAACTCATAACATTTAGACAATGTGTTATGTTTTTTTGTCTCCATAGAAATGAAGACATTTTATTTCATGCAGATAATTAGTACAGTAATATAAAAGTAACTTGTACAGGGTTGCCCATATTCGACGGACCTTTGGGCATATTCCAATCGACGAGGCTTGTCCGCAGGCAACATTCTTTGCGTCAATTGAATTTTGTACGGGAACAAATGCAAATCAATGCGAATAATCCGTTGTAAAGTGGACCGAGCCATGCCCAACTGCTGAGAACGGCGTTTTTGGTATGTTCTTGCGGACCTCTCAACACTGGCTCGGACGGCAGCATTATTCTCGGCCGATCGCCTTGGTCGACTTTTATATGGCCTCTTCGGATTAGAAAGAGCCTCACCAGTCGAAAATTTTTCGTATGAACGCTTAATGGTGTTCTTAGAAGGCGCACTTCTCACATTTTTTAATGTTTTAAAAGCACGTTGAGTTTTCACAATTGACTTCTTCTGTTGAATGCAAATTTCAAATATTTCAGATCACTCGCATGGAGTGTATTTGTTCATGGTAAAAATCTACTTGGACTGACGCTTCAAACGCGGTAAGTCATTAAGCGATGTGACATCTCTGTCAAAAGTTATGGCGTTGCCAGATGGGTTCGTCGAATATGGGCAACCCTGTATATATTTTCAAAAACCATTTACATATCTCAAGTAGCAACAGAGACCTCAACATAAAATTTCGGAATGTGAGTTCGATTCCTTCAACCAATACCAAATTTAGTACCATTAAGTACTTTTCGTAAAATTAGAGTACACATTTCCGTAACCACCTCCATATATCTACCAAATGTACCAAATTTTGGACACATAAGTATTTCCAAAATTTCCAACATACCACAATCTTACGCTCCCAATTTCCAAAACTTCCCCAAACACACAATCGAAAATTTCAGACTTCCCGCTTTATCACAATTCCAATTTGTACCAAATTAAGTACCATTTATATGTATTAAATGGTACTAAATTATCGAGGTTTCCTATACACTTTAATCCTACACTTCCTCAATCGTCCCAAATACAAATCTAAGAATTTCAACCCTATCGGTTCGCGAAAAAATATAAATTGTATCAAATGAAGTACCATTTAGTACACATAAGTACAAATTTTTAAAACTTACTGCATACCCCAGTCCTACAATGCAATAGTAATGTTATTTACAAATTTTATTATTCGAGCTCAAATCGAAATTTTATTAAATTTTGTACAATTTAGTACTTTTCGTCCACAAAAGTACAAATTTCGAAACTACCTCCATATTCCAATCCTACACTCCGCCAGTAATATTAAGTTCGAATTTCAGGATTCCATCTCCATCAGTTCCTCCAATTTCGAACTGTTCTAAATTTATTACCGTTTAGTACTTTTCGTATACATGAGTACACACTTCAAAAAGTACATCCTTACATCTACACATTGATTCTCATTTTAAATTTCAAGTTTTTAGCTCTTGATACGAAATGGTACCAAATATTGTAAATTTTAGTACTTTTCGTACACTTATAGTTCGAATTTCATGAAACCCTCTGGTACATTCATCGTACATTTTATCAAGTTTGTCAGATACAAAGGGTACCATATTTACAACTTTTTAGTATTTTTCGTACCGTTCTAGTACGAATTTCCAAAAACCCAGCCTAATCTGATACCTTTGGACCATGAGTGACGCCCACCCAAATTTTCAAAATGCTAGCTTCAGCCATTTCATCTACGAATTGCTGAATCGTTAAGTCAGTCCATTATTTATTCTTTAATTAGTAAAGGTGACCATCAAAATTGGTAGGTTTCTGCCAAGCCCTACACTTTAGTCCCATGCAAAATTCTGAGTTGATTGCATAATCTGGATCATCTCCCCAACAATAGGCTTATATTCTAATCTTAACCCCTCCTCCAAGCAAATTTCGAGAGTATCGTAGAGGAACCTATATTTGGGAACTGATGATGATCGGTGGACTTTTTCGAAACCAATGTATTTATTGCCTCCTGGTAGTCATTGCCAATTTTTCTCCACTAACATATCAACATTGTTTTTATAAAAACAACAATCATGCAAGCCTATTTTGCAGCAACAACATAAATTACGATCTTTGAAATATTCTTTAAATAATATCATCTCTTTTTATATTCCATTCACATTTATAAATGACCCTTATTTAAATTCAAAAGCAAAACACAAATATTTTCGTTTCGCATTTAAAGGATGCATTGTTTACATTCCCTCCCCCTTGCAACACCACAACAATTGCATGAAGTAGCCAATAAAGACATCCATATCTCTTAAAATAAGTAAATATATCTCCATGTCATTGTAGTTTGTGTGTGGCTCAACTATTTTCCTAGAAACGGACGGACGGACGAACGACGCAAAAGTAAACTTTGTCTGTCATTAATTACAGAGCCATCCCCAAAGACAAACATTTCCCATTTAGATATTCCAAAGGTCAGTGCTAATGACATGTCCTGAATATTAATAGTCATAATTTGAGTCATTAAATGCTGTTGCTCTTTTGTTCAAGTGGTTGGTTAGAAGAGAGAGAGAGAGAGTGAGAGGCCAAGGGCTTTCTGTGCAATTTACAAGAAGCATACGCCTATTTCCAAGATATTTTATGGTTTTGTGGTTTATTCACAAGGAATGCTGGGGAATATTTAGCCAAAGTAATTAAGGCAAAGCACGTGTCAGACAATTAAATAACATAAAATTATCTCTGGTAGTGGCTATTAGTTGGGTGAGACATCCTTTCTTCTCGATGGCATGAAATGCATTATTTGCAAAATATCATATGGATGGAATATTTTCAGGAATGTGGCGTTTTCAGTTGAATGAGTTCTCCTTCGAAAGAAAATTTTCAAACAGCTCAAAGGGAAAATGTGGCTAATTCTTTCGAAATATCAAAAGTTAATGGTTACTGCATAAGCATAGAACTTTCATATAACGAATGGAACGTTTTTTTTAATAACTGGAATATCCTGAAAATTATTATTATTTTTATACCCTCCACAATGCTATGGATTAACTTTGTCATTCCGTTTGTAACTCCTCGAAATACTCATGTCAGACCCAACAGAGTATTGATGATTACTTTTCCAGTAGGTAAATGGAATTAATAGTTCGTAAATGGACAATGTAGGTCCACGTTTTCATATAGCCCCCATATAATTGTACCTCCCTATATTCGGTATTTTGTTGATTTTAGCGAGATTATTCCACGGAATTGTTTCAAATTCGGTATTTGAAGTTCGAAATGGATAGTACAGACTACGACAGAAAATTGTCTGTGCAGGTCCACGTCTTCGTATAGCCCCCTTATAACAGTACCTGCCAATATTCGGTATTTTGATGATTTTAGCGACATTATTCACCGGAATTGTTTCCAATTTGGTATTTGAAGTTCGAAATGGATACTACAGCCTAAGAGAGAAAATTATCTGTGCAAGTCCACGTCTTCGTATAACCCCTTATATAACGGTACCTTCCGATATTCAGTATTTTAATGATTTTAGCGAGGTTATTAACCGATATTCGGTATTTTGATGATTTTAGCGTCATTATTCACCGGAATTGTTTCAAATTACGTATTTAGAGTTCGTAATAGGAACTACCATCTGTGACAGAGAATTATCTATGCAGGTCCAGGTCTTCGTTTAGACCCCATATATCAGAACCTCCCTATATTCGGTGCTGGTTCAGGTCTTCGCACAGCTCCGATATAAAGGTATCTGCTTATATACGGTATTTTGATGATTTTAGCTACATTATTCACCGTTTATTTGAAGTTTCGAATTTGAATATGGTAATGACTTATGACAAACAATGCCTGTGTATGTTGTGGTCCATGTCGTATAGACCCAAGATAACTGCTATATTCGGTACTTTTAAAATTTTAACAGAATTTTTTAAGGATTTTTTTTGAAAATTTCCAAATTCGTTCCGAAAGGTGGAGGGTATTCAAAGTTCGGCCCGGCCGAACTTCCTGTTTTTTAACTTGTTTTTTTTTTTAGATGTCAAAGAACTAATTAAGAATTTAGGAAGAATTTAACGGACAATATATATCAAAAAGTCAAACACGACGTATGGAACTCTTAAGCATGACGCCGACGATATGGAAAAGCGACAAATTTCATGGATTTCAAGACAACTGATTTTACTCTTATTTAATGTTTAACATGGGCGTAATAGAAAAATTCGAGTAGGTATTTCGAAGTTCGTACTAAATGCGTACGAAAAGTACTATAAATTAAATACTTTGTATTGGACAAACGTAATGGGCTAGAACTCTGAAATTCGAAATAAAAGTCGCTAACGGAGTGCAGGATAGATGTAATATAGGGTTTTTTTCAAATTCGAACATTAAGGTTACGAAAGGTCTAAAGTGAAACTAAACTTCTAAAATGGTACCATTTGGTATTATATGAATGGAAAGAGCTATAATCTTGAATTCCGGTTTGAGAATCAATGTTGGAAAGTAAGTTTGATATATGAAGGTAATTTTGGAAATGTGTACTAAGTGTGCGAACTGTACTAAATGGTACTAAATTTTTGAATCGTTTGGTTTAGGGTGAACGGATTAAGCTGGGATTTTGAAACTTTGTATTGTGGTTCCTGTTGATAGTAGGACCTTGATAAAGAGGATGTTTTGAAAATGTATACAACAATTGCACGAAAAGTACCATAAAGTACTAAATTTGGTAAAATTCGGTGTTGGTCAAGAATATAGTGCTTGAAATCTAAATCGTGGTACTGGGGTCCCCGTTTATGTGTAGCCTGGACATATGTAGGTGTTTTCGAAAGTGTTTACTATAATTGTACAATGGTACCATATTTGTTATTGAGTTAAAGGATAGAGACAAAATTATGAAATTTGATATTTAAATTACTGATGGTATCTGTATTTTAAGATTTTGCAGTGATTTGAAAATGCGTCCTATATTTGTACGAAAAGTACTAAATGGTACTAAATATCCCGTTGAGAGAATGGACACGGTGGAATCCCGAAATTTGATATTGTTTCTATCTAAAATCGATATATAAAGGTGATTTTGGAAATATGTACTATAAATGCACGAAAAGTACCATATGGTACTAAATTTGGTACAATTCAGTATTGGTCGAGAATAAAGTGCTTGAAATCTGAAAATTGGTTTTGGGGTCGATGTTCATGTGTAGTCTGAACATATGGAGGTGTTTTCGAAAATGAGTACTATAATTGTACGAATAGTACTCAATGGTACTATATTTGTAATTGAGTTAAGGGATAGAGACAAAATTATGAAATTGAATATTTAAATTACTGTTGGTATCTGTATCTAAGGTTTTGCGGTGATTTGAAAATTTGTACGAAAAGTACTAAATGGCACTAAATATCCCGTTGAGCGAATGGATGGGGCTGGAATCCCGCAATTTTATATTGTATGCATCTAAAATCGATATATAAAGGAGATTTTGGAAATATGTACTACAAATACACGAAAAGTACTTTATTTGCTACAATACGCTTTTGGGTGAACAGACATTGCTTGAAATCTGAAAATTGGTATTGGGTTCGCTGTTCATGTGTAGCCTGGATATATGGCGGTGTTTTGGGAAACGAGTACTTATAATTGTGCAAATAGTACTTAAAGGTACTTAATTTGTTAGAGGCAAAATTATGAAATTTTACCTTTAGTTACTAATGGAATGTGTATTCGAGACTTCCCGGGGGTTTGAAAATGCGACCTATTCATATACGAAAAGTACTAAATAGTACTATACTTGGTATTGGGTGAAGGATAGAAGCTGAAATCTTCAAATTTGATATTGAGGTCTTGTTGGTATCTGGAATTGATATATAGAGGTGTTTTCGGAAATGTGTACTATAGTTGTATGGGAAGTACTAAATGGTACTATTTTTTTCGATTCGATTTTGAGTGAAGGAATAGTGCTATAGTCCTCAAATTAAGGTCTCTGTTAATATCTGGGATTGAGATATGGAGGTGGTTTTGGAAATGTCTATTTTGAAGAAATAGAGTTGAAATTCTAAAACATGATATGGATGTCTCTGTTGGTGTCTGTGGTTAAGACATGGAGGTGGTTTTGGAAATGTGTATTATAATTGTACCAAAAGTACTAAACGGTACTAAATTTGCCGTTGAGTAAATGGATAGGGTAGGAATCCTAAAATTCGTTATAGATGTCACTGTTGGTGTCTGTGGTTAAGATGTGGAGATGGTTTTGGAAATGTGTCCTATATTTGTTCAAAATGTACTAAATAGTACTAAATTTTGTATTGAGTGAATGAATAGAGCTTGAATCCCGAAATTTAATACTGAGGTCTCTGTTGGTATCAGGAATTGATATATAGAGGTGGTTTTGAAAATGTGCACTATTATCGTACTACTTTTCGTACATGGTACTAAATTTGGTATTGAGTGAAGGGATACAGATAAAATTCTAAAATTTGATATGAAAATTACTGATAGTATCTCTATTTGATATTTTGCGGTAATTTGAAATTGTGTCCAATATTTGTACAAAAAGTACTAAATGGTACTAAATTTGGTATTGCGTTACGGGTAAGAGCTGGAATTCCTTAGTTTGATACGGAGTTCTCTGTTGGTGTCTGTGATTAAGATATGAAGGTTGTTTTGGTAAAGTGTACTATAATTGTACGGAAAGTACCAAGTGGCACTAAATTTGGTATTGGGTCAAGGATGGGAGCTGGAATCCTGAAATTTGATATTGAGGTCTCCTTAGGTATCTGGAATTGATATATAGAGGTGGTTTTGGCAATGTGCATTATTATAGTACGAAAGACACTACATTGTACGAAATGTGGTATTGGGTAAAGGGATGGAGACAAAATACTAAAATTTAATGATGATGGTAACTATATTTGATATTTTGCGGCAGTTTGAAAATGTGTCCAATACTTGTACAAAAAGTACTAAATGGTACTAAATTTGGTATTGAGGAAGGATAAGAGCTGAATCCCTTAATTTGATATGGAGGTCTCTGTTGGTGTCTGCTGGTAAGACATGGAGGTGGTTTTGGAAATATGTACTATAATTGTACGAAAAGAACTGAATAGTACGAAATTTGCCGTTGAGTGAATGAATAGAGGTGAAATCCAAAATTTGATACTGAGGTCTCTGTTAATATCTGGGATTGAGATATGGAGGTTGTTTTGGACATGTGTACATTAATTGTACGAAAAGTAGCAAACATGGTATTGGGTGGATGTATAGAAGTGGAATTCTCACATTTGATATTGAGGTCTCTATTGGTATCTGCTGGTTTTCCAAATGCTTACAATAATTGTTCGAAAAGTACTAAATTGTATTAACTATGGATTACTGTAAGTGTATAGGATGGAGATATGTAGATTGTTTTGGATATGCGTACTAAATTTGGTACTGGGTGAAGTAATAGGGTTGAAATTCGAAAATGTTATATTGCCCAGTCCAGCGTTTTTTTAGGGTTTACATATCGAGACGTAGATATAGTTTTGGACAGAAAAATTGGATATTCAGACCAATGTGAATTGGTTTCACTCATATTCTCCCCAAATAACGGTACCTCCCGATATTCGGTATTTTGATGATTTTTGCGACAATATTCATCGGAATTGTTTCAAATTTGGTGTTTGTCTTGTCTTGCATGTCTACGTCTTCATATTTTAGCAACATTATTAACCGGAATTCTTTCAAATTTGGTATTTGAAGTTTGAAATTAATACTACAGCCTGTGACAGGAAATTGTCTGTTCTGGTCCACGTTTTCGTATAACCCCCATATAACGGTACCCCCTGATATTCGGTATTTTGATGATTTTAGCGATACTATTCACCGAAATTGTTTCAAATTTGGTATTTGAAGTTTGAAATTAATACTACAGCTTATGACAGAAAAATGTCTGTGCAGGTCCGTATAGCCCCCATATAACGGTACCCCCCCCCCCTATATTCGGTATTTTAATGTGTTTAGAGGTATTATTCTCCGGAATTGTTTCAAATTTGGCATTTAAAGTTCGTAATGGATACTACAGCCTATGACAGAAAAATGTCTGTACAGGTCCACGTCTTCGTATGGCCCCCATATAAAGGTACCCCCCGATATTCGGTATTTTGATGATTTTAGCTACATTATTCACCGAGCTTTTTTACTTATTTGGATGTATAATTAATATTTCGATGAGTTATAAACGGAATGACAAACTTAATATACCCTCCATACCCTATATATAGATTTTACAGAAATGCCTACAACGAACTGTTCTATGTTGGACTTTTCGCTGGCGTATTAGCGGAAACTTGCTATTATTTATATAAGTTTGTATACAAAATATTATTTTCAGGGGCTTAATGTATCTCCTATTCAAAGTTCCCAAACATTTATATGGCGAAAATAAATACATTTTTAAGTACTTGAAAGTTTCCATGGCAATTAATCTGAGACTTACGTTATGCTAAATTACATTTGCCCGTATGTATGTATGTACGTATGCATGTGTTCGCATGGGTAGCTATAAAAGTCAGTGACAACACACATACATGGATGGCATCTAGTCTTAAGCTTTCAGCAGAGTGTAAGTGCAACATAAGTAGCTTTAATTACCCTTTCGCTGCCATGGAGAAATATACCATGGATTAAAATTAAATGAGATGTTGTCATACATATGTGTGTAAGTGTGTGTGAGAGTGTGTGCTAAATTCTACGAAGAACAAGCGTATATGTGTATTACGTTGTGTCCTTTCACGAGTTGCCTTTAATCATTTCAAGCCTTCTCACAGAGTGTATGGCAACATCACGATGTGCACTTTAAGTTGGGTCTTCGTTTTTTATTTTATTTTCATCCATTCTTCGCGTTTACAATGTTTATCCCATTTAATCTATCTCATTTTTTGTTTAATGTTTATTCGTTTTTTTCCTTCTCTTACTTTAATGTATTCTTCTTCTTCTTCTTCATACACATTGTTTTTTGGGCAAAATTAAAGTGAAATTGAACATAATCTAGTTTAATTTGTTTGGTTTAAGAACGAATCTCGACGACGACTTCGACAGACAATGTAGACGAATAATTGAAAATCATTTGCTGTAGCTTTCAGATAACTGCATGAACTTAAAGCGTACAAGAAAATGCCGAATATCTTGAGAATGAAATTAAAGTAAAGATTTTATTTCAAAGACAGTTAAAATTTATTACCTTTGCCACGGTGAAGTAGATTTAATTAGGCGGTATTGAGAAGAGGGTGTACTTTTTATAGAAAATCAATGCTTATAAGAAAATCTTCCCTCCATAAGAGTATTGCAGGAAATTCTTGAAATACTTAGCATATTCTCCTTCTTGAAAAGGAGGGTATATTAACTTTGTCACTCCGTATGTAACATCCCTAAATATTCGTCGTAGAACCCATAACGACTACTATCATTTCTAATCCTCTCGTCCGACAGCTGTTAAAAATATTCCAGTGACAGCTCATTATATTGTTTACAAGCATTTTGATGAGCATTTTCCAGAAAAAAAAGTTATTCGTGATGGAATTCAGGCCTGATAGTCTGATTTCTTTATATTTGGCTGGAAAGCCACAAGTGGCTATCGTAAGAGCACTCCAGCATTTATATGTGAATAAATATTTTGTGTCTCGTACTATAGCTCATTACCGTGATACTGGTAGCGTAGCCCGACGTCAAGGAAGTGGATGGATGAAAACAGCAACATCAGCAGAAATGGTTCGAAAAGTATAGAAGCGACTTGATCGCAACCCGCGTCGCAGTGGCCGAAAAATTAGCAAATATTGAAAAACGAGTTCGGGGTAAAGCAATTGAAATTCAAAAAAGTCCAAGAACTTACACCGCAACAGAAAAAATAGACTCAAAAAAGCTAAAGAGTTTCTTTGCTCGGAAGTTGTGAACTGCCGAATTTGGTTTTCTCCGATGAGAAAACATTCGTTTTCCAGCAGTTTGTAAACAAACAAAATGATCGTGTTTACTTGCCAAAGAGGTCAGCTGAAAATGTGCACTTTCGATTGGCCGCCAGAACTTAGGCGCCGGCCATGGTGATGGTGTGGGCCGTCATAACAGCCGATGGTCGCTCTCCGCTCATATTAACCGACCGTGGCATCAGAATAAATGCCGAATATTATTGCGAAGATATTCTGGAGGGTGTATTAAAGCCTTGGGCACGCAACATTTCGGCCGCAGACCTTGGACATTTCAACAGGGCTCAGCACCATCGCACTCAGCACACACCACCCAAGAATGGTTACAAAATGAGGTTCCTCGCTTCATTTCCAGTGCACGATGGCCACCAAGATCTCCGGATACAAATCGGTTGGACTATTGTGTCTGGAGTATTTTCAAAAGCAAGGTTGGCACTTAAAAATACCAAAGTGACGATCACCTCAAGCAAGCGCTTCGCCGGGAATGGACCAAAATACCGCAGAGCAACATTTGCGCAGCGTGTGACGGTTTCATTGGCCGTTTAAAAGCCATTATTCGTACAAAAGGTGACCCATTCGAACAAATCTAAACTTATACTAAAATTTGAGGCTAATTCCGACATTTTTTGCTTTCATTCAATAAAATTTAAAAAAATATGTAAATTATGGCGTTTGATTTTTTTGCAGTTTTTTTATCTCACTCTGTATATGCTCATGATCACAATAAAATTCTAAGTCAGTCTGTCTGGCTGTTGAAATCTCGATACAGCCAACATTATTTGACATAGAGCAGAACAATTTGTGTTGTATCTAGGATTGTCGGTATTGAAAATGATATATATATATATATATATATATATATATATATATATATATATATATATATATATATATATATATGTATATATATATATATATATATATATATATATATATATATATATATATATATATATCGGTCCACGTTTTTGTACCTTCTATATTCGGTATTTTGATGATTTTTGCCACATTTTTCCAAGGATTTGTTTAAAAATGTTTGTATTTGTAATTCGTAATGGATTCTACCTCCGACGGCGACACATTGTGTGTAAAAGTTTATCTAAAAATTGATATTTGTAGTTTGTAATGGGGTCTAGCTCCTGTGGCGGAACAAAGTATGTATAGGTCACGTTTTCGAATAGCCCCCACATAATGGTATATCCGACTATTCCGAGTTTCCACGGATTTGTCCAAAAATTGGTATTTGTAGTTCATAATGAGTTCTAGCGCCGGTGGCAGAACATTGAATATTTAGGTACACGTTCTCCTATAGCGCACATATAACGATTTAATAGATGACTATAAATTTTCTATAAATTTATTAATGACTATAAAATTTTCTATAGAAGTTTCCGTTTTGGTATAGTGCCCATATAACGGCCTCACCCACTTTATGGTGGAAAGTCTAATAGCATGGAACACGTTGGAATTCAGATACTTTTATATTTAAAGATGTTTTCTTTACCCAATGGTGGAGGATATTTTTTACTTGTTTTCAAATTAATTTTTGATCAACCACATTTAAGAAATTCTTTGCTTATATCAGAATTTGTATATCTGTGATATTTCAAAATTTAGTTTTTAGAAATCAAATGAGTGGACAAATACGGGCTACTTTTCACAAGCAGGACAGAAAAAAACATCTTAATTGAATTCAATTCCCCTTAAATGTATTTCATTCTGACAACTTTTTCGCAATGAATTATTGCTCTCAGTTCTAAAGAAAATGTAAACATTTACTTTGCCTCGGTTTTTTTCTTTTTAAATTGATGTAATAATTTCAATGCTCATCGTCCGTAAAAAATATTGATTTATAAATATTATTTTCTTCTTTTTCAGGTATGTTTTGCAATGTTGATTAAATCAAGTGAGTAAATTTTGAACTTTTCATCTCCGATCTTAGCTTGACAATAAAATTACGTCGTACGAAGTTTGAAACAAATCGGTACTCCCTACGAGAGTTATCAAGCGCATCAGCCAGACAGTCGGACGGACCCCCAAGATCGTCTCCAAATATTCTGAAGCGGATGTGGCTCAACGAAACCTAGGGCCTAAAACCGTTATTTCGATGAGACACGTTTTGGCCGTATCAAATGATACATATACCTTGAACACCAAATGAGACTCAATATAAAATTTCCGAATTCAATCATATCAAACGTGGTAAAACTTAGTACTTTTCGAATAATTACGGCACACATTTCCGGAACCACACCAACAAAGACATGTTTATCAAATTTCAGGATTTCAGTTTTATTCACACTAATACCAAATTTAGTAACATTTAGTACGCATATCTAACACAATCTACACATCTCTATCCTAGACATTAACAATGATCCGAAACTGATACCATTTAGTACTCTAAGAACAATTATAGTACTCTTTTGCAAAACCACTACCTCAATTTCAAATTTCAGGATTTCAGCTCTATACATTTACTCAGTATCAAATTTTAGTACTCACTTTTTTTCGTATAATTTTAGTACTCACTTGCACAACCGTTCCGTATCTCAATCCCAGACACCAAAAGTTATCGCAATATACCATTTCACGGTCTCAGCTCTACCCCTTCACCCTATATCAAATTTAGTACCTTTCGAACAGTTATATTACGCATTTGCAAAACAATCACCAGATCTTAATCTCAGATAACAAAAGTAACCTCAATATCAAATTTCAGGATTCTATCTCTATAAATTACCCCATTATGAAATTTGAGTACAAATATGGTACACATTTCCAAAACCACCTCAATATCTCAGTCCCACATACACATAGAGATCTTAATGTCAACTTTCGCGATTCCTGACCTATACCTTCACGCAATACCCAATTAATCACTACTTAATACCTTTCTAACAATTATTGTGCGAATTTCCAAAACCACTTCCATATCTTCACCACAAACACCAGCTGTGACATCCATATCAAATTGTGAGATTTCAGGATTTCAACTCCATTCCTTCACCCAATACCAATTTTAATACATATCTTATTTCCAAATACCAACAGAGACCTCCATATCAAATTTGAGGATTTTAGATATATCCCTTTACCCAATACCAAATTTAGTACCATGTACTTTTCGTACAAATATAGGACGCATTTCCAAACCACCGCCAAATCACAAACGCAGATACCATTAGTAGTCTAAATATTAAATTTCAGAATTTTTCTTTATTCCTTTGACCAATATCAAATATAGTAGCATTTGGTACTTTTTCGTACAATTATTGTATACATTTCCGAAAGCACCACCATGTGTCCAGGCTACAAATGAACAGCGACCGTATTACCAAATTTCAGATTTCAAGCAATATCTGTTCACACAGTACCGATTTGTACGAAACATAGTACTACTTACTACATTTCGTGCACTTGCAATAAACATGCACACAACAACCTCTTTATCACAAACCACCTTCAGGGACCCCAGCACAAAATTTCGAAATTCCAGCTTCATCCATTCACCCTAAACTAAACTATTCCACATCTAGTACCATACCAGCGCGCACACTTAGTAAACAATTCCAAAACCAACCTCATATATCGAACTTACTTTCCAACCTTGATTCTTATACCAAATTTCAAGTTTTTAGCTCTATCCGTTCACATAATACCAGACGGTAGCATGGTTTAGTACCATTTTAGAACTTTTTGTAAAACTTAAATTCGAATTTCCGAAAAAAAATTTTGTACATCTACTCCATAAAAGACTCTCAATTGAAATTCTAGCTCATTCCGTTTTTCCAATACAAGGTGTTTTTAGTACACTCAAGTTACGTACGTACCAGGACCGACCCTCGAGTAAAATTTTAATATTCTATCTTCAGCCATTTCGTCTGAGCGTTGATTCTACAACATTCAGTCAGTCAATTATTGCACTACTCTTTTTATACCCTCAGCCATATGTCTAGAGCGCCTCGTCGGAATAACGGTTTTAGATCCTAGGACTCTTTGGACCAAATCCGCTTCAGGACATATGCATTAGTGCTACGTTGGGTGCGAAAATGGACAACATCGGTCTACTCCATCAAGTACCTCCCCCACAAAGGGTCAAAAATTTTAATAAATACATTTCTTATAAAATATTATTTATGAGTCCGATTTTCTTCAAATTTCACACATCCCAATGTCTTTATTAACAAAAGGTCTGGTGTTAAAATGGAAGATATCGGCTCACTAATTTTGGTAGCTACGCCAAAAGAGTCGAAATTTTCAAATTTTCTGCACAGAAAGAGAAGCAATAGTCCGATTTTTCTTTGTAAATGCTAATATTTGCGTCAGTTCTAGTTCAGGTGCAACAAATGGATAAAATCGGTCAACTTCATCAAGTACCTCCCCCACAAAGGGTTAACATTTTGAATATTCATATAGCCAGACCACTCAGAAGATATGTTATAATGATGGTAAAGTTCGAACCACTCCTTCTGGTACCTCCCCCACAAAGGGTCAACATTTTCAATAACCATGAAGCTTATAACACGCATAAGCATATGTCTGATTTCATTCAAACTTGGCACATCTTGATAAAAATATTGTATCAACACAAGATCTGTTATAAAGATGGTAGAGGTAGGACCATTCCTTCTGGTACCTCACCCACAAGGGGTCAAAGTTTTGAATAAACAAAAATAAGCATCCGATTCTCCTAAAATTGCACACATCCTATTATTTCTACATTTCTATAAATTATCACATATCTCATATAAAGTGAAGGAAGCAGGCGATATAGTTCAAACCTGGCACGCCGCAATATTTATATAATATTTATTTAGGTCCGATACGAAATGGACAATATTGAACTATTCCTTCGAAACCTACTCCATAGATGATCAGCAATTTGAGTAATCAAAATCAAAATATATTTCAAAAATCGAACATATTTATATAGAGATAGATATTTTACCTGAATGGGACCAAAACAAAGTCCTACATTGACGTGTTTTACAAGGGAATTTGTATTCACACGATAATTATTACATATTAAATAATTTATGAAATGAAAAAGTCCGAAAAAATTTATAAATTAAGTTATTTAGCATTTTCCCAACGCCTATAATATTTAAACCACTCAGAATTTACAAAGCTTCTCAATTTAATTCACATGTATGGAAAAAATGTAAATTGCATTAAAAATGCTGTCAGATGCATATCGGCATCTTGCCAAGCATTACTTATGCAAATCTTGATGCCAACGCCGTAAAATAAGCAATTTACATGAGAACACTTTTGGAGCGAAGTCTCCGAGTATGAGAAGAATACTTTTTACACAACTATTTTTTCCAATTTCCAACAGCAATCTCCATGAGCATTGATGTAGTGTTTTTTTTCTTATTCTCTCTCGATGGGTATTTTACTAAGGCCTCTTTGGAAAAGACCAGTGGTTGTTTGCTAGGTTGGTTGTCTGTAAGCGACATTGTTAAGTAGCTGGCACTTTGACCCAGTATGTCAGTTTCACTTTTTGTTGTTATTTCCTGTATTCTCTAGTGTTGGTATCTTGGTGTGAAATATCAAAAAAAAAAAAAAAAAAAAAAAAAAAAACACGCGACGATGGCACACACAAATAGGCAATTTTATGGTGCCACATCTCTCGAAAATACTCGGAACAATTATGGGGGGAAGTTGAAGTGTTGAGTTTTTTTTCATATATTCGTAGATTTGAGTTCGGCCTTAAAGTAAGTATATAATATGTGTATACTTAAATATATGTATAACCAGCAAAGAAAGTCCTAAAGTCGGGCGGGGCCGATTTTATGATACCCTACACTACTTTGCTAGCTTAGTAGAGCTCCACATAACAACTAAAAGTTTTTATGGAAGAATTTAATCATACACGCTATGATTATAATTATAATTTAAAGTTCAAAGGACTAAATATGCCGAAGCATTAACATCTTTTAAATTCGGACTTGTATTGCCCATTTGGTGCAAAATTCATTTGAAATCAGATAAAAATATATATGGGAGCTACATCCAAATCTGAACCGATCTCGATAAAATTTGGCAAAGATATTTCTGAGCTGTATTTGATATATTTCCCTGAATATCGTTGTTACGGGGTGCTGTGAGTAACAAATACAACAAATCGGATGAACAATATATATGGGAGCTATGGCTATATCTTAACCGAACTTCACCAAATACTAGCTTATAGACCCAATTAGGTCGCATGTGCCGAATTCCATTCCATTTGGGCAAATATTAGACGTTTGGTACACAATAAAAGGTAAATCGGACGAAGTTATATACGGGAACTATATCCAAATCTGAACCGATCTCGATAAAATTTAGCTAAGGTATTTCTGAGATGCATGTGATATATTTCCCCAAATATTGTTGTTACAGAGTGCATATTACGGCTGCGGAGGACAAAAATAACAAATCGGATGAACAATATATATGGGAGCTATAGCTATATCTGAACCGATTTCGATCAAATTTGGCATAATTATTTTCAGGCCTAATTTGGTTGTATGTGCAAAATTCCATACTATTCGGGCTGACATTACACGTTTGGTGCACAATATAAGGCAAATCGGACGAAGGTATATATGGGAGCTATATCTTAACTTTGACCGGTTATCTCCAATTTCAATAGGGTTCGTCCTTGGGCCAAACAAATGATTCGTGCAAAATTTTATCTCAATCGGATAATAAATGCGACCTACATTTTGTTCACAAAAATACATGGACAGACGGACGGACGGACGGACGGACGGACGGACAGACGGGCAGACATGCATAAATCAACTCAGAAAGTGACTTTGGCCCTTTGTGGAGGTTCTAGAAAGAATGGTCCGATCTCTATCATCTTTATGAAAAATCTCGTGTTGATAGAAATATTGAGATGTGCCAAGTCTAAATGGAATCGGAAGTTAATTTCTAGCTTTATATGCTTCATGAATATTTAAATTGTTTAACCTTTGTGGGGGAGGTACTTGATGTAGTGGTCCGATATATTCCATCTTTACACTCGACCTTGGGTTAACAAAATGTATAGTGATGTGTGTAATTTGATTTCAAATAAGTTAAATGGTTGCTCTACAAGGATTATTTGAAAAGATAGGGCCTCTGAAATCTGGTTTCTTAAAAAATCATGATTTTTGGATAAAAAGATATTTTTGGCGATATCTCCGGAATTTGGAAAGTTATACCAACACAAATCGCTTAAAACTTAAAGACAAGACATCGCCCTTTTCAAATCAGGTATTCTTATAGCACTGTAAGAGTTACTTCTAAAGTTATTGCCTCTGAAAATTGATTTTGGAAGAAACTGGTAAAATTAAAAATTAGGGCATTTGTGTATTTTTGACGATATCTCTTGAATTTTGATAGTTACATCAAAATAATTGAAAGCCACATTTAAGATTAGGCTTCGTTGATTTCAGATAAGTTAACGTGGTTGCTCTGCATGGATTCTTTGAAAAGTTAGAGCCTCTTATATCTGGTTACTTAAAAAATCAAGAAAATAATGATTTTTGGGTAAAAATTTATTTTCGGCGATATCTTCTGATATCTTTCGACAATAAAACCAACAGAATTCCCAAGTAATTTAAAGACCGGACATTTATCTTTCCGAATAATATAGATTTGTGGTTCTGCAATAATTACTTCCAAAGTTATGGCTTTTTGAAACTGATTACCGATGAAAATAATAAAATTTAAAATTTGGGCATTTTCGTATTTTTGGCGATATCTTTGGAATTTCGGTAGTTACATCAAAATAATTGGAGACCACATTTAAGCTTACGCTTCATTACAACACTTTTTTATAAGAGTTATAATTAATCATAATGTTGACCCTTTGTGGGAGACCTACTTGATTGCGTGGACGGATGTTGTCCATTTTCGCAATTGACCTAGCCCTGATGCAAATATTAGGATTTGCAAAGTTAGAGCAAAATCGGATTATCCTTTCTTTTTCTGTGCAGTAAAATAATTTTTTTTGAAAGTTTCAACGTTTTGTGGGGGTGTTACCAGAAGGAGTGGTCCGACATTGTCTATTTCCGAACTCGATCTAGAGTTGATAATAATATTGCTATATATCAAGTTTGGACCAAATCTGATACTCCATTCGAGAGTTATCGAGCGTATCCGCAGACAGACAGACAGACGGGCGGAAGGACATCGCTAGAACTATTCCAAATGTCCTAAAGCGGATGTGGTCCAAAGAGACCTAGGGTCTAAAACCGCTTTTTTGTTGCGGCACGATTTGGCCGTATCAAATTATATATACCCTCTGTATGCTGTCAGATGCATATCGGCATCTTGCCAAGCATTACTTATGCAAATCTTGATGCCAACGCCGTAAAATAAGCAATTTACATGAGAACACTTTTGGAGCGAAGTCTCCGAGTATGAGAAGAATACTTTTTACACAACTATTTTTTCCAATTTCCAACAGCAATCTCCATGAGCATTGATGTAGTGTTTTTTTTCTTATTCTCTCTCGATGGGTATTTTACTAAGGCCTCTTTGGAAAAGACCAGTGGTTGTTTGCTAGGTTGGTTGTCTGTAAGCGACATTGTTAAGTAGCTGGCACTTTGACCCAGTATGTCAGTTTCACTTTTTGTTGTTATTTCCTGTATTCTCTAGTGTTGGTATCTTGGTGTGAAATATCAAAAAAAAAAAAAAAAAAAAAAAAAAAAACACGCGACGATGGCACACACAAATAGGCAATTTTATGGTGCCACATCTCTCGAAAATACTCGGAACAATTATGGGGGGAAGTTGAAGTGTTGAGTTTTTTTTCATATATTCGTAGATTTGAGTTCGGCCTTAAAGTAAGTATATAATATGTGTATACTTAAATATATGTATAACCAGCAAAGAAAGTCCTAAAGTCGGGCGGGGCCGATTTTATGATACCCTACACTACTTTGCTAGCTTAGTAGAGCTCCACATAACAACTAAAAGTTTTTATGGAAGAATTTAATCATACACGCTATGATTATAATTATAATTTAAAGTTCAAAGGACTAAATATGCCGAAGCATTAACATCTTTTAAATTCGGACTTGTATTGCCCATTTGGTGCAAAATTCATTTGAAATCAGATAAAAATATATATGGGAGCTACATCCAAATCTGAACCGATCTCGATAAAATTGGCAAAGATATTTCTGAGCTGTATTTGATATATTTCCCTGAATATCGTTGTTACGGGGTGCTGTGAGTAACAAATACAACAAATCGGATGAACAATATATATGGGAGCTATGGCTATATCTTAACCGAACTTCACCAAATACTAGCTTATAGACCCAATTAGGTCGCATGTGCCGAATTCCATTCCATTTGGGCAAATATTAGACGTTTGGTACACAATAAAGGTAAATCGGACGAAGTTATATACGGGAACTATATCCAAATCTGAACCGATCTCGATAAAATTTAGCTAAGGTATTTCTGAGATGCATGTGATATATTTCCCCAAATATTGTTGTTACAGAGTGCATATTACGGCTGCGGAGGACAAAAATAACAAATCGGATGAACAATATATATGGGAGCTATAGCTATATCTGAACCGATTTCGATCAAATTTGGCATAATTATTTTCAGGCCTAATTTGGTTGTATGTGCAAAATTCCATACTATTCGGGCTGACATTACACGTTTGGTGCACAATATAAGGCAAATCGGACGAAGGTATATATGGGAGCTATATCTTAACTTTGACCGGTTATCTCCAATTTCAATAGGGTTCGTCCTTGGGCCAAACAAATGATTCGTGCAAAATTTTATCTCAATCGGATAATAAATGCGACCTACATTTTGTTCACAAAAATACATGGACAGACGGACGGACGGACGGACGGACGGACGGACAGACGGGCAGACATGCATAAATCAACTCAGAAAGTGACTTTGGCCCTTTGTGGAGGTTCTAGAAAGAATGGTCCGATCTCTATCATCTTTATGAAAAATCTCGTGTTGATAGAAATATTGAGATGTGCCAAGTCTAAATGGAATCGGAAGTTAATTTCTAGCTTTATATGCTTCATGAATATTTAAATTGTTTAACCTTTGTGGGGGAGGTACTTGATGTAGTGGTCCGATATATTCCATCTTTACACTCGACCTTGGGTTAACAAAATGTATAGTGATGTGTGTAATTTGATTTCAAATAAGTTAAATGGTTGCTCTACAAGGATTATTTGAAAAGATAGGGCCTCTGAAATCTGGTTACTTAAAAAATCATGATTTTTGGATAAAAAGATATTTTTGGCGATATCTCCGGAATTTGGAAAGTTATACCAACACAAATCGCTTAAAACTTAAAGACAAGACATCGCCCTTTTCAAATCAGGTATTCTTATAGCACTGTAAGAGTTACTTCTAAAGTTATTGCCTCTGAAAATTGATTTTGGAAGAAACTGGTAAAATTAAAAATTAGGGCATTTGTGTATTTTTGACGATATCTCTTGAATTTTGATAGTTACATCAAAATAATTGAAAGCCACATTTAAGATTAGGCTTCGTTGATTTCAGATAAGTTAACGTGGTTGCTCTGCATGGATTCTTTGAAAAGTTAGAGCCTCTTATATCTGGTTACTTAAAAAATCAAGAAAATAATGATTTTTGGGTAAAAATTTATTTTCGGCGATATCTTCTGATATCTTTCGACAATAAAACCAACAGAATTCCCAAGTAATTTAAAGACCGGACATTTATCTTTCCGAATAATATAGATTTGTGGTTCTGCAATAATTACTTCCAAAGTTATGGCTTTTTGAAACTGATTACCGATGAAAATAATAAAATTTAAAATTTGGGCATTTTCGTATTTTTGGCGATATCTTTGGAATTTCGGTAGTTACATCAAAATAATTGGAGACCACATTTAAGCTTACGCTTCATTACAACACTTTTTTATAAGAGTTATAATTAATCATAATGTTGACCCTTTGTGGGAGACCTACTTGATTGCGTGGACGGATGTTGTCCATTTTCGCAATTGACCTAGCCCTGATGCAAATATTAGGATTTGCAAAGTTAGAGCAAAATCGGATTATCCTTTCTTTTTCTGTGCAGTAAAATAATTTTTTTTGAAAGTTTCAACGTTTTGTGGGGGTGTTACCAGAAGGAGTGGTCCGACATTGTCTATTTCCGAACTCGATCTAGAGTTGATAATAATATTGCTATATATCAAGTTTGGACCAAATCTGATACTCCATTCGAGAGTTATCGAGCGTATCCGCAGACAGACAGACAGACGGGCGGAAGGACATCGCTAGAACTATTCCAAATGTCCTAAAGCGGATGTGGTCCAAAGAGACCTAGGGTCTAAAACCGCTTTTTTGTTGCGGCACGATTTGGCCGTATCAAATTATATATACCCTCTGTATACCCATATGGCTGAGGGTATAAAAATTTAAAATTTTTATTTAACTGATTTGATTCTATTTACCATTGGCTGAACTTTTGTTCTATGAAAAATTTAAATTAAATTTTTTTAAGAAAGAAAAAAATCAAATAAAATATTCAAAAAGAATTTTTTCCATATCATGTTTTCATAGAACGAGAATCCTGGTCCTAAAATGTCGATTTTTTTTAATAAACGAAATGTATGAAGTCACTCCTTTTTATGGGTACTGTAGTTTCACATCTTCAAATCCATACATTTGCACATTTGTATTATTTATTCACATACGAGAACATTCGCAAAAAATAATTGTTAACCAAAATGATATGTCTTGCAAATGTTAACTTTTTTCATGCAAATAGTGCCAGTACTACTGCCACTGCCAACACCAAAATAAACACAAGAAGTGATGTTCTCCCTCCGAAAAAAGCCAGACGAAGCTATGTCACTCTTAGTTCTCCAGTAATGGTACTTGCTGCTGTTCACAACTTCAAGTACAATATTTACACGTGACATGAAGCGGCAAAATGTTAATGTTCACTGACAAACACACACAACTCGGAGTTGGTTGGATGGAGATGTTGAAGTGCAACATGTTTGTGTGGATGTTTGCGTTAAGTTAAGTGAACTCTAGAACTGCTGTGTGGTGAAAGTTAAAGTTCAGGGATGCTTCCTGTCATTTAACAAGTTAGATGTACAACTTGTTAGATGTACGTCTAGTAAAAGAAACATGAGTGGCGACTTGGATGGAAATTCCTTAAAAACTATTGGTAGTTATTAAATTTCTTAAATTTTTGCTGGAATATGTCTAAAATTCGGTCTCAGATTTTTGATTGATTGTAAGTTTAAAGAAAATTAGAAAAAGAAAGGCAAAGCTTTTAATTGGAATTTTGTAAAAATTACTATTTTGGGGATTTTTCGCAAGGAAGGGCTATCGCATCTATAAAAAGAATTTATGAAAGAATCATCAACAGAAAAAACTACCCAGGAAGGTGGGGTTCACCTTTGGTGATAAGTCTATTTTTTGCCTCTTTTCCCCCTACGACATGGTCTCGGCTGGCATTTATGTTGGTGTAGAAGTTTATCACATGGTCGGCTTCTCCCTAATATAACATTTGCCCTTGCAGTTAGAGACTTTAAAATTATAAATTAATTATTTTTTGTATGGATTCTACTGGAAACCGTGGACTATGTTCTGATACCGATAGTAAAACCCATTACGAACTACAAATATCCAATTCGAAACAAATGTGTTAAAGAATGTGACTAAAATCGTCAAAATTCCAAATAACCGAAAGTATATGATTAATTAATTATTATCTCCCATAATAACTAATTGTTCAAATTTTGCTTCGAATAAGCCTAATATATACCATAAACAATACCATCAATTTGGTATATGTTGTTATTTTCGACAAATTGAGTACTTTTTCCAAAATCGCTGAAAATTTTCTTCAAATTTCATACAGTCAAGACTGGACTGTGTAAAATTCTATGATAATTTTAGAGTATTCGTTTTGTAAATCAAGAATCCAAGTAATTTTATATGGCTGGCTTTACCATACATAGAAGAGCCCAATATTTTGAACTATATTTTCCAAAATTGAATGTAAAACTTTGAAATGTTATAGAGAGCTTTGGATTACTTCAAGAATTATTGGTTTCAAATATGAGCCATGTCAGTCTACTTTTTTCTATAGTCCCTGATTTGGAGGGTTTTTATACCATACACCACAAGGTGGTCAGGGTATTATGTCTTTGTGCATTTGTTTGTAACAGGCAAGAGGAAACGAGATAGACGCATAGTTCCTTTGACGATCTGCATAGAATGACATTGACAATGACATTCGATTTATGCATGTACGTCCGTCCGTCCGTCCGTCCATCTGTCCATGTATTTTTGTAAACAAAGGACAGTTCGCATTAATTTTGCACAAATCATTTGTTTGGCCCAAGGACGAACCCTAGTGAAATTGGAGATAATCGGTCAAAATTAAGATATAGCTCCCATATATATCTTCGTCCGAATTGCCTTTTATTGTGCACCAAACGTGTAATATCAGTCCGAATAGTATGAAATTTTGCACGTACGATCAAATTGGACCTGAAAATAAGTATGCCAAATTTGATCGAAATTAGTTCAGATATAGCTATAACTCCCATATTTATTGTTTATCCGATTTGTAATTTTTGTCCTCCGCAGCCGTAATATGCACTCCGTAACAACGATATTCAGGGAAATATATGAAATACAGCTGAGAAATATCTTTGCCAAATTTTATCGAGATCGGTTCCGATTTGGATATATCTTTTTATCCGATTTCAAATTAATTGTGCACCAAATGGGCAATACAAGTCCGAATTTAAAAGATACAAATTCTTCGGCATATTTAGTCCTTTGAACTTTAAATTATAATTATAATCATAGCGTGTATGATTGAATTCTCCCATAAAAACTTTGAATTGTTATGCGAAGCTCCACTAAATTAGCAAAGTAGTGTAGGGTATCATAAAGTCGGCCCCGCCCGATTTTCTTTACTGTTTTTTTTTGCAATTTAGTAATATTTTCAATTTAATTTACGAGTATATTATCGAGTTCAATGTGCACGAAATATCTAATATTAGCCCAATTGGACTGAGTTTTGTCAATTCCGGCTGAATTCATCCCAGAACAAATAATTCGAATTTTATCACGATCGGATAAGATTTGGGTATAGCTCTCATATATATCCTTATCCGATATCAGGTTTATTGTTCACCAAGTGAGTAGTATAAGTCCAAATAGGCTGAATTTTGGCAATTCCTACCAAATTCATCCAAGAAACAGGTACTTTAAATTTGAAGAAATTCGGTTCACATATAGCTATAGCTCCCATATACATGTTTTTTTCCAATTTGGTGTGATATACACTGTACAACAATGATCTTTGGTACCAAATATCATATACAGCTAAGAAATAAGTGTTTCAAATTTTGTCAAGATTGGTTCAGATTTGGATGTAGCTCCCATATCTAACCTTTTCCGATTTGACATTTATAGGTGCACTAAATGGTTAATATCAGCCTAAATTGAGTAGATTTTTGCCAATAAATTGGTGAAAATCGGTTAAGATATAGCATTACCTCCCATACATATGTATATGTTTCACCCGATTTGGTGTTAAAGTCCCTCACATTTATAAAATGTACTCCACAGCAATGATATTTGATACCGGACATCACATGCAGCTCAAAAATACATCTGCCAAATTTAATCGGGATTGGTTCAGATTTGGATATAGCCTCAAATATCTTTATCCGATTTGACGGTTATTGCCCACCGGTTATGTAATATCAGCTTAAAATGGATGAATTTTTGAACATTGAAGTGAATTTATCCCGCAAATACGATATTTGTTGAAACTCAATTTCCATATATGTAGAGCTTCGATAAATATTTTTATACCCTCCACCTTGGAAAGGAGGGTACATTAACTTTGTCATTCCGTTTGTAACATCCTTAAATATTCGTCGTAGACCCCATAATGTATATATATTCATAATCAGCATAAAATTCTAAGTCGATTTAACGATGTCCGTCTGTCTGTCCGTCCGTCTGCCTGTCTGTCTGTCCGTCTGACTGTCTGTCTGTCCGTCTGTCTGTCGGTCTGTCCGTCTGTCTGTCCGTCTGTCTGTTGAAATCACGATACAGCCCACATTATTTAACGTAGAGCGCCAAGATTTAGCAGAGCTATTTGCATTGTGTCTAGGATGGTTGGTATTTTTTCACGGATTTGTCTGGAAATTGGTATTTGTAGGTCATAACGGGTCCCTGAGCGTGTGGCAAAACATTGCATGTATAGGTCGACGTTGTGGTATAGCCCCCATAAAAAGGTACCTCCCGATAATCGGTATTTTAGTTTTTTTTTTGCCGTCATAATGGGTTCCAGCTCCTGTGGCGAAACATTGTATGTATGGGTCCATGATTTGGTATAGCCCCACATAACGGTACCTCCCGATATTCGGTATTTTGATGGTTTTCGCCAAATTTTTTCATTGATTTGTCTAAAAATTGGTATTTGTGGGTCATACTGGGTCCCAGTTCGTGTGGCGAAACATTGTATGTATACGTCCACATTTTGATATAGTGCCCATTTTTTCAAGAATTTCTCTGAAAATAGGTAGTTGTAGATTATAATGGGTCCCAGTTCGTGTGGCGAGTCATTGTAATTATAGGTCCACGTTTTGGTATAGCCCCCATATAACGGTACCTCCCGATGTTCGGTAATTTGATGATTTTTGCCACATTTCTTCACGGATTTGTCTGAAAATTGGTATTTGTAGGTCATAATGGGTTCTAGCTCCTTTGGCGAAACATTGCATGTGTAGATTCACGATTTGGTATAGCCCCCATATAAAGGTACCTCCCGATATTCGGCATATTAATGGCATATTAATATTCTTTACCCTAAGGTGGAGGGTATTAAAAGTTTGTCCCGGCCGAACTTAGTGTTTTATTTACTTGTTTTAACATAATAATTCTCGAAATTATGTTATACACTCTCTGTGATGGAAATCGATTCAGAGATCATAAGGTCTGTCCTGCCCGATATTGGACCTTTCTATGAACTCTTGGCATTTAGGTAAGATTTAAGCTTTTCACTTCTGCAGGGACCTATGGTAAAATTCTATGAAGAATGATTTAGTAGAATACTCTGGCTTGCTAGGATTCTGTTTGAAGGTTTAAAGTTTTAAATCATATTTTCAAAAAAAGGACCGAAAGACCCCTCTGTTGACTCAGAAAAAAAGTTTAAAATGTCCACCAAATTAATCCTTTTGTTTTTATCTGTAACATTGCCGACGCTTACTATTAAAGGTTTTCAAGGAAAATGTAACCAAATATTTCAAAAAATGCTGCGGAGGGGGGGGGGACATGTTCCCTCTATTTGAGTCACTTTACGTTGTAAAATTTCCCTTATTTTTATAAAAAAAAAATTATTAAAGATCTATAATTTAAAAAATATATATTAACTTACACGTCTTCTGAAGTCCCACTTTTCTCCTTTTTAATGTTATATACCCCTAACACCCCACACATATAAATTGAATGCCAACACTTGCAAATCTCTGACCTTGACATTAGTTCCTAATGGTTTGTCATTCATTGAATGTCTTTGATAAAGGCATGGCATAAATTGTTGCCGACATGTCTATTGATTCGCATCGATTTATGGTGGGGCTTCAATTCATGTTACTGGGATTACTTTGTGTGGGTTTTGAGTGGTGTCCTACCCACACACACACACACACACAGTAAACGTTATGACAAGTTACCACCACTTGTTGTTTAATATAAACCCTCTCTCACCGCCTTCTCTCTTTGTGTCGTGTCAATTTATTACATTTCATTTATGAAAGATTTTTTCCTTTCCTTTCTTTCTTGTTCTTCTGGCCCCAATGTAGATACAAATGTCATTGGAATTTTTTGTTTTGCTCTTAAGTGCCAACAAGTTGTAGACATAGGCGTGGGATGCGTGTGTGTGTGCGTGGGGTTCCATGGCATTGGCTAAAATTACTCCGATGACAATATGGAAACCTACATTGGGTACGGATACACGTACAATCTATCCATGAGGAGATGGAAATAGTTGGTTGCCAAGCATCAAATCTCCCTTCCACGCCATTGCCTTGGGTGGGGTTATCGAGGCCGAGAACTTTCCAGACATTTATGATGAAAACTTGTACTTGTGAATATTGTGTAAATATAATGGTAATGATTATGTCCAAAAACTAAGACAACTAGAAATGTTGGACGAGGCATGCCGGTCGCCATTGTCACGTATTTTGCTATGACATTCTCTGCCGTTTGATTAAGACACAAATCTTTATATTTTATCCACTTTCTCACACCACAACCATGTTTCCATGGTTGCTGTGGTGTATTATATATTTAGTTTCTTCAACAGCAATGAGCTTGAAAATTGTACGTGGTTGTATGCAGCTTTTGCATATTGTCATTGTCCGGGGGGATGGCCATAATCACAAGGATGTCCATGGCTGGTTGTCCGGAAAACTTTTTAACTGTATTGTCTGTAAACTTGTTTATTGCTGTCATGTTCCTCGGCGACATTAATTCATGTAAACAAAGACAGAAGATATAATTGTCAGAGAGATATGTGTAATTATACATTAAAGTACAAATCGCCTTCTTGAATAGAAGAAGGTTCATTTATGTACATAAGAAGTTGCCACAGACAGAAGAGACATCCTCTGTAGACAGAAGAAGACCTCTTCTGTGGACAGAAGAAGACCTCTTCTGTGGACAGAAGAAGACCTCTTCTGTGGACAGAAGAAGACCTCTTCTGTGGACAGAAGAAGACCTCTTCTGTGGACAGAAGAAGACCTCTTCTGTGGACAGAAGAAGACCTCTTCTGTGGACAGAAGAAGACCTCTTCTGTGGACAGAAGAAGACCTCTTCTGTGGACAGAAGAAGACCTCTTCTGTGGACAGAGGAAGAACCCACTGTGGACAGAAAAACTCTTCTGTGGACAGAAGAACTCTTCTGTGGACAGAAAAAACTCTTCTATGGACAGAAGACATCTTCTGTGGACGGAAGACCTCTTCTGTGGACAGAAAACATCTTCTGTGGACAGAAGAACTCTTCTGTGGACAGAAAATCTCTTCTATGGACAGAAGACATCTTCTGTGGACGGAAGACCTCTTCTGTGGACAGAAAACATCTTCTGTGGACAGAAGAACTCTTCTGTGGACAGAAAAAACTCTTCTATGGACAAAATACATCTTCTGTGGACGGAAGACCTCTTCTGTGGGCAGAAGACCTCTTCTGTGGACAAAATACATCTTCTGTGAACGGAAGACCTCTTCTGTGGGCAGAAGACCTCTTCTTTGGGCAGACGACCTCTTGTGGACGGAAGACCTCTTCTGCTAACGGAAGACCTTCTTCTGTGGACAGAAGACCTCTTCTGTGGACTGAAGACCTCGTCTGTGGGCAGACGACCTCTCGGGATGGAAGACCTCTTCTGTGGACAGAAGACCTCTTCTGTGGACAGAAGACCTCTTCTGTGGACAGAAGACCTCTTCTGTGGACAGAAGACCTCTTCTGTGTACAGAAGACCTCTTCTGTGGACAGAAGACCTCTTCTGTGTACAGAAGACCTCTTCTGTGGACAGAAGACCTCTTCTGTGTACAGAAGACCTCTTCTGTGGACAGAAGACCTCTTCTGTGTACAGAAGACCTCTTCTGTGGACAGAAGACCTCTTCTGTGTACAGAAGACCTCTTCTGTGGACAGAAGACCTCTTCTGTGTACAGAAGACCTCTTCTGTGGACAGAAGACCTCTTCTGTGTACAGAAGACCTCTTCTGTGTACAGAAGACCTCTTCTGTGTACAGAAGACCTCTTCTGTGTACAGAAGACCTCTTCTGTGTACAGAAGACCTCTTCTGTGTACAGAAGACCTCTTCTGTGTACAGAAGACCTCTTCTGTGTACAGAAGACCTCTTCTGTGTACAGAAGACCTCTTCTGTGTACAGAAGACCTCTCTGTGTACAGAAGACCTCTTCTGTGTACAGAAGACCTCTTCTGTGTACAGAAGACCTCTTCTGTGTACAGAAGACCTCTTCTGTGTACAGAAGACCTCTTCTGTGTACAGAAGACCTCTTCTGTGTACAGAGACCTCTTCTGTGTACCAGAAGACCTCTTCTGTGTACAGAAGACCTCTTCTGTGTACAGAAGACCTCTTCTGTGCACAGAAGACCTCTTCTGTGTACAGAAGACCTCTTCTGTGACCAGAAGACCTCTTCTCGGCCGTCTTGCCGATTTGGTCCAAACTTGGTACGTCATAATATTATTATCAAACTTAGATTGTGTTCAGAGAAGGACAAGATCGGTCCCCTTCTTCTCGTACCTTCCCCTGAGAAAGAGAAATAATAATCCGATTTTGCTTCAACTTAGCAAACTTAATATTTGCATCAGTGCTAGGTCAGTTTGCGAAATGGAAATATGTTTTTTAACCTAAGGTCTGGAGTGAAGATGGTTTATAACGATTCACTTCTTCTGTTACCTCCCGCACAAAGGGTCAACATTTGAAATCGACATCCGATTTCATTCAGACTTGGTACATCTCAATATTTCCGTCAACATAAGATCTGTTTTACAGATGGTAGAGATCGACCCAATTTTTTCCAGTACCTCCCCCACAAAGAGTCCAAACCGATTATAAAATATTTATTATAAATAATAAAAAATACGGTTGTCTTCATATTTCAAACATCCCATTATTTCAACTAACACAATATCTGCTGTGAAAATGGGATGTGTCGTACCACTCCTTCTGTTACAAACTGTTGAATATTCATAAAGCTCATAAAACACGAAATTAACAAACGAATTGGTACATCTCAATTATTCCGTCGACATAAGATATGTTATAAAGATGGTAGAGATCGGCCCATTTCTTCTGGAACCTCCCCATATAGGGTTCAAGATTTGAAAAACAAAACGTTCAAAGAAAGCGAAATAATCATTTAAATCGCTTTAAATTTTACACATACAAACATTTTTGCTGCGAACCCCTTCTGGTACCTTACCCACAAAGGGCCACAATTATCAATACTTTTAGCTATCATAACTTGCTGATATATATCTTGATTAAATATATCTGCGAACCCATTCTGGCACCTCACACACAAAAGGCCACAATACTTTTCAATACTTTTAGCTATAATAACTTGCGAAACAAAGCGATTCCTTTCACCTTGCTATATCTAAATATAGCTCTCAACCCGAAACCGGAGATGAATATGGAATTTATGATTTTCCATAAAATTTGAAAAAAATATTCGATTTTCTTGTAATTTTGCCCAAACCAATATTTTTATCTGAATTAGAAAAAGTGTGAAAACGGAATACTTCGGTCGACCATATCTGGTACCTCACCCTCATATCTCATGTAAAGTGAAGGAAGTAGACGATATGGTCCAAACCTGGCACCTCGCAATATTTATATCATATTTATTTAGGTCCCATACAAATGGACAATGTTGCCCCTTTCTTTCGGAATCTACTCCACAGAGGGTCAACAATTTGAATAATCATAACAGAAGTCAAAATATATTTAATAAATCGAACATTGGCTGAGGGTATACATCTGTCGGCGCAAACGACTGATACTTTATAACTTTTTATACCCTACACCACAAGGTGGTCAGGGTATTATGTCTTTGTGCATTTGTTTGTAACAGGCAAAAGAATCACATTCTGAGTCGATTTATGCATGTTCGTCCGTCCGTCCGTCTGTCTGTCCGTCCGTCCGCCTGTCCGTCTGTCCATGTATTTTTGTAAACAAAGTACCAGTCGCATTTATTGCCCGATCCAGATGAAATTTTGCAAAGATCTTTTGTTTGGCCCAAGGACGAACCCTATTGAAATTGGAGATAATCGGTCAAAATTTAGATATAGCTCCCATATATATCTTCGTCCGATTTGCCTTTTATTGTGCACAAAACGTGTAATATCAGCCCGGACAGTATGGAATTTTGCGCATACAACCAAATTAGTCCTGAAAATAAGTATGCCAAATTTGATCGAAATCGGTTCAGACATAGCTATAGCTCCCATATATATTGTTCATCCGATTGGTTATTTTTGTTCTCCGGAGGCGTAATATGCACTCTGTAACAACAATATTTGGGGAAATCTATCAAATACAGCTCAGAAATACCTTTGTTAAATTTTATCGCGATCGGTTCAGATTTTGATATAACTTCTTTCGATTTACCTTTTATTGTGCACCAAACGTCTAATATTAGGCCAAAAGGGATGAAATTTGGAACTTACTACCGAATTGAGTCTGGAAGCTAGTATGTCAAATTTGGTGAAGATCGGTTCAGATATAGCTAAAGCTCCCATATGTATCGTTAATCCGATTTGTTATAGTTTTTACTCACAGCCGTAATATGCACTCCGTAACAACGATATTCAGGGAAATCTATGAAATACAGCTCAGAAATACATTTGCTAAATTTTATCGAAATCGGTTCAGATTTGGATATAGCTCCCATATATAACTTCGTACGATTTACTTTTGATTGTGCACCAAACGTCTAATATTTGGCCAAATAGGATGAAAATTTGGCACTTACGACCGAATTGAGACTAGAGGCTAGTATGTCAAATTTGGTGAATTGATCGGTTCAGATATAGCTATAGCTCCCATATATATTGTTCATCCGATTTGTTGTATTTATTACCCACAGCCGTAATATGCACTCCGGAACAACGATATTCAGTGAAATATATGAAATACAGCTCAGAAATATCTTTGCCAAATTATATCAAGTTCAGATTTGGATATAGCTCCCATTTATATCAAATGGGCAATACAAGTCCGAATTTAAAAGATACAAATGCTTCGGCTTATTTAGTCTTTTGAACTTTAAATTATAATTATAAACCTACCGTGTATGATTGAATTCTCCCATAAAAACTTTTAATTTTTATGTGGAGCTCTACTAAATTTGCAAGTGGTGTAGGGTATCATAAAGTCGGCCCTGCCCGACTTTAAGACTTTTTACTGGTTAATAATAAATGTGTGATATTCCAAAAATAAATTTAATATTTTTTTTCTCTCGGAATTTTGTAAATGTTATTTGTTTTTTTTTTATTATAAAAAGTATTGCATTTCCATTCATTGTCCACCCAATGACCAGCAAATATAACAACATTCATAAATTATTTTGCCCCAAGTTCAAACCGCCTTTATACCGCCAACAATTTTACTACCAAATATTATGCAGCAACTCGTATCAAAATATTTCCGTTTCCAGGCAAAAACAAAAACCCGATCCCATTCATAAATACCACAAAAACAAACATTCTAAGCACTCAGTTTGTTTTAATAAACCCCCAGTGGTCGTTAAAGCGACCACCACTTCGTTGGGTTATTTGTTTCGTAATAACTTTGCCAGAACAACAACAACACAAAAAACATGAATGAAAGACAAATGACCACCCACCGCTAAATTGGCCCGGTTGTTATTTTCTCTGCTTCATCTTGTTTTTCACATTAAAATTATTTTAATGTTGCCGCAATTTAAAAATAATGTTTGCACATAATTATGCCAGAGAAAAACATCACTGCACGCGAGGATGCTTTGGGGGTATAAATTGTTCTGTTTTGATTCAAGAGTTTGAAAAAAAAAATGGATTATTTATAGTCTCCGTCATAAAATTAAAGTTATATTAAATTTGGCGTTCTATCTGAAACTGCTCAAATCAATTTTCCATAAACTTCTTTCTCAGAAAAAACCTATTAAATCTTGAAATTGAATATTTTTCGATATTTTTTATTTAAAGAGAAATTCAATTCGATTCCTCTTAAATTTCATTGAATTCCTTCCTTAAATCCCAATTCCTTCTTAAATTTTATCAATTGCCTAAAATATTTATAAATTACTGCAAATTCGTTAACCTCAGACGCAGTAATGCCAATAAAATCATCGACATGTTGGGTGATTTGGAGATATGGCCTTTAGACACAAAATCATCATCAATATTTGTACAAGAATAAGTGGCGTTGTTGTTTTTGCTGCTGCTGCTGCTGTTGTAGGCAATCACATTTTCACATTTGTCAAAACAAAACCCATAAAAAAATGCCAATTTTATTCTTGTCATTTTGCCATTGGCAATTTTGGTATTTGCGCATTTCATCACTGATTCCGCAGAGTTCGCAAAGTTGAAGCAACCGAAATGAAGACAGTTCATGGTACACACTTCGACATAGAATGAAATTTCGATTTGATAAAGTTAGGAAATGGTTAATTCTGGGAATAGAAGTAGGACAAATGTAGACAAATAGCTGATGATTTAAAAGAAATAGAAATGGAAATGGAATTTCTTGGAGCAGCCAGGATAGAATTTTGTTGTTGAAAAGATGTAGTATAATTTATGACAATTTTGTAGACCCCAAGGAAAATCTTCTCCATTAATTTTTGGTAGAAAATTTCTTAACTTAGTGATAATGGATATTTTCTAGATTATACACAAAAACTTGCGAATCTGAAAAAGAAAATTTTTTTCTAAGAAATTCTTTAAAAAATCCTTTAACAAATATTCACGCAAATTTTATTATTTTTGGGCATAAATTCCTTCTTCCAAAAAGCCCATCTTTGTCCAGGTAGTCTTCAACATATTCTTCAAACTGTATTGGTTGATTTTCACTAAATTAGACAATCTCACTTAGGTGCTGAAGCTTTGGCTTCATGTTAAAATTTAACTCATTTGGAAATATATAAATCGCATTTGGTGTACTATAACCATAAAATCAGGGGTAGATATATATGGGAGCTACATGTAAATCGGAATGAATTTTGGAAAAATTTCTAGGATGTCTAGCACCCGCTTGATAGGCCTATTGATGTAGAAACTCTCTCTTATACCTCTGCACCTCTCTCTCTAAATCACGAAGGTCTTTCCTCACGTGCCCAGCCCAGGTTGCCTATCCACCAGATGGTAATTCGGATGGCTCTGTCGGTAACACCCAAGAAGGTATTGCATTGACAGTATATTATTATGCTGTCGCACCGGTAAGACCTTCGTCTACTCATGTAGGTGTTCGACATTCTGACAGGATTGAATATTTTTTATTTATTTTTCATCTCCGCAGTCCATGTGGTAAAAAGTGTGGCCGTTGATTTAGTGCCGGACACATTCATATTCCTCGCAGTGAAAAAGGCGGTTAGATCAACTATGTAACCGATCGCATATGTCATCTATGATGGGTCCGGACGGATCTCTACGCCGTCTGGAGGGCGTGGAATGTCAGAAAGGTAGTTAAACTGTTCCGAAAATATCGGAAGCTCGACTTCTTGTTTCTGAATTCAATGTACGACTGGCGTCCACACATATAGTTTACTATACAACGTTTCGAACTTGACCGGAGGGCGGGGCGTTCAATGTCCTCGAACAGTGTGGTATGATTGACTGTATCAGAAGCTTTTTATAAATCAAGTGCCACCATTACTGTTCTGCTTGAATCCTCTGCTGACATGTGTGTAAATGGTGTTTAAAGCTGTTGTTGTGCTATGCAATTTTCGGAATCCGTGTTGATGATCTGCTACAAAGAAACACTTTCTTATGCTAGGGAGGAGTAAAGCCTCAAGCGTTTTTGCTACTAATGACAAAAGTGATATCACTTTTGCTGGTTTTCTTGCCTGGCTTCAGTTGCGGGAACTATAAGAGTGGCTAACGATAGGTTGAGGAGTTTGGTGAGATACTCAACTCCTGGTTCATCCAGTTGCTTCAACATCACCATAGAGATTCTGTCAGGACTAAGAGCTTTCGACGACTTTGCGCTTCTAATGATATGTGCAACATCTTCCAACGTAAATTGTGTTGTTACCTCCTCGGCTGGAAGAGATCGTAAACGGTGTAGAATTCTTCTTTTAACCTTGCCACTCTCGGGGTGCTGTGTGAATTGCCGGTCGAAACAGCACGCGCACCTCTACGTATCTGTCACTACTACATCATCGTCAAATGAGACAGATGTCCGATCGTCCTTTTTTCCAGGGTTCGAGAGCGATTTAACCGTTGTCTACAATTTGCTCGATCCGATACTGGTGTTGCAATGCTTCAGATGTTCTAGCAAATTTTTCCGCTTATGATTGCACCGACTAACCTGTTTACCTCCAGAGAAATCCTCTAGCAGCAGACGGTTATTGCCTACCAGAAGTGAACTGGGCATATATTGGGCATATAAAATGGGGCACAGCTTTTTAATGGCGGAATGTACACGTTAAGCACCTGTACCTCGGAGGTTCTACACTTGACCGCTACCCCTATACATTCCATGCACGGGTCACTAGAGTCAAGTTCAGGCGAGATAGGTCTGTACTGGACAAAGTAGTGCAATAGGAATGCAAATGCTCCACCTCCACTTCTGGTGCAATCCATCCTCAATACATTATATCCATCACAACTTTGATTCTGGTTTGTAGGTTGCCACAGATGACGAATATGCCTATAGTTTTACTAGAGAAAATCCGAGTTTCTTAGATTTTCAATATAAACAAGCATAACATCCATTTCCTATAACCTCTGGACGGATGTCGTTTTGGTTAATCAAAGTTTTGACCCTTTGTGTGGGAAGGTACCAGATATCGATAACATATCTTGTGTTAATAAAAAATATTGTGATGTGTTTAAGTTGAAGATACTCGGACTCTTACATCACACTTTATAAGAGTTATAGTTGTTCAAAATTTTAACCCTTTGTGCGGGAGGTACTTGATGGATTGGCCCGAATTTGTCCATATTCGCATTTGACCTAGCACTCATACAAATATTAGGATTTGCAAAGTTGTAGCAAAATAAGATTATCCTATCTATTTCTGTGCAGTAAAAATTTTTATTGAGAATTTCGACCTTTTGTGTGGGAGGTACTAGAAGGAGTGGATTGGTATTGCCCGTCTCTGAACTCGATCTAAGTTTGAAAATAATATTACGGTGTACCAAGTTTGGACCCAATTGGATACTCCCTTCGTGAATTATCGTTCCAGACGGACAGACGGATATAGCTAGTTCGACTCCAAATGTTCTGAAACGGATTTGGTCCAATGGTAATATGCTAGGAGTCCATATTTACCCCAAACCGACCAATACTTTTTGATTTGTTAACTATTGAAAATTTATTTTCAAAACAAAAAAATTTAGCTCGAATTTTCATTCAATAAAAACACACAGTTACTTCGGCAGAATATTGAACCAAAACCTACTATACCTTCGGTAGAAAATCGAGTAAGTGGTTAAGGTTTTACATGATTTTCATCCCCTATTTAAAGTTTAACTCATGATAAGCGTTTTATTTCCATTCTTACTTCCTAAGAAAATCTGCATTTAAAAGAAACTTTATGTTCCTACTCCACGAGCAACCCTGTGTGTTTCTCTGATATATTTCCAGGATTTCCCTTTACATTACTTTTGCAAATGAAACAGGATACGTGGAAGCGGAATTATTCCATTGTTAAATAAGTAGATTACGGTCGACCTCTGCGAAAACTTTGCATTTATTTAATTTTTAGGTTTTTGCTTTCCCTGTTTTGCACTACTTCCTCTCTTAGCATCTGCATCCATTAACAAAAACAACACCTGTATTTTTATCAACACTGCGAAATCAGTTTTCATGGTCCCTTTCTCCGCCATTCAACAAAAAAAAAGACAAGCCCCACAACACTCAGCCAGTCATTTTGGGACTTAAGGTCTTAATGTAAATGTTGCAATATTTTTTGGTTTTCCTTTTCATTTGTTTGTTTAAATGTTTTTTCTTTTTAGCAGCATAGATTTATTTCCAGTGTGATATTTTAAGGGGTTTTTTTTTTTTTGTGATGGTTGAGCAGCAGCAGCCGCATGCCTGCCACATCAGATGAGAGCAATAAGGCTGAGTGAAATTTAAATTAAAAATCTAACAATGCTGATAACAGAGGCTGCAGCGCTTCTGCCAATGGGGGGTCTTGGCAAATTGACTGCAAGATTTCGCTTATCCACGTGAAATGTTAAACGATTTACGATCTCCATAAAGATTGATATTATTTTGATAGAAGCGTATTTATTGTCTTAGGTTTCTTTTTATACCCTACATCACATAGTGCATTTGTTTGTAACATGGAGAAGGAAGCGAGATTGACCCATAGTTGCTTTTGAGGATCTTCATAGAATCACTTTCTGAGTCGATTTATGCATGTCAGTCCGTTCGTCCATGTATTTTTGTGAACAAGATTCACGTCGCATTTATGATCCGATTGACATAAAATTTTCCAAATAATATTTGTCTGGCCCAAGGACGAACCCTATTGAAATTGGTGATAATCGGATCGGATATATCTTCAACCGATTTCGGATAAATTGTGCCTTAAATGGCCAACATAAGTTTAGACGACCTGCCATTTAGCACATCCAACCGAATTCAGTATAGAAACAAGTACATCCAAATTAGTGAAAATTGGTTCAGATACAGCCATAGCTTCCATATATATGTTTCATCTGACTTGGGGTTTTAAGTCCCTTATAAGCGTAATATACACTCCAGAAGGATGATATTTAGTACCGGACATCAGACACTGCTCGAAAATACCTCTGTCAAATTTTATAGGGATTGGTTCAGAGAAGGATATAGCTCCCATGTATATATTTATCAGATATCAGGTTAATTGTGCACCAAATGGATAATATCAGCCCAAATGGACTAAATTTAGAAGAAATGTGTCAAAAACCATCAAAATAACGAATGTCGGTATATACCGTTATATGGGGGCTATATCAAATCATGGACATATACATACAATGTTTCGCCAACGGAGCTGGAACCCATTATGACTACAAATACCAATTTTCAGACAAATCCGTAAAAAAATGAGGCAAAAATCATCAAATTACGGAATGTCAGGATTTACCGTTATATGGGGGCTATACCAAAACGTGGACCTATAATTACAATGACTCGCCACACGAACTGGGATCCATTATGATATACAACTACCAATTTTCGGAGTAATTCTTGAAAAAATGTGTCAAAAATCATCAAAATACCGAATATTGGGAAGTACCGTTATATGGGGGCTATACCAAATTATGGACCCATACATGGAATGTTTCGCCACCGGAGCTGGAACCCATTATGACCAACAAATACCAATTTTTGGACAAATCTGAGAAAAAATGTGGCATAAATAATCAAAATACCGAATATCGGGAGGGACCGTTATATGGGGACTATACCAGAACGTGGACCGATATATCTCATTTTCAATACCAACCATCCTAGACACAATACAAATAGCTCTGCTAAATTTTGGTGCTCTACGTCAAATAATGTGGGCTGTATCGTGATTTCAACAGACAGACAGACAGACGGACATCGTTAAATCGACTTAGAATTTTATGCTGGTTATGAATATATATACTTTATGGGGTCTACGACGAATATTTAAGGATGTTACAAACGGAATGATAAAGTTAATATACCCTCCTTTCCAAGGTGGAGGGTATAACAATTATTTCAAATTTGGTAAAAATCGGATCAGATATATGATATTTGGTACCAGATATCTTATAGAGCTCGGAAATACTCTCTACCTCAATTTTTATCGAGAACTGATAAGATTTGGATATAGCTCCCATATATATACTTAAACCGATTTCAGGTTTGTTGTGCAAATAATGGCTAAAATCAGCCCAAATGGAGTGAATTTCGGGACGTATGTTCCCATTTTGTCCAACTCGGTTCCGATCTATATTTTTTTAATATAATCCTTCTCTAAGTGATATCATGCACTCTATGGCAAACTATAACTGCTCTAAAGCCAAATGTGGACCGAGCCATGCCCAACTGCTGAGAACGGCGTTTTTGGGATGTTCTTGGGGACCTCTCAACACTGGCTCGTACGGCAGCGATATTCTTGGCCGATCGCCTTGGTCGACTTTTATATGGCCTCTTCGGATTATAAAGAGCCTTTCGTATAAACGCTTAATGGTGTTCTTAGAAGGCGCACTTCTCACATTTTTCAATGTTTTAAAAGCACGTTGAGTTTTCACAATTGACTTCTTCTGTTGAATGTAAATTTCAACTATTTCAGAGCGCGTGTGTTGGTTCATGGTAAAAATCTGCTTGGACTGACGCTTCAAACGCGGTATGTCATTAAGCGATGTGACATCTCTGTCAAAAGTTATGGCGTTGCCAGATGGGTCCGTCGAATATGGGCAACCCTGTATATCGAATTCGGAAAAAATCGGTTCAGATATAGCTATAGCTCCCATATGTAGGTTTCATCCGATGTGGTGTTTAAGTCCCCCACATTCATAATGTGATGTTTGGTATAAGATATCAAATAGAGCCCAGAAATACCTCTGCCAATTTATATCAAGATCCGTTCAGGTTTGGATATAGCTTCCATATATATTTTCAACCGATATAAATGACCAAATGACCTGAATTTTGGCACAAACAACCAAAATTTAGTCCAGAAGCAAGTACTTTAATGAAAATCGGAGCTATAACTCCCATATATATGTTTCATCCGACATTGTGTTTAAGTCTCTCAATTTCGTAACATCCATTCGAAAACATTTGGTACCAGGTATTTTATAGAGCTCGGAAATAAATTTGCTAAATTGCTAATTTGCTATCGAGATCGGCTATAGCTCGTAAATATATTTATAGCTCCTAAATATCCTTAATCCGATTTCAGGTTTATTGCGCAAATAAAGGCTAATAAAATATTAAATATATCCGTCAAATTTTGTGAAAATCGATTCAGAATTGGATATGCCTCCCAAATATAGTGGTGTAGGGTATCAAGTAGTCGGCTACGCCCGACTCTTGACTTTTCCTTGCTGATTGTTTTTATTTTAATGGGATGGTTTCTTTGCTGAGATCTTTCAATGGAGGAAATTTATGCAGCAATAAAAGTAATTAGAAGGCAAATCTTTAGAGAAATGAGAATTTTCAATAAATCAATCGCAGTGAGCTTTAAAAATTTTCCCTCTATGGCATGAAAATCAAACCTCAGTGAGTTGACGAAATATTTTCATAAAAAATATCAGTAAGCAGCGGATTGTCAGAGGTTAAAGGTGATATTAACTTTCTCTTACCGTTTGCAACACCTTTAAGTACTTGTCGGAGAGCCCATAAAGTATTCATGATCAACATAAAATTCTAAGTTGCGTTCAAGATTTTCGTCCCGATTTTCTGTGAAATCACGACCGAATATTGTGGGCTATAACTTTGTTTATGTATACTATTACAAATTGTCAATTTTCGCACCATACCATATTACTTATAAGTTCTTAGTTATTTCAAAATTATGTATGTAATTGACAACCGAACGAAAATTAATGACATCCTTTAAAACAATTTTATTTTTCTTTTTACACGTCCCAACTTTTTGAGAAAATTCCCATTTACTTAAAGTTTTTCCTATTTTTTTTTAATTGCTAACATTTCAATGTCACCAGCTTAGTATCAAAGTTTTTCGAACGTTTGTGTTCCGAAAACAAAGTTTACCCTGAAAAAATGGGATAAATGTCCAAAGTTATTGGCATGCAATTTACCAAATGCAGTTGGTTAGTTGGTGTGGAAGTTTTTCAATTCTTTCTGTATGGATTTTAATTTAATAAAGCCAGAAGTTGTGGTAGACTAGCAATGACATACAGGAAATTTTGTCGCAACACATGCCTATGAATTGGATTAAATTTTTTCTATGATAGCCAATATTTTGTACTTTTGTTCAAAAACTAAAAATTTATTTTACTTTACTTTAACCCTTCTCTTCAGCAGTGACTGTAATTACAAAAAACAGAATGAGATCAGCTCATTCAATATAAAACGAAATTTAGTACCTCCTATTTCTGTGCCTGAATTGAATCATTTTGGCAAATATGACCGAACTCAGCCTAGAAGAAGTTAAAAAATCGGGTTTTTTCCGACATATGCACGTGAGATGAAAAAACGGCAACCAACTTCAGACTGCTGTCATTTCTAAGCCACTCGTCCGACTGCTGTTAAAATTATTTCAGTGACAGCTCACTATATTGTTTACAAGTGAGCAAAAACATTTTGATGAGAATTTTCCAGAAAAAAAAATTATTCGTGATGGATCTCAAGTGTGATAGTAGTATTTGGCTGGAAAACCACAACTGGCTATCGTTAGAGCACTACAGCATTCAAATGTGAATAAATCTTTTGTGTCTCGTACCATCGCTCATTACCGTAATTTTGGTAGCGTAGCCCGACGTCAAGGAAGTGGACGGAAGAAAACAACAACATCAGCAGAAATGGTTCGAAGTGTAAAGAAGCGACATGATCGAAACCCGCGTCGCAGTGACCGAAAAATGGCTCGTGAGCTGAACATAACGCAATATTCCATTCGTCAAATATTGAAAAATGACCCCGGGGTAAAGCCATTGAAATTGCAAATAGTGCAAGAACTTACACCGCAACAAAAAGAAAATAGACACAAAAGAGCTAAAGAGTTGCTTCGCTTTGCCGAAAGGGATGAACTGCCGAATTTGGTTTTCTCCGATGAGAAAACATTCGTTGTCAAGCATTTTGTAAACAAACGAAATGATCGTGTTTACTTGCCAAAGAGGTCAGCTGAAAATGTGCACCTTCGGTTGGCCACCAGAACTCAAGCGCCGGCCATGGTGATGGTGTGGGCCGCCATAACAGCCGACCGTGGAATCAAAATAAATTCCGAATATTATCGGGAAAATATTCTAGAGGGTGTATAAAAGCCTTGGGCCCGCAATCATTTTGGCCGCAGACCTTGGACATTCCAAGAGACTCATCACCATAGCACTCAGCACGCGCCACCCAAAAATGGTTACAAAATGAGGATCCTCGCTTCATTTCCATTGCCAAGACTCAGCACCATAGAACTCAGCACTCGCCACCCAAGAATGGTTACAAAATGAGGTTCCTCGCTTCATTTCCAGCTCACAATGGCCACCAAAATCTCCGGATACTAACCCGTTGGACTATTGTGTCTGGAGTATTTTGGAAAGCAAGGTTGGCACTAAGAAATACCAAAGTGTTGATCACCTCAAGCAAGCGCTTCGCCGGGAATGGACCAAAATTCTGCAGAGCAACATTCGGGCATTGTGTGACATTGGTCGTTTGAAGGCTATCAGGGCTGTCACAGAAACCATGTCGGTTTTGCTTATTGTCGTTTTTGTAAACCAATGTTGGTTTCATTTGGTGTCATGAAACCAAGTTGGTTTTGTCAATTTCGAATGTAAATTAAACCAATGTTCGAAACAGCTGTTGTTGCTTACATGTGTTGTTTGTTTATTTGTCATTGAAATATCAGTAAAAGTAAGGTAAATAAAAATAGGAATAAGTTGCTATAAATAAAGTAAGATGGCATCAGCAGTGGTAGTTTTTGTGTTGTTAGACGAAGAACGCTCAGAAAAGGTGACGAGAAAAGCTCTTAGAGATTTCAGCAACCCACTGGAGTTCCGGAGATAGCGTAAGTAAATTATTTTATTGTCAACTTACTCATAAAGCTGCAGTGCAGATTTATGGTTTATGGTCCTTTAAAAATTCTTTAAAAATTTTTTAAAAAATCCACGTTTATGGTCCTTTAAAAAATCTTTAAAAATCCACGTTTATAGTCCTTTAAAAAATCCTTAAAAAATCCACGTTTATGGTCCCTTAAAAAATCTTTAAAAAATCCACATTTATAGTCCTTTAAAAAATCCTTAAAAAATCCACGTTTATGGTCCTTTAAATATCTTTTAAAAATACCTTAAAAAATCCACGTTTATGGTCCTTTAAATATCCTTTAAAAATCTTTAAAAAATCCATGTTTATAGTCCTTTAAATATCCTTTAAAAATCTTTAAAAAATCCATGTTTATAGTCCTTTAAAAAATCCACGTTTATAGTCCTTTAAAAAAACTTTAAAAAATTTTAAAAAATCCACGTTTACAGTCCTTTAAAAAAACTTAAAAAAAAAAAACTTTAAAAAATCCTTAAAAAATCTTTAAAAAATCCACGTTTATAGTCCTTTAAAAAAACTTTAAAAAATCCTTAAAAAATCTTTAAAAAATCCACGTTTATAGTCCTTTAAAAAACTTTAAAAAATCCTTAAAAAATCTTTAAAAAATCCACGTTTATGGTCTTTTAAATATCCCTTAAAAATCTTTAAAAAATCCACGTTTATAGTCCTTTAAAAAGACTTTAAAAAAAAAACTTTAAAAAATCCTTAAAAAATCTTTAAAAAATCCACGTTTATAGTCCTTTAAAAAAACTTTAAAAATCCTTAAAAAATCTTTAAAAAATCCACGTTTATGGTCTTTTAAATATCCCTTAAAAAATCTTTAAAAAATCCACGTTTATGGTCCTTTAAATATCCTTTAAAAAATCCACGTTTATGGTCTTTTAAATATCCCTTAAAAATCTTTAAAAAATCCACGTTTATGGTCCTTTAAATATCCTTTAAAAAATCCACGTTTATGGTCTTTTAAATATCCCTTAAAAATCTTTAAAAAATCCACGTTTATGGTCCTTTAAATATCCTTTAAAAAATCTTTAAAAAATCCACGTTTATGGTCTTTTAAATATCCCTTAAAAATCTTTAAAAAATCCACGTTCATGGTCCTTTAAATATCCTTTAAAAAATCCACGTTTATGGTCCTTTAAATATCCTTTAAAAATCTTTAAAAAATCCACGTTTGTGGTCCTTTAAATATCCTTTAAAAAATCCACGTTTATAGTCCTTTAAATTTCCTTTAAAAATTCTTTAAAAAATCCACGTTTATGGTCCTTTGAATATCCTTTAAAAATTGTTTAAAAAATCCACATTTTTAGTCCTTTGAATATCCTTTAAAAATTGCAAATGAAAAGTGACAGCTCTAAGCAACTTGGTTTATATCCAATAACCAAACCAATAACGTTGGCTTCTATGACAACCAAAACCGATAAAATTCTAATTCGAAAATAAAACCGATAACATTGATTTTCATGACACCAAAGCATTTTTTCTTGTCGTTTTTAAAACCAATAGTGACAAAATTGGTTTCTATGACAGCCCTGTATAATTCGGGCCAGAGGTGACAAATTCGAAATAATCTAAACTTATTCTAAAATTTAATCCCATTTCCGACATTTTTTGACCCTCTTTGGAGTAGGTTCCGAAGGAATGGGCCAATATTGTCCATTTCTTGTCGGACCTAAATAAAAATGACTTAAATATTGCGATGTGTCACGTTCGTTGTTCTTCCAGTTCACATATCGATAGGGCAACTTACCCTGAAATGGCAACCCCGAATTTAATTTCATAAAAATATCTGCACAATATATATGTACACCTCCAAAATCTACACACATATCCAAACCCTTTCCCCATTTATACAGTCAATAGACTTATTAATATAAAATTTTAACGCCTTTGTTCAACCGGGCACATAAATGTCTTTGGCACCATCATCATCTCCACATCCTGGCCGCAGTGCCCGCCTGGAAATGTAATTAAAATGCGTGTTAATTGAGGCTGCATTGCGTTTCTTCACTTCTTAATGGCTGCCAATTAATCAGATAATTATAATGTTTATTTGGCACGCACAGCAGGACGAAGATCGTTTGGGAAGAGTATTTGGCGTCTGGGCTAAGTGGTGGCCTATGGCAAAAAGGGGTATGCTCAAGATACACGCACACACACACACACATCATTACACCGTAAATATTGGCAATAAAGAAAATTTAAATCAATTAAATTCGTGTAGAAACCGCAACGCCATTCACCGCAGCCACCATTCAATTCATTTTCATTTCGTTTCGACGCGCACAAGTTTGTGGTCAGCGGGAAACTTTCCAATAACAACAGCAACAACAATAACAAGCAACAATTGCCACACAGTGGGAGCATCCACCTACCACCTACCTATCAAATGCCTGATCGGCAAATGCACAAAAGCCAGTTGTAATTGTTAGGGTGATTGGCATTTTAGCTTCGACATGATTTCTTGAGGGTGTTGCCCTTTTCCGATGCCATTGCTGTTGTTGGCAGTGTGGCTGCGTGGCCATGAATGTAATAAAATATTGATGCAGTGCGGTTCCACGAATTGAGAGGTTTCATTTTATCGAATCATGTAGGTGTTGATATTGTTGTTGTTGTAGTAGTAGTTGCTATTGTTGATGTATTGTGCATGAAACCAAAAATACCAAATTACATTTTGCAAAAGAACAATTGACACTTCATTTGCATGCATTTGTCGGCCGGGGTTGCCATAGTGTTGGGAAAAAATTGGTATTAATTATAATCTATGTGCGGAATAAAAACAAATTTTGAAATAGATTCTTCTGATACCTTCAACACAGAAGTGTATAATTCAATGGAATTTACTGTAAATCTCCAGATTCCTCCTCAAGAACCGGAATGATAAGAACAAAAAAAAACAAGTAAAAAAGCTTTAAGTTCGGCCGGGCGGAACTTTTAATATCCTCCACCATTTGGTACAAACTTGGCAATTTCCAAAAAAAAAAAATAAATAAATAAATAAAATCCGTTAAAAATTCTGTTAAAATCTTAAAAATACCAAATGCTTATACGGCGACGTGGACCTGCACAGGCAACTTTTGTCATAAGTTATTACAATATTTAAATGCGAAACTTGAAGAAAAATCTGTTTATAATGTAGCTAAAATCATCAAAATACCGAATATGGGGGTACCGTTATATGGGGGCTATACGAAGACTTGGACCTACACAGACAATTTTCTGGCACGGGCTGAAGTATCCATTACGAACTTCACATGCGAAATTTGAAACAATCCCGGTAAACAATGTCGCTAAAATCATCAAAATATCAAATATCGGGGGGTACGGTATATGGGGGCTACACGAAGACGTGGACCTTCACAGATAATTTTCTGTCTTAGGCTGTAGTATCCATTACGAACTTCAAGTGCCAAATTTGAAACAATTCCGGTGAATAATGTCGCTAAAATCATCAAAATACCGAATATCGGGAGGTACCGTTATATGGGGGTTATATGATAACTTGGACCTACATGGCCCATTTACGAACTTAACCTGCCTACTGGCAAAATATACATGTGTGCAAAATTTTAGCCTTCTATCTCAATTTGTTCGAAAGATAGCGTGATTACAACAGACAGACGGACACACAGACAGACAGACATGGCTAAATCGTCTTAGAATTTTACGCTGATCAAGAATATACATACTTTGTGGGGTCTGACATGAGTATTTCGAGGCGTTACAAACGGAATGACAAAATTAATATACCCTCCATAGTATGGTGGAGGGTATAAAAAAAAAAACAAAAATTAGTCCACCCTTTTAAAGACTTGTGACAGCCTAATTTTTACATACCAGCGAATGGTTTTAATTTTTATACCCTCCACCAAAAAAGGTATGGAGGGTATATTAACTTTGTCATTCCGTTTGTAACTCATCGAAATAATCATTTTAGACCCAACAAAGTATATATATTCTTGATCAGCGTAAAATTCTAAGACGATTTAGCCCTGTCCGTCCGTCTGTCCGTCTGTCCGTCTATTGTAATCACGCTACAGTCTAAACGAATTAAGATAGGAAGCTAAAATTTTGCACAGATCTCTCTTTTGTCTGCAGGCAGGTCAAGTTCGAAGATGGGCTATATCGATCCACGATATCGTATGGCCCCCATATAACGGTACCCCCCGAAATTCGGTATTTTGATGATTTTACCCACATTTTTCAACGGAATTGTCTGAAAATCCACACAAGGAGTTCCCTGTCGGTACTTTATACCTCGGCAGAGAATTGTCCATATAGGTCCACAATATCGTATAGCCCCCATATAACGGTACCCCCCGATATTCGGTATTTTGATGATTTTACCCACATTTTTCAACGGAATTGTCTGAAAATCCACACAAGGAGTTCCTTGTGGGTACTTTATACCTCGGAAGAGAATTATTTATATAGGTCCACAATATCGTATAGCCCCCATATAACGGTACCCCCCGATATTCGGTATTTTTAATGAATTTACCCACATTTTTGAACGGAATTGTCTGAAAATCTACACAAAGAGTTCCTTGTGGGTACTTTATACCTGGGCAGAGAATTATCTATATAGGTCCACGATATCGTATAGCCCCCATGTAACGGTACCCCCCGATATTAGGTATTTTGATGAATTTACCCACATTTTTTAACGGAATTGTCTGAAAATCCACACAAAGAGTTCCTTGTGGGTACTTTATACCTCGGCAGAGAATTATCTATATAGGTCCACAATATCGTATAGCCCCCATATAACGGTACCCCCCGATATTCGGTATTTTGATGATTTTACCCACATTTTTCAACGGAATTGTCTGAAAATCCACACAAGGAGTTCTTTGTGGGTACCTTATACCTCGGCAGAGAATTATCTATATAGGTCCACAATATCGTATAGCCCCCATATAACGGTACCCCCCGATATTCGGTATTTTGATGATTTTACCCACATTTTTCAACGGAATTGTCTGAAAATCCACACAAGGAGTTCCTTGTGGGTACTTTATACCTGGGCAGAGAATTATCTATATAGGTCCACGATATCGTATAGCCCCCATGTAACGGTACCCCCCGATATTCGGTATTTTGAAGATTTTACCCACATTTTTCAACGGAATTGTCTGAAAATCCACACAAGGAGTTCCTTGTGGGTACTTTATACCTCGGCAGAGAATTATCTATATAGGTCCACAATATCGTATAGCCCCCATATAACGGTACCCCCCGATATTCGATATTTTGAAGATTTTACCCACATTTTTCAACGGAATTGTCTGAAAATCCACACAAGAGTTCCTTGTGGGTACTTTATACCTCGGCAGAGAATTATCTATATAGGTCCACAATATCGTATAGCCCCCATATAACGGTACCTCCCGATATTTGGTTTTTGATGATTTTACCCACATTTTTCAACGGAATTGTCTGAAAATCCACAAAAGGAGTCCCTTGTGGGCATTTTACCCCCTCAAAATGAAGTGTCTATATAGGTCCACGATATCGTATATCCCCCATATAACTGTAACCTCCGATATTCGGTATTTTGATGATGTTAGCCACGCTTTTCAATGGAATTATCTTAAAATCAACACAAGTAGTTCCTTGTGAGTACTTCAGCCCCTGAGAGAGAATTGTCTATACAGGTCCGCGATATCGTATATCCCCCATATAACGGTACCTCCCGATATTCGGTATTTTATGATTTGACCCACATTTTTCAACGGAATTGTCTGAAAATCCACACAAGGAGTTCCTTGTGGGTACTTTATACCCCGGCAGAGATTTATTTATATAGATCCACGATATTGTATAGCCCTCATATAACGGTACCCCCGATGTTCGGTATTTTGATGTTTTTAGCCATATTTTTCAACGGAATGGTCACAAGGGGTTCTTTGTATACAAGGGGTTTTTTGTGAGCACTTTACCCACCGACAGAGAATTCTCTATATAGGTTAACGATAACGTATAGCTCCCATATAACGGTACCCCGCGATATTCGGTATTTTGATGATTTTAGCCACATTTTCCAATCGTATTGTCTGAAAATCCACACACGGAGTTCCTTGAGAGTACTTTACACGCAGATATAGATTTGTCTTTATAGGTCCACTATATCGTATATCCCCTCATATATCGGCACCTTCCTATATTAGATATTTTAAAGATTTTAAAAGAATTTTTATTGGATTTTATTTTTTTGAAAATTTTCCGTCTTTCCGTCCGTCCGTCTTTCTGTCTGATTGGCTGATGCTCACAATAACTTTGGAAGGAGGTATCAGATTTGGTCCGAACTTAGTACATCGGAATATTATTATCAAACTTAGATCGAGTTCGGAGAAGGGGCAAAATCGGTACCTCCTCCACTAAAGGTCAAAATTTCCAAAAAAATATTTACTTCAAGGAAAGAGAAAGGATAATTCGATCTTTCTTCAACTTTGCAAATCCTAATATTTGCATTAGTGCTAGGTAAGGTGCGGAAATGGACTATATCGTTCCACTCCATCTACCCTACCTACCTACCCTACAAAGGGTCAAACTTTTGTTTAAATACAACGCTCATTCATTTTGATGTAAGAGTCCGATTGTCATGAAATTTTATACATTACAATATTTTTATTAACCCAACATTTTGTGTAAAAATAGGATATATGGGACCACTCCTTCTGGTACCTCCCTTACAAAGGGGTCTACAATAAGCTTAATTATATATCTCATAAAATGCGAAATAAACTTTCGATTGTCTTCAGTTTCACACGTTCCAATATTTACATTAACACAAAATAAGGTGTGAAGATGGAATATATCGGTCCACTCCTTCTGTTACCTACCCCACAAAGGGTCAACGTTTTGAATATCCACTACGATTATAAAATCCGAAACAGACATCCGGTTCTCTTCATATTTCACACATCCTATTATTTCTACTAACACAAGATCTGCCGAGAAGATGGATTATATCGGTCGACTCTTTCTGGTACCTCTCTTACAAAGAGTCGAAATTTTAAATATCCATTAGGCTCCTAAAAAGCGAAATTAATATCCGATTCCATTCAGAATTGGCACATCTGAATATTTCTATCAACACAAGATCTTTTATAAAGAGGGTAGAGATTGGATCATTCTTTATGGTACCTCCCCCACAAAGGCTCAATGTTTTGAATAACCACAACGATTATAAAATCCGAAATAAGCATCCGGTTCTCTTCATATTTCACAAATGTCATTATTTCTTAAAAAACAAGATCTGCTCAGAATATCTGCACCTTCTGATACCTCCTCCATAAAGGGTCAAATTTTGAATAACCAAAAAGTTAAAAAAATCCGAAATAGGCATACGGTTCTCTTCGTATATCACACATCCCATTTTTATACCCTCCACCATAGTATGGAGGGTATATCAAGTTTGTCATTCCGTTTGTAACACCTCGAAGTTTCTAATGGATACTACAGCCTAAAACAGAAAATGGGCCATGTAGGTCTATGTCTTCGTATAGCCCCCATGTGACGGTACCTCCCGATATTCGGTATTTTGATGATTTTAGTGACATTTTTTTACCGGACTTGCTTCAAATTTGATATTTGAATTTCGCAATGGATACTACAGTCTGTGACATAAAATTGTCCGTGCAGATCAACGTCTTCGTATAGCCCCCATAAAACGGTACCCCCCATATATACGGTATTTTGATGATTTTAGCGACATTAATTACCAGAATTATTTAAAATTTTGTATTTGAAGTTCGTAATGGATACTACAGCCTATGCCAGAAAATTGTCTGCGCAGGCTTACGACAAAAGTTGCGTATGCCGCTCCACGTCGTCTTATAGACCCTAATAGACGGCTATATTCAATATTTTTAAGATTTTAGCAGAATTTTTAATGGATTTTAATTTTTTGAAAATTCTGAAATTTGTACCAAATGGCGGGGGGGTATTCAAAGTTTGGCCCGGCCGAACTTACAGCTTTTTAACTTGTTTCTGCTAACACAAGATCTGCTATGAAGACTTGGCACATCTCAACATCTCAACATTTCTATCGACACAATATCTTTTTTATAGAGGGTAGAGATTGGATCATTCCTTCTGGTATCTCCCCATAGGGTCCGAGATTTTTAAAAACTTGTTTTTGTAAAATAGTCAGGCTTAATCCTATCTTTGTTGTTTATATAAAAAACATTTGTTTAGTGATGGAAAATGATGAAATGTTTCCGAAACCAAGGTATTTCCTGAGTTACCCCCTAATAAAAATTACCATCTTTCTTCACTAATAAGCAAATGTTGTTTTTGTAAAACCAAAAACAATGGGATTAAGCCTGCCTATTTTACAATAAAAAATTCTATGGTATCCCGAACAAATATGCCAACGCTGTTCGATTTAAAAAAAAAACGCTCAAAGAAATCGAGATAAGCATCCAACTCTCTTAAAATTTCACACATTTAAACATTTTTGCTAACACAAGATCTCTTATGAAGATGAAATATATTTGTCAATCCCTGCTGGTACCTCACCCACAAAGGGTCACAATTTTCAATACTTTTACCTGTTACAACTTGCGAAATAACCCAGTCCTTCTTTACAACTTCCTATATCTCAATATTTCTTTCAACCAGAAACATGAGATGAATATAGAATTTATGATTTCTCAAAAAATGGATATGTTCAAATTTCTTATATTTTCGGTCATACCAATATTTTTATCTGTCGATAAAGGTCGAATTTCTAAAAAAAAAATTGTATATCTTCTATAAAGTAACGGAAGTAACAAATAGAGTCCAAACCTGGCACGTCGCAATATTTATATTATATTTATTTAGGTCTGATACGAAATGGAGAATATTGGCCCATTTCTTCGGGACGCACTTCTTAGAGGGTCTTCAATTTGAATAATCATACCTGAAGTCAAAAAATATTTAAACAATGGAACATAGGCAGAGGGTATACATCTGTCGGGAAAACCGATTGATACTTTTTAACTTGTGTTTTGGTAATTTGGATTTTTCATATCACCATCAGTCACTTTAAAATAAATTTTCCGTGACGAACCCCTTCAAACTGGCAGTATATTCCAGCGACCGGAGGAAACTCGTCCTTATACTCTATACTCTCAGATCATTGAAAGAGTTTTATATTTTGTGTCCGACCACAAAAGAAATTGGAATAGTAAAATCTGTACCTCATTGCGCATCACTTGGTAACTCTAAATTTTATTAATGATAGAGCGAGATTTAAGGCTGAACAATAAAACTGCAATTATGCCACATAAAAATGAGATGCTGAATAAAACATAATTAAGTTCATTAAATTCGCCTGACAATAAGACCGCACAAACAATGCACAAATAAAAAACGAAAACAAACAATTATATTGAGCCTGGTATGTAAATATGTAATTAAAAACGATTCGGCTTCTGAGGAAATTAAAAAAAACAGCTGTAAGAGTAGAATTTAAGTTATTCATTAAAAAATTCGCAATTTGCAAAAATTACTTGTGGATAAAAAATATAGAGAGTGGTGTAAAAGGAAGATTACAGATTGGCCACTTTTCATGCCCTCCACCAGAAGATGAGGGATACATCAACTTTGCCATTCCGTTTGCCAAACCTCGAAATATTTGTCGGAAATCAGACAAAAGGATGAAATTCCTTAACGACTCAACGATATTCCCTACAATATTTACGGTAAATTAATGATATTTGGCAGGACTTTTGGAACTGAAAATGGCTTATAAATCGACCCATATTCAGGTATAGCCTATATGTATATAGCAGTACCTAATAGTTTTCTAGGTTTCAGCCACAATTTCCAACCAAATCCGCTGTAATTTAATATTTCCTGTTACCTGTTGGAAAAGTTTACTCCTCGCTGAAAAATATTAAATAAAGGTCCTTTTTCCGATACAGTCCACATATAATGATACCTCATGACTTGGTGTTCTCAGTGGTTGATCTCTTCAGTGGTTAATTTTATTGAATGAAAGCAAAAATGTCGGAAATAGCACCAAATTTTAGAATAAGTTTAGATTTGTTGGAATTGGTCACCTTTGGCACGAACTGTAACCTTCAAGCGGCCAATGAAACCATCACACCCTGCCCTATTGTTGCTCTGCGGTATTTTGGCCCATTCCCGGCGAAGAGCTTGCTTGAGATGATCGACACGTTGGTAGTTTTTAGTATCAACCTTGCTTTCCAAAATACTCCAGACAAAATAGTCCAACGGATTGGTTTCCGGAGATTTTGGTGGCCATTTGTAACCATTTTTGTGTGGCGCGTGCTGAGTGCGATGGTCCTGTTGGGATGTCCAAGGTCTGCGGCCAAAGTGTTTGCTTGTCCTAAGCTTTAATACACCCTCCAGAATATTTTCGCGATAATATTGGCCATATATTCTAATGCCACGGTCGATTAATTCGAGCGGAGAGCGACCATCGGCTGTTATGGCGGCCCCCACCATCCCCATGGCCGGCGCTTGAGTTCTGGTGGCCAACCGAAGGTGCACATTTTCAACTGACCTCTTTGGCAAGTAAACACGATAATTTTGATTGTTTACAAACTGCTGGACAACGAAGGTTTTCTCATCGAAAAAAACCAAATTGGGCAGTTCACCACTTTTAGGCAAGCGAAGCAACTGTTTAGCTCTTTTGAGTCTATTTTCTTTCTGTTGCGGTGTAAGTTTTTGCACTTTTCGGAATTTCGATGGTTTACCCTGAGCTCATTTTTCAATATTTTCCGAATGGAATATTGCGATATGTTCGAGCTCACGAGCCATTTTTCGGCCACTGCAACGCGGGTTTCGATCAAGTCGCTTCCTTACTTTTCGAACCATTTCTGCTGATGTTGCTGTTTTCTTCCGCCTACTTCCTTGACGTCGGGCTACGCTACCAGCATCACGGTAACGAGCTATGGAACGAGACACAAAAGATTTATTCACATTTAAACGCTGGAGTGCTCTAACGATAGCCAATTGTGGTTTTCCATCCAAATATAATGAAATCACGCTATGACGCTTGAATTCCATCACGAATAATTTTTTTTCTGAAAAATGCTCACCAAAATGCTTTTGCATGCTTGCAAAAAATATATTGAGCTGTCACTGGAATAATTTTAACAGCTGTCGGACGAATGGCTTAGAAAAGACAGCAGTCTGAAATTAGTTGCAGTTTTTTCATCTCAAACCCTGTATATTTAATCCGATTTTAGGTTTATTGTGCAAAATATCACCCCAGATAGAGTGAATTTCGAGACGTACGTTTCCATTTTGTGGAACTCTGGTCCGATGTATATTTTGTAATAAGATCATTCTCGAAGTAATATCCTACACGCTAAAGCAATGTTATTTTGTATATAAGATTAAAATGTCTCCGTCAAATTTCGTGAAAATCGATTCAGAATTGAGTATGCCTCCCAAATATTAATTCCCTCTGAAACCAAATTATAACTGCTCTAAAGCCAAATGTTGGGGTATGATCTAGTTCAAATAAATTATTTTGTTATGTAGGGTATCATATAGACGGTGCCGCCCGACTTATGACTTTTCCTTACTGATTGACCCCATATTTATGCCCCTGTCGTGCTGAAAGGTATTCAAAACCATTTCAGACATTGTTTTATGAAGTTTTCTAGATTTTATTCTTTTCTGCGAAAATGTCATTCTGAATTGATGACTATTGTCAGTTATAAGTTGTCGAACTAATATCCCCTTCTTTGGTTTATAAGATTGTATATATTTTGCTATATATGCAATATCACAGGTTAGCATCAATGTAAAGTTAAGAAGGGACATTTTCATGTATTTTGTAAAATTAGATATATTCGATCGTCATTTTCTTATTTATTTGATTTTTTTTTTTACAAAAAAGTGAAACCCGCCAAATTGGTAAGCTTCTTCCCAGCACTATGCAAAATTCCATGTCGATTGGTCTACAGTTTAATTTTTAGATCTGATTATGTCCCATTTCAACCCCATAAACAATAGGCTTCTATTCTGACATAAACCCCACCTCCATGCATCTCGTGTGTACCGGACCATAATTGCGACCCGAAGGGTGATTGCAATTTAACATGGACAGACGGACGGATGGACATAAATAGCTAGATCGACTCAGCACTGTGAGACAGAAACATTATATAGCTTTTTATACCCAACACCACAAGGTGGTAAGAGTATTATGCCTTTGTGCATTTGTTTGTAACAGGCTAAAGGAAAGGCGGTAGACCCATAGTTCCTTTTGATGATCTGCATAGGATCACATTCTGAGTCGATTTATGCATGTCCGTCCGTCTGTCCATGTATTTTTGTGAACAAAGTACAGTTTGCATTTATTACCCGATCCAGATTTTGCACAAATCATTTGTTTGGCCCAAGGACGAACCCTATTGAAATTGGAGATAATCGGTAAAAATTTAGGCATAGCTCCCATATATATCTTCGTCCGATTTGCCTTTTACTGTGCACCAAACGTGTAATATCAGCCCGAATAGTATGGAATTTTGCACATACAACCAAATTAGCCCTGAAAATAATTATGCAAAATTTGATCAAAATCGGTTCAGATATAGCTATAGCTCCAATATATATTGTTCATCCAATTTATTATTTTAGTCCTCCGCAGCCGTAATATGCACTCTGTAACAACAATATTTGGGGAAATATATCAAATACAGCTCAGAAGTACATTTGCTAAATTTTATCAAGATCGGTACGCATTCGGATATATCTCCCATATATAACTTCGTCCAATTTACCTTTTATTGTGCACCAAACTTTTAATATTTGTCCAAATGGCATAGAATTTGGCACCGAATTGAGTCTAGAAGCTAGTATGCCAAATTTGGTGAAGATCAGTTCAGATATAGCTATAGCTCCCATATATATTGCTCATCCGATTTGTTGTATTTGTTACCCACAGCCGTAATATGCACTCCGTAACAGCGACATTCAGGGAAATATATCAAATACAGTTCACAGATATCTTTGGTAAATTTTATCCAGATCGGTTCAGATTTGGATATAGCTCCCATATATATCTTAATCTGATTTCAAATTAATTGTGCACCAAATGGCAATAGAGGTCCGAATTTAAAAGATAAAAATGCTTCGGCATCTTTAATCCATTGAACTTTAAATTATAATCATAGCGTGTAGGATTGAATTCTCCCATAAAAACTTTTAATTGTTATGCGGAGCTCTACTAAATTAGCAAATTGGTGTAGGGCATTATAAAGTAGTATTTCAAATTTGGTGAAGATCGGTTCAGATATAGCTATAGCTCCCATATACATTGTTCGTCCGATTTGTTATATTTGTTACCCACAGCCTCAATATGCACTCCGTAACAGCGATATTCATGGAAATATATGAAATACAGCTCAGAAATATCCATGCCAAATTTTATCAAGATCGGTTCAGATTAGGATATGGCTCCCATATATATCAAATGGGCAATACATTTAAAAGATACAAATGCTTCGGCATATTTAGTCTTTTGAACTTTGAATTATAATTATAATCATAGCGTGTATGATTGAATTCTCCCACAAAAACTTTTCGAGCTCTACTAAATTAGCAAAGTGGCGTAGGGTATCATAAAGTCGACCCCGCCTGACTTTAAGACTTTCGTTACTATTTTTTTTTTTTTTTTGGCCCAATTCAACTTATAATACCCCCAATACATAATGTTGGAGGGTATGATTAATTTTGACCTACATGATAATTGAATTTAAACATTTATTCCTAAATTGTAAACAATTTAAAATATAATGTAAAATTCTCCTTAAAGAAACATTTATATTTTTTCTTAGACCTAAAATAACATAAATCGATGAATGTTTCTCCACATTGCCGGTATGAAGATGCTAAGTACAAAATTGCTCCCTCGTGACGATTTATATCGTTTTTATATCCTCCATTCTACTAAACAAAGACGAAGAGTAATGCAAAAGTAAACATCGTTTAATAATGGCAAAGAATTTCTCGTGGGTGCGTGTGTGTGTGTGTGTCTGTGTATGTTGTAATGCTTTCTCACCTTTAAATGTGATAATCTCTACAAAAACATCCTAAGCATGGGAAATTATTTTAATACCCACCTTGAAAAATGATTATCTTTGTTTGCTTCTCTGTGCATTGTTTGCTTTTGAAAGGAAAGTAAACAAATTATTTTTTTTTTCGCTCAAATTCCGTTGTAGGTGTATGCAACAGATACATGCATACGTATCTAAGTATGAATGTAGGTTTACATGTATGTATGTATGAATGTATATACGTATATACGTGTAAATTTAAATTAGTATTTTAAGAGCTATTCTCAAGTAACGCTCACACACTAACACACATGTTGAGCGCTGAGATACAAAAGAAGCTAACAGGTATGCTAAAAATAATTCGTCGAGGAAATCATTTTACGGGCATAATGACGAAAAAGAATTTCTTATCAATTGATGCCTTAGTTTTAAAATAATCCTGTCAAGAAAATAATTTTTTGTGACTCTTAAAAAATGTGCTACATTTTATATAAATATTACATAAGTCACCCTCTCGTCACACAGCACACACACACACACACACCCCACAAAACTGGCAACATTTTCATTTCATGCACTTTAGAGATTTCTTTACTTATAATTGTTTGGTCAAGAGATGTGGAGAAAACCTTGAATGTGAATAAACAAGGGGAAAATGTGTGCCAACTACCACTACCACAACAGTAAGTGTAATATGTGGCCACACACACACTCACGTACATTCAACAAGGAAGGGGACCCGAGTACATAGTCTTGCAATTAGAACTATGTTATTTAAATACAAACACTTTATGGAAATTGTTTATTAACAATTAACTTGGATGATTTTCTTGTTGTTGACATGACAGTAAGGGGAAGGAGAATATTGTGCCAAACTTTCATAAATAGAAACCCAAAAAAAAAAAAAAAAAAATATTTCCAAATGTCAGATATAAGCATACTCTTCGGATGTCTTGTATGGCAAGCCTTCTGCAGGTGTGGTATGGATAGGAGAATCAATATACCAGCACTGTAGGTATTCTAAATACATATCTATTATATTATGGGTCGCCTGAAGTAAAAGTTCGACTGAATATATTTTGGTAAATTCAAAACTTCTTTACTAAGTTTACAGGCGGCATGGAGGCTCGGCATTCTATAAAGAGCTTAAGGTTCACCGAGCGTCTATCCATGCTAGAGTTATAGACTCAGCCTTTTCTATAGATGTGCGGGAGGCTCGGGGAATCTATTAGCATATACGAGCGAATCTCTTCCTTATTGACGAGCTGGGAGTTATGATGAGTTTTAACGCATCTTATTTTTATTTACACAAGTTAACAAGTATCAAACCCACGGACGAACCCTATTGAAATTGATGATAATCGGATCAGATTTAGATATAGCTCACATATGTCTTCAACCGATTTCGGGCTAGTTTTGCACCAAATATCCAATATAAGGCCAAATTACCTGAATTTTGGCACATCCAACCGAATTCAGTCTAGAAGCAAGTTAATCAAATATGTTTCATCCAATTTCGGGTTTTAAGTCCCTCACATGCGTAGTATGCACTCCAGAAGAATGATATTTGGTACCGGACATCAGATACTGCTCGAAAAGAACTCTGTCGAATTTTATCGAGATCGGTTCAGATTAGAATATAGCTCCCAGATACATCTTCAACCGATTTCGGGTTAATTGTGCACAAAATGGCCAATATAAGTCCAAATGACTTGAATTTTGGCACATCCAACCGAATTCAGTCTAGAAGCAAGTAAATCAAATATGTTTCATCCAATTTGGTGTTTAAGTCCCTTACATTCGTAATATCCATGCGACAAAAAAAATATTTGGTACCAGATATTTTATAGAGCTCCGAAATACCTTTGCCAAAATTTATCTTGAACGGTTAAGTTATAGCTCCCATATATATCCTCAATCCGATTTCAGATTTATTTTGAAATAATGACTAATATCGGCTCAAATCGAAGGAATTTCGAGATGTTCGTTTCCATTTTGTGGAACTCGGCCTCGAAACATATATTTTCATACCCCCCACCATAGTATGGAGGGTATATTAAGTTTCTCATTTCGTTTATAACACCTCGAAGTCTCCATTTCAGACCCCACAAAGTATATATATTCTTGATCAGCATAAAATTCTATGTCGATTTATCAATATCGGTCTGTCTGTCCGTCTGTGGAAATCACTCTAGCTTCCGAACGAAATGAAGTTGGTTGATAAAATTTTACTCAAATGTGTATTATATATGCAGGACTTTTGGTACTGAAAATGGGCCGTGTAGATCCACGTCTTCGTATAGCCCCCATATAACGATATTTTGATGATTTTAGCGACATTATTCACCGGAACTGTTTCAAAATTAATATTTAAAATTCGTAATAGATGTTACGGCTTAAGACAGAAAATGGGCCATGTAGGTCCACGTCTTCGTATAGCCCCCATATAACGGTATCTCCCGATATTCGGTATTTTTATAATTTTAGCGACATTATTTAACGGAATTGCTTCAAAATTAATATTTAAAGTTCGTAATATATGCTACGGCTTAAGGCAGAAAATGGGTCATGTAGGTCCATCTCTTCGTGTAGCCCCCATATAACAGTACCTCCCTATATTCGTTATTTTGACAAGTTTAGGTACAATACCCATCGAAATTGTTTGAGATATCGTATTTGACGTTAGTAATAGATGCTATAGCCTGTGACAGAAAATTGTCTATGCTGGTCCAGGTCTTCGCACAGCTCCGATATAAAGGTACCTCCCTATATACGATATTTTGATGATTTTAGCTACATTATTCACCGTTTATTTCAAGGCAAACAATGCCGATGTAGGTCCACGTCGTATAGACCCCAATATAACGGCAATATTCGGTATTTTTAAAAATTAATAGAATTTTTTAAGAATTTTATTTTTTTTTTAAATTTCCGAATTCATTCCAAATGGTGGAGGGTATTCAAAGTTCGACACGGCCGAACTTACTGCTTTTTAACTTGTATTTTTTTTAATATGACCCTTCTCATGCACTCTATAGCAATGTTATTTGGTATAAAGTAAAAATATGTCTCTGTCAAATTTAGTAAAAATCGATTCAGAATTGGATGTGTCTCCCATATATTAGTTCCTTCTGAAACCAAACTATAACTGCTCTAAAGCCAAATGTTGATTGGTGGTACAATCTACTCCAAATAAATTCTTTTGTTACGGGAGCTCTACTAAATATGCATAGTGGTGTAGGATATCATATAGTCACAGCTCTGTAATTCCCCCATTACGAAATTTATAATTTTAAAACATACTTCCAAAACCACAGTGACCACATGAACACGGAGCCTAACATAAAATTTTAAACTGCAAGAACTTTTTGTTCACTCAATACCAAATTGTACCAAATATAGTACCATTTAGTACTTTTCGTTTTCATAACCACCTCTTTAAAACAAACCTATCGCCAAAAAAAAAATTTCAAAATTCCAGCTTCATCCGTTGAACCTAAATAAAATTGTTTCAAGTTTAGTACCATTTAGTACAGTTCGCACACTTAGTAAACATTTCCAAAAACACCTCCAAATAATACTCCCCTACCTTATTTCTCATAGCGAAATTTTATCTCTATCTATTCATATAATACCAAAGGGTTCCATTTTAGAAGTTAAGTACATTTTTAGGAGTTTAGTACCCTTTTATGAGTTTAGTACCATTTTAGAAGTTTAGTAGAATTTTAGAATTTTTCGTAACCTTAAAAACCTTTTTGAACATTTATCCTGAACTCCATCAGTGACTCTTATTCCAAATTTCAGAATTCCAGTTCTATCACTCACCACAATTTCAATTTATACCAAATTTAGTACCATTTAGTACACATAAGTACAAATATCCATAATAACCTGCATCACACAATCCAAATGAAATGTTATTTCCTAATTTCCGGATTTCATCCAGATCGGTTCCACCAAATCCAAATTGTACCAAATTTAGTACTATACAGTACATGCAATAACGAATTTTCAAAGCTTCTTACATACCCTAATCCTACACTCCCAATGCCAAAATTCAGCACTCCATCGTTATCAGTTCGCCTAAATTCAAATTGTACCAAATTTAATACCATATAGTACAGATAAGTAGAAAATTCAGAATCCTTAACTCCGACAGCAATCTTATTTCCAATTTTCAGGATAGCAGCTCTATTGTTCCCCCAAATCCAAATTGTACCAAATTAAGCACCATATAGTACGGATAAGTACGGACTTCCGAAGCTCCCTACATACCCCAATCCGACACTTCCACAGTAATCCCAATTCCAACATTCAGCTTTTCATCCTTTTCGGTTCGCTTTAATACAAATTGTACCAAATTTAGTAGCATATAGTAGAGATAGGTACAAATTTCCACGACTATCTAAATATCCCAATCCCACACTCCGACAGCAATCTTATTTTAAATTTTTAGGATATCAGTTCTATTGGTACACCTAAATCGAAATTGTACCAAATTTAGTACCATTTAGTACACTTAAGTACACATTTTTTATAACTATCTACATCGCACAGTTCAATAGAATTTTTTCTTCAAATTTCAGGATTCCAACTAAACCGGTACACCCAAAATTTAAATTCTACAAAATATTGTACCATTTAGTACACATAAGTACGAGTTTCCAAAACTACCTACATTCCTCATTACCAGAATGCAATAGTTATCTTATTTCTAAATTTCCGGATTGGTGTTCCCAAAATTTAAATTGTACCAAATTGGTATCATTTAGTACACATAAGTACGAATTTTCAAAACTTCCTACATTCCTCAATCCCAGAATGCAATAGACATCTTATTTCAAAAATTTCAGAATTCCATCTACATCAGGTCACCCAAATCGAAATTATAAAATCAAAATTTCAAGTTTTTAGATCTAACTCTTCACATGATACGAAATTGTACCAAATGTGGTACATTTTTGTATTTTTAATAAACGTAAAGTGCAAACTTCCAAACATCCTTTGGTACATCTATCAGACATTCTCTCCTTGTCCCTTATTCCAAATTTAAGAGTTCTAGCTCTACTACCTCCATTTCATACTTTGCGTAAAGTTTTAGTACGTATATCCAAAAATCCAGCCTTATCTAACCCCTTCGAACCAAGAGTGACCCTCACGCAAAATTTGCAGAGTTTTTCAATTACTTTACTTTTTATATGGGGGTATTATAAGCTTGATTGGGCCAAAAATTATGTAACACCACGAAATGTTGGTTTCCCACATAGGAAAGTATATATGGATCTTCCTAACTCGCCGAGCTGAGTCGATCTAGCTATGTATGTTCGTCTGTCCATGTTAATTTGTAATCACTCTACAGGTCGCAATTATGACCCGATCTTTACGAAATTTAGAATGGAGGTGGGGCTAGGGTGAGAATAGAACTCTAATTCTTTTGGAGATGATCGCATAATATTTAAGGGTTGAAATGGACCAAAAAAATTTTTCATATTTTTAATCGCATGCGATTTTTTCAATTTGACTTATAATATCTTGTTATATTTTTTTCACCTTACAACACAGGTTGGGGATATTATATAAGTATTGCAAATATCGTCCGATCCTAACGAAAAACGGTAGGGTTGGGCTCAGAAGGGCTAGGCCTATTGTTTTCAAATATGTCCGCAATATATAAGGGGTCGAAATGGACCAACAACTAAAAATTTTTCTGATTTTACAGCCGTTATAAAGGCCACAAATAGAAACTAAATGACACGAAATCTCGCATGAAGTTAGAGATTAGGACAGCGGGTAGAATGGACCACTACTTTTGTCTGAAATAATACCAACATTGCTTACAGATGATATCCGAAATACACAAAAGGCGAACGTCTGGCCTTTTTATGATGATTTCTTTGACGAATATAGCCAAATATCTCAGACAAACAAATCATATAGACGAGTCTAAATTTAGAGATACAGAGGGGCCTCTTGTTTTTGGAGATGATCGCAAAATATTTAGGAGTTCAAATGACCCAAAAACAGAAAAAATTTCCTGATCACAGAATTGGAGACAATCGACACACCTGAGAAGAGAGTTAAGGACAGGGAAGAGTGTAATTATTATATTTAGCAGTAAAATGGACCACAACAACTAACAGCACGACGGAGTGCGTAAATATTAGGCAAATGCCCCTGGTCAAAATGCTAAAGGTAATATCTGGGCAGTGCTCCATGAAATAATTTCAAAAGCGAAAACTTACAAAAGGGATTAGGACATAGGGGGCTTCTAACATATAGTATGGTCGGCCCCGCACTACTATAGTCTTTGCTTACTTGTTTATTAATATAGATATCCATTGTTTTATTCGAAATGTTTGTAGGGGGTTGGCCAATATCGGGCTGCTCTTTATAGTATTTCCCCAACAAAGTCCTAAGATTATTAATAATTATAAATACGATATAATATCCTGAGATTCTCCACATTTCCTTAACAAACATATCAAAGGAACACCATTATATATTAACTCCACTGGAATCAATATTTCATGACTGACGCAGTTCATTGGCCATGTTCTTGGTATTTGCTACTTCTGACCCTTCCTTATTAAGCCACATTTCATGTACTCAATATTTCATGAATTCAATAAAAATCGATGGAGAATCACGGTATTTGTTACTTCTTCATATATGCTTGTACTCAAAAAGATAGTATTTTTTATCATTCTCCTACTTTCATATCGCCTTTCATATATTCATTGGTTTTCCTTTTTTTTTTTTTCTTATTTTCTTGCAGACATCCCTTGCTACTGGAATGAATGAAGTAGCGCCCATACACCAAGTCAACCGATAAGAAATAAAAAGTGTATAGAATTTTCCATGTATGTTCAATATTCAGAATACCAGAATGAACGAAAACAGTGTTTGACCCAGAATGGAAAAAAAGCTGGTCCATTAATGAAACATCGCTGAAATTGTCAGTTTCAGGTAAGTCTCTTTGAAAATGAAAATTGAAAAGGAAACAACAAGAATAACACCAACGACGACAAGGATGTGATCCATCCTTTATTTCGTTTTTGTTTTACATTTTTTTTTTTTTTGTTTTGCAATGAAATTCAAGAGCTGGCATTTAAGGAAAACAAACCTTGTTTTTTATGCAGCTGTCATTTATTGGTTTGCCTTGGGTCATTTATCTGCATTCGGGTAGACCAGAGGTATAGGTTTTACACCCGTCGTTCAGTTTTGTTGCTTTTCCTGTTGTCTATTTGTTTTTTTTTTTTTTTTCTTTTTTTCGCCATCTCTTCTAGCTATTGAGAAATGGACGCGCACTTTATGCACCAAACTTGAGGCGATTTGCCTGCAGTTTTCGTTTGCCACGAAAGACGGAAGAGAGCGAGTCATGTGTATGCATGAAAAACGCTTCCAAGCCACATTCTTTGCCTGGCAGGCAATAAAGTTAAAGCGTAAAAAAAACTTTCCTTTTCTTTCTAATTGAATTGAGGCATTTTTAACCAGTTCATGGGGAAATATATTGAGAGTGGATGTAGTTTTGGGGAAGAACAAAGTCTTGTGCAAAACTCGTTACAGACTTGTCAAATAAAGTTTTTATTTTCCCAAACATGTCACTTTTGTGAGCATGGATATTTTTCCATTTTCACGGAAAACTTTTGTTTTTAGTTTTTTGAAATGTATTGAATGATGTGATATCTAATAATTTTGTCAATTTTTCAAAGTAAGGTAGAGTTGGTTGTTTGGAAAAAAAAACTTGATGGAGCTGAAGGTAAAGGCAAAGGAAATTATTTTTTTTAAAATTTGCATTGCACATCAATGTATGACCGAATTTGGGTCCAAAATATTACAAATATATATGTAACAATTAATTTTTGAAATATTTTTTTTTTTAATTCGAAAAAATACTATTTCGGTATATCTGGCACTTTTTGCATAGACAATTTTATTTTATTGTTTTGTCTGTCTATTCCTCAAAGTAGAATATTTTTATAAAATCACAAACTTACCACGAACAGGAACCGCTAAGCAAAATTGCAAAATTCCAGCTTTAACCGTTCACCCTAATCCTGACTGTTCCAAGTTTAATACCATTTAATACGGTTCGCACTTATATCTGATATATATGACAATTCCTTTTCAGGGGGTAAAGTGCTCACATAGAACTCCTTGTGTGGATTTTCAGACAATACGATTTGAAAATGTGGCTAAAATCATCAAAATACCGAATATCGAGGGTACCGTTATATGGGGGCTATACGATATCATGGACCTATATAGATAATTTTATGCCGAGGTATAAAGTGCCCACAAGGAACTCCTTGTGTGGATTTTCAGACAATTCCGTTGAAAATGTGGCTAACATCATCAAAACACCGAATATCGGGGGTACAGTTATATGGGGGATATGCGATATCGTGGACCTATATAGACAATTCTTTTTCAGAGGGTAAAGTATTCAGATGGAACTACTTGTGTGAATTTTTAGACAATTCCATTGAAAAATGTGGCTAACATATTCAAAATACCGAATATCGGAGGGTACCGTTATATGAGGGCTATACGATATCGTGGACCAATATAGCCCATCTTCGAACTTAACCTGTCTGCAGACAAAAGAGAGATCTGTGCAAAATTTTAGCTTCCTATCTTAATTCGTTTAGACTGTAGCGTGTAGACTGTAGCAACAGACGGACAGTGCTAAATCGTCTTAGAATTTTACGCTGATCAAAAATATATATACTTTGTTGGGTCAAAAATGATTATTTCGATGAGTTACAAACGGAATGTCGAGCTTGTCTGTCTGGCTGATGCCCACGACAACTCTCGAGTATCCGATTTGATCCAAACTTTGTGCATTTTATTATTATAGTGTAACATAGATCGAGTTCGGAGACGGGCACTCTGACCACTCTCACAAAAGATCAAAATTTAAAAAGAAAAGAAAATTTAACCCATAGATAATGAAAGGATCATTCGATTTTGGGAAAACCTTGCAAATCCTAATAAGTGCTGGGTCAGGTGCGAAAATGGATAATGTCGACCCACTCCATCGAGTACCTCTCCCACAAAGGGTCATAATTTTGAAAATCTTATAAAATGTGAAGTATGTGTCCGAATGTCTTCAAATTTCACACATTCCAATACCCTCATCAACACAAGATCTGATGTAATGATATATCGGATCACTTGTCCCGGTACCTCCCCGACAATGGTCAAAATTTTGAACAATTATGACTCTCATCAAATACGAAATGAGCATCCGATTTCCCTCAAATATCGCACATCCCAATATGTGTACTAACACAAGATCTTGTGTAATGATGGAATATGCCGGACCATTCCTTCTGATACCCCTCCCACAAGAGGCAAAATAACAGCTAGATTTCACACATAGAATTATTTTTACCCTACATTACATAGTGATAAAGGACTTTGTGCATTTGTTTGTAACATGGAGAAGGAAACGAGTTAGACCCATAGTTACTTTTAATGATCTGCTTAGAATCACATTCTGAATCGAATTATGGTGTCCGTCCAGTAAAAAAATACGTACGTAAAAATTTGTGGAAATCGGTTAAGATATAGCTCTCATACATTTTCTTCATCCGATTTGTGTTTCCTCCACAGCCGTAATATGCATTCCCTAACAACGACATTTGGAGAAATACATCAAATATAGCTCAGAAATACCTTTGCGAAATTTTATCGAGATAGATTCAGATTGGTTATAGCTTCCATATATGTATTCATTCGATTTTACGTTTATTGTGCACCAAATGGTTTCATCCGATTTTGTATTTTATCCCCCACATCCGTAAAATAATCTCACCGATATTTGATGGCAACTCTGAGATAGATATACCTCTGCTTAATTTACAAAGATCAGTTAATATTTTTATATAGCTCCCATATATGTTTGCATCCGATTTCACGTTTACTGTGCCTAAAAAGTGTGATATCAGCTCAAATAGGATGGATTTTGATGAATATCGGTTCAGACACAAATTCTTTCATCAAAATTTAGTTGAATATAACAGAAGCCTGTCATATTTTAGTTTTATTTCGTCCTTAAATTATAACGATAATAGTTGGTATATTTCAATTCTCATAAATTCCGCATAAAAAATTTAATTATTATATATAGCTCTATCATATATGGAAAATGGTGTAGTTTATCATAAAGTAAGCCCAGCCCGACTTTGGTCTTTCTTTACTAATTTTATAAGTACAAGATCTGACGTGAAGATGATATATATCGACACATCCCTTCTGTTATCTCTGCCACAAAGGTTCACAATTAGCAATACTCATTCCTCATTCCTCCTCATTCCTCCTATTACCTCCCCCTAAAAAGGTTTAAAATATGATTAACAATAATTCCCAAAAACTGTTTATAGGTGTTTGATTTTTTTCAAAATTTGGTCATCCAAATATTTTCTATCAGTTTTAGATAAGGCACACTCCGGTCCACTGTAGTTATTTAATTTAATGAATAAAATGTTTTAAAATATATGCATTAAAAAATAGAAGCAGGTGCCAGCTACGCTGTGCAGATCAAGTAGTTATGTTACAGACTTCGTATTTGACAGTGGTCTCCCATTTTCGTGTTGGTTAAGTTCGTCCATAAATGGTGTTGCATCCTCGAGCCGCAACGTACAACATACCGAAAATCAAAAATCCAGATTTAGTGGATATTTAAATATCAAGGTTTAGTTCCGAATATTTACTTACATTTGACTCTGAGCGATGTAAGCTTCCCCATCGCCGATACACGTGTCTTCTATTTTTAACTTATTTTTATAATTCGGTAGTTTTTTTTCTGTGATTTGAATAATTTTAATTTTGTTGTCCCATAGAGGTATAATAACTTAAAAATATTAAGTCGGACGGAGCCAACTATATGCTACCCTACACCAATAGGCGATTATAGCAGAGCTCCCGTAGCAAAAACGTTTATATTGAGAATTTATGTGAAGTAGATCATACCTATTTTAAACCAAATAACATTGCTATATAGTTCATGGCATGACTTCGATAAGCATTATATTAAAAAATATTTATTGGAGCAATAGATATACCCGAACGAGTTACACCAAATGGTAAAATTCGGTTGAATATGAAAAATTGAATTCAATTTGCGCTGATATTACATATATGGTGAGAAATAACTTACAATCGGAGCTATATAAAAATCTAAACCGATCTCGATAAAATTTGGCAGAAGTATTTTCGAGCAGTGTCTGATGCCCACAAAAATATCATAGTTGTGGAGTGCATATTGCGGAAGTGAGGGACTTAAAAAACTAAATAGGATGAATCATATATATGGGAGCTATGGATATATCTGAACCGATTTTCAGCGATTTGTGAGGAAATTACATCAAGTACAGGGTGAGATGAAAAGACTGCAACCAGCTTCAGACTGCTGTCATTTCTAAGACACTCGTCCGACAGCTGTTAAAATTATTCCAGTGACAGGTCATTATAATGTTAACAAAAGCATTTAGGTGAGATTATTCCAGAAAAAAAGTTATTCGTGATGGAATTCAAGAGTGATTTCTTTATATTTGGCTGGATAACGACAAGTGGCTATCGTTAGAGCACTCCAGCATTTACATATGAATAAAACTTTTGTGTCTCGTGCCAACGCTCGTTACCGTGATAATGGTTGCGTAACCCGACGTCAAAGAAGTGGATGGAAGAAAACTGCAACAGAGCAGAAATGGTTCGAAATTAAAGAAGCGACTTGATCGAAACCCGCGTCGCAGTTGCCGAAAAATGACTGGTGAGCAGAACATATCGCAATATTCCATTAGGAAAATATTGCAAAATGAGCTCCGGATAAAGCCATTGAAATTCCAGAAAGTGCATGAACTTACACTCAAAAGAGCTAAAGAGTTGGTTCGCTTGGCCGAAAGTGGTGAACAGCCGAATTTGGTTTTCTTTGATGAGAAAACATTCGTTGTCCAGCAGTTTGTAAACAAACAAAAATGATCGTGTTTACTTGCCAAAGGGGTCAGCTGAAAATGTGCACCTTCGGTTGGCCATCAGAAATCAAGCGTCGGCCAAGGTGATGGTGTGGGCCCCCATAACAGCCAATGGTCGCTCTCCGCTCATATTAATCGACCGTGGCATTAGAATACATGGCGAATATTATCGCGAAAATATTCTGGAGGGTGTATCAAAGCCTTGGGCACGCAAACATTTTGGCCGCAGAACTTGGACATTCCAAAAGGACTCGACACCATCGCACTCAGCACGCGCCACCCAAGAATGGTTACAAAATGAGGTTCCTCGCTTCATTTTCAGCACACAATGGCCACCAAAATCTCCGGATACCAATCCGCTGGACTATTGTGTCTGGAGTCTTTTGGAAAACAAGGTTGGCACTAAAAAATACCAAAGTGTCGATCACCTCAAGCAAGCGCATCACCGTGAATGGGTAAAAATACCACAGAGCAACAGAGCAGCATGTGACGATTTCATTGGCTCTTTGAGGGCCATAATTCGTGCCAAAGATGACCAATTCGAACAAATTAAAACTTATTCTAAAATTTGATGCTATCTCCGACAATGCATAAATCGACTCAGAAAGTGATTCTATGAAGATCCTCAAAAGTAACTATTGATATATCTTGCTTCCTTCTCCATAATACCATCGAATGGACAAAGACGTAATGCCCTTACCACACTGTGGCGTAGGGTATACAATAAATTTTGAATTTTTTTATACCCTCCACCATGCGACAGAAGACCACAATTTGAAATATGCATAGTTTACCAGTAGACAGGTTAAGTTCGTAAATGGGTCATGCCTGTCCACGTTTTCGTATAGCCCCCATATAGCGGTACCCCCCGATAGTTGGTATTTTGATGATTGTAGCAACATTATTCACTGGAATCGTTTCAAATTTTGTATTGGGTACTACAACCTATGGCGGAGTATCGTATAGCCCCCATATGACGATACCTCTCGATATTCGATATTTTAATGATCTTAGAGGCATTATTCACTGGAACTGTTTCAAATTTCGTATTTGAAGTTCGTAATGGATACTACAGCATATTACAAAAAATTTCGTAAGCAGGTCCACGTCTTCGTAGGGTCCCCATTAGGTAGTAGTTTTTTTTTCTTTTTTTTTAATTTTCAAGTTCCTTCCAAATGGTGGAGGGTCACGCAATGTCACGGTATGACAAGCATTGCATATGTTTAGCATATACGTGTCTTCTCGGATAGATTAATTTATCAAATATGACTATGGGTTTTTGCTTACGTGCAGAACTCACACACTCAACCAAAACACATATATTCATATATGTTAAATATGTATGTACAAATGTGCCTGCCACATATTGTTTTTATTTTATTACCCAAAATGTCCTTGACAATGAACATGAAAAAACCACAGAGTCCTAAAATGTTAAATGTTCTGGAATTGGATTTCTCCATTATGATGTGTTGAACTAGAACCGTGTGTGTGTTTTTTTTTCCTATGTATTAAGATTACGACAAAAAGCTTTTAATCCCAAACCAAGCTTAACCAAAAAAAGAGAGTGGCAATTCAATGGCATTTCTGTCACATGAAAAGAGAAAAGATTCACACCTATGAATTAATTACTTGGGGAAAGTTTAATTCAAGCATTAAAGGATCTAATGAATGTGAAGGCAAGGACACCAAATAATGTGTGAGTGTAGAAGTGTTCACTTAACTGGAAAAATACAATTTTACCGAATGGCTGGCTGGTTGGCTACCTTGACACATTAATACATTCTACGCTATATGACTTTTAATTTATTTCAGACATTGAAAGAAATAAATTTTTACAGGCGGTAGCAATGCCATGCGAACATTATATTAAATAATACATATTTATGAGCTAATCGCCATAAAAAAGAAGAGTTTAAAAAAGGAAATTTTCATTTTTCCCTCTTCTTCTTTTTATCATTTCTTTTTATTTTGCCATTCATAGCCATTTTTAATGTTCTGCAATATGATGTGCCGCCCATTATAATCGTTTAAATGCAATAGACTTTATGACCAACAAACCTCATAACTTTGCGGCCAGAGGTGATGGCCATTAAGAAAATAAACAACGTTAAGTCCGGCTACCACTTTTTCATGCCTGGCTCTTAGAATGCTCTATTAAATTAAAAGAGTATTAAAGAAATAGCAACAAACAAAAAAAAAAAAACACTTTTGCATTGCTAAGAAGTCGGCTATTTTGAAAAACAATAAAGATTTCAAAGGAGGTTAAAGAAAACCATTAAAAATTCATTTTTAGAAATAAATATGAAACAAATGCAGACATATGTGGGTTGTGGCTGAAATTTAAAGGACCTAAAAAAAGAGTAAACATAGACCGGTCCGGCTACAGAAACTTACCTAGCAAAAAAGTGTTCGAATAGCGAAGTGAAATGAGAAATGAAGTGATTCTTGCTTTGTAACCGGTTTCATACTGGATTGTATTCTAAAACAAATATATAACAAGTTAAAAACCAGTAAAGAAAGTCCTAAAGTCGGGCGGGGCCGACTTTTTGATACCCTACACCACTTTGCTAATTTAGTACAGCTGCGCATAACAAATAAAAGATTTTATGGGAGAATTCAATCATACACGCTATGATTATAATTATAATTTAAAGTTCAAAGGACTAAATATGCCGCAGCATTTTAATTTGAAATCAGATAAAGATATATATGGGAGCTATATCCAAATCGGAACCGATCTCCATAAAATTTGGCAAAGATATTTCTGAGCTGTATTTGATATATTTCCCTGAATATCGTTGTTACGGAGTGCATATTACGGCTGTGGGAAACAAATACTAGAAATCGGATGAACAATATATATGGGAGCTATAACTATATCTGAATAGATCTTCACCAAATTTGGCATACTACCTTCTAGACTAAATTCGGTCGTATGTGCCAAATTCCATCTCATTTGGACAAATATTAGACGTTGGGTGCACAAAAAATGGTAAATCGGACGAAGTTATATATGGGAGCTATATCCAAATCTGAACCGATTTCGATCAAATTTGGCATACTTATTTTTAGGCCTAATTCGGCCTATTCGGGCTGATATTACACGTTTGGTGACAATAAAAAGCAAATCGGACGAAGATATATATGGGAGCTATATTTAAATTTTGACCGATTATCTCCAATTTCAATAGGGTTCGTCCTTGGGTCATACAAATGATTTGTGCAAAATTCATCTGGATAGGGCAATAAATGCGAACTGTACTTTGTTTACACAAATACATAGACGGACGGACATGCATAAATCGACTCAGAATTTGATTCTATGCAGATCATTAAAAGGGACTATGGGTCTATCTCGTTTCCTTTTGCCTTTTACAAACAAATGCACAAAGACATAATACCCTGACCACCTTGTGGTGTGGGGTATAAATATCCGTTGGTATTGCCGACATATGCATACCCCCAGGAATTGTTCGATTATTTAAATATATATTAACTTATATTATGATTATTCATATTGTTAAGCCTCTGTAAAGTAGGTTCCGAAGGACGGGCCTATATTGTCCATTTCGTATCGGACTTTAATAAATATGATAATAATATTGCGACGTGCCAGGTTTAGACTCTTTCGACTACTTTCTTCACCTTATATGAGATGTGTGGTAATTTTTAGAAAATGTTAAAATGTGCGTGAGGTTCCAGATATGGTCGACCGAAGTATTCCATTTTCAAACTTCATCTGATACAGATAAAAATATTGGTATGGGCAAAATTACAAGAAAATCGAACAGTTTGATTCAATTTTATGCAAAATCATAAATTCCATATTAATCTCAGGTTTCTGCTTGAGATAAATATTTAAATATAGCAAGTTGTAAAGAATCGCTGACTTGTTTCGCAAGTCATGACAGATAAATGTATTGAAAATTGTGACCCTATTGGTGTGAGGTAACAGAAAGGGTTCACAGATATACATCATCTTCACAACAGATCTTGAGTAAGCAAAAATGTGTGCACTTATGAAATTTGAAGAAAGTTGGATGCTTATTTCGCTTTCTTTGAGCGTTTTGTTTTTTAAAATCTTGAACCCTATGTGGGGGAGGTACCAGAAGAAATGTTTCTATCTCTACCATCTCTATAACATATCTTGTGTTGATGGAAATATTGAGATGCACCAAGTTTGAATGGCATCGGATAATAATTTTATGAGCTTCATGGTAATATAAAATTTCGATCTTGTGTTAGTAGTAATAATGACCGGTATGACCCATCTTCACAGCGGATCTTGTGTTAGTAGAAATAATGAGATATATGAAATGTGAAGAGAATCGGATATTTATTTCGGATTTTATAATCGTTTTGGTTTGCGTCGCTTTGACGCTTTGTGTTGGGGAGGCACCAGAAGAAATAGTCAGATATTTACCATCTTTATAAAAGATCTTGTGTTGATGAAAATATTCAGAAGTACCATGTCTGAATGGATTCGGATGTTTACTTCGCGTTTTATGAGATTCAAAGATATTCAAAATTATCACCCTTTGTGAGGGAGGTACCAGAAGGAGTGAATCGATACGTCTAAGCACCAGATCTTGGGTTAATGAAAATATTGCGATGTGTGTAATTTGAAGACGATCGGACTCATACCTCACATTTTATAAGAGATATAATTATTCAAAATATTGACCCTTTGCAGGGCAGTTACTTGATAGAGTAGACCATTCTGACTTAGTACTGATACAAATATTAGCATTTGCAAAATTGGAGCAAAATCGGATTATCCTTTCTTTTTCTATGCAGTAAAATATTTTCTTTGAAAATTTCGACCTTTTGTATGTGAGGGCCATTCTTCGTACAAAAAGGTCAGCTACGGCTAGCTTTTCGGAAATTCGTACTAGAATTGTAAGAAAAGTATTAAAAGCTACTAAATATAGAACCCTTTGTAATTGAGGAAGCAGCAGAGCTAGAACTCTGAAATTTGGAACGACGGTTACTGATGAAGTATATGATAGATGTGTCATAGTGTTTTAGGAAATTCACACTATAAGTATATGAAAAGTACTACATTTAGTACCATTTCGTATCATGTAAACGATTAAAGCTAGAAGCTTGAAATTTGGAATGGCAGTCAAGATTGAGCAGTGGAGCCGATGCAAGAAGGTAGTTTTGGACGTGTGTACTCATGTATACGAAAAATACCAGATAGTACTAAATTTAGCACAATTGGTACAATTGATATTTGATACAATTTGATATTGGGTGAACAGATAGTGCTTGAAATCTGAAATTTGGTATTAGGGTCGCTGTTCATGTGTAGCCTAGACATATGAAGGTTGTACGGAAATGTGTACTATAATTGTACGAAAAGTACTGAATGGTACAAATCGTGATAAAGATAAAACTCTAAAATTTGACGTTTAGATTACTGATTCTGTTTGATTATCTGTGTTTGAGTTTTGGCGGTGGTTTGAAAATGCATCCTATATCTCTGCAAAAAGTACTAAATGGTACTAGTTTTGGTGTTGGGTGAAGGGATAAGGCCGGAATCCTCAAATTTAATATAGATGTCACTGTTGGTATCTGAAATTGAGATTTGGTTTCGGAAATGTGTTCTATAATTGTACGAAAAGTACTAAATAGTACTATGTTTGGTACAACTTGGTATTCGGAAAACAGATATTGTTTGAAATCGGAGATGTTGTGTTGGTTTTGGAAATGTGTACTGAAATTGTAGGAAAAGTACTAAATGGTACTAGATTTGATGTTGGGTGAAGTGATAAAGATAAAATTCTGATATTTAGCATTTAGGTTACTTGTGGTATCTGTGTTATTGAGATTGGCTGGTGTTTTGAAAATGCGTTCAACATTTGACCGAAAAGTATTAAATTAGGTATTGGGCGAAGGGATAGGTTGGAATCCCTCAATTTGAAAATAGACGCAATAGTCCAACGGATTAGTATCCGTAGATTTTGGTATTCATTGTGCGCTGGAAATTAAGCGAGGAACCCACGTTTGGGTGGCGCGTGCTGAGTGCAATGGTGCTGAGCCCTGTTGGAATGTCCAAAGTCTACGGCCAAAATGTTTGCATGCTCAAGGCTTTAATACACCCTCCAGAATATTTTCGCTATAATATTCGGCATTTATTCTAATGTCGCGGTCGATTAATACGAGCAGAGAGCGACCATCGGCTGTTATGGCGGCCCACACTATCACCATGGTCGGCGCTTGAGTTCTGGTGGCCAACCGATGGTGCACATTTTCAGCGGTCCTCTATGGCAAGTAAACACGATCATTTTGTTTGTTTACAAACTGCTGGACAACGAATGTTTTCTCATCGGAGAAACCCAAATTCGGCCAAGCGAAGAAACTCTTTAGCTCTTTCGAGTCTATTTTCTTTCTGTTGCGGTGTAAGTTCTTGTACTTTTCAATGGCTTAACCCCGAGCTCATTTTCAATATTTGCCGAACGGAATATTGCGATATGTTCAGCTCACGAGCCATTTTTCGGCCACTGCGACGCGGGTTTCGATCAAGTCGCTTCTTTACTTTTCGAACCATTTCTGGTGATGCTGCCTTTTTCTTGCGTCCACTTCCTTGACGTCGGTAACGAGCGATGGTACGAGATACAATAGATTTATTCACATTTACAGGGTGAGTTGAAGAAACTGCAACCAACTTTAACATTTGTGCCAAAGGTGATAAATTCGAACAAATCTAACCTTATTCTAAAATTTGATGCTATTTCCGAAATTTTTTGCTTTTCTGAATAAAATTTAAAAAAATATGTAAAAATTATGGCGTTTGACTCTGCTGCCTGTAAATCTCACCCTGTACATCTGTTTTTTCGCCATATTTTCACCAGGGCTTCCTAAGATAACATACTGTCATGAGTAAGAAAAAAGAATATGAAGCATATAAATCTAAACTTCGATGGTTTTATTTCCTATCTCACCCTTGACGAACAAAGTAATTTTCCTTACCAGTTATACCAGTTTTACCTTTTTTTTTCAATAACTGTTTATAAATAATATTTCATCGTCCTCTACAATGAATTCCATTCAGTTGCCGCTTCTTAATGTCACTTCACAATTATTATTAAAATATTTTAACAATAAACACGTGATACTAATTCGTAAAAAGATGTTCTCCTATCTTCAACAAGAGTAGAAAAAATCAACTTGACATCCAATTAAGTTTCAGCACATTACTGCACTATGCAAAAACTGAATCAAAATGTGAGAATGAAAAGATGTCACTCCATTTTATATCAGAACAATAGTTAAAACAATAGAGTTGCACTCCATGGGGAAATATAAACACACATAGCATTCAAGAGCTCTCCAGCTGGCAATTACAGTGGAATAGAAAATATTCCACATGTACGCTACATTGGAGGTATTTAGTTTAACTATATTGCTGGGATTTGTAGCATGTCATTTTTCTGAGGGAAAATGTTGATGGGACTGAGGGGAAAGATTTTTATACCCTCAGCCACATGGCTACAGAGGGTATATATCATTTGATACTGCCAAAACGTGCCTCATCGAAATAACGGTTTTAGACCCTAGGTCTTTTTGGAACAAATCCGTTTCAGGACATTTGGAGTCGATCTAGCGATGTCCGTCCGTCTGGCTGGCTGGCTGGTGCGCACGATAACACTCGAAGGGAGTATTCGATTTGGTCCAAACTTGGTACATAGTAATATTTTTGTCTAACTTAGATCGAGTTCGAAGATGGGCAATATCGGCCCACTCCTTCTGGTATTTCAGCAGTGCTAGGTCAGATGGGAAAATGGACAATATCGGTCCACCACATCAGGTACCTCCCCCACAAAGGGTCAACATTTTGAATAATTACAACTCTTATAAAATATGATGTGAGGGTCCTTAAAATTTCAAACATCCCAATAATTTTTATTCACCCAAGGTCTGGTGTGAAGACGGAATGCATCGGTCCACTCCTTTTGGTACCTTCTCCTCAAACGGTCGAAATTTTCAAAAAATAAATATTTTCTGCATAAAAAAAGAACCGATAATCCGATTTTGCTCCAACTTTGCGAATCCTTATATTTGCGTCAGTTCTAGGTCAGGTGCATAAATGTACAATATCGGTACACTCCATCAAGGGCCTCTCCCACAAAGGGTCAAAATTTTGAATAATTACAACTCTTATAAAATGTGATTTAAGAGTCCGATTGTCTTCAAATTTCACACATCCCAATAATTTTATTCACTCAAGGTCTTGTGTGAAGACAGAATGCATCGGTCCACTCCCTCTGGTACCTTCCCCTCAAATGGTCGAAAATTTTTAAAAAATTTATATTTTGTGACAAAAAGAGAAACGATAATCGGATTTTGCCCCAACTTTGCAAATCCTTATATTTGCATCAGTTCTAGATCAGGTGCAAAAATGGATAATATCGGTCCACTCCATCAAGGGCCTCTCCCACAAAGAGTCAAAATTTTGAATAATTATAACCCTTATAAAATATGATGTTAGAGTCCGATTGTCTTCAAATTTCACACATCCTAATATTTTTATGAACCCGAGATCGGGTATTAAGACGGAATATATCGGCCCACTTCTTCTGGTACCTCCCTTACAAAAGATCGAAATTTTGAATATCCATTAAACTCATAAAACGCGAAATTAACATCCGATTCCATTTAGACTTCGCACATCTGAATATTTCTACCAATACAGGATCTGTTATAAAGACGGCAGAGATCGGACCATTCCTTCTGGTACCTCCCCCACAAAGGGTCAAAGTTTTTAATAACCAAAACGTTTATAAAAACCGAAATATGCGACAGGTTCTTTTTAAATTTCACACATACAAACATTTTTGCTAACACAAAATCTGTTGTGAAGATTGCATATATCGGTCCTCTCCTTCTGGTACCTGCCCCACAAAGACTCAAATAACCATGAAGCTCATAAAAAGCGAAATCAACATCTGATTCCATTCCAGACTTGGTACTTCTTAATATTTCCACCAACACGAGATCTGTTATAATGATGGTAGAGATCGGTCAATTTCTTTCGATACTTGATATCGAACCCTGATAGGGTTCAAGATTTTGAAAAAACAAAACGCTCAAAGAGGGCGAAATAAGCATCCAACTATCTTTAAATTTCACACAAACAAACATTTTTGTTAACACAAGATCTGTTGTGAAGATGTTATATATCTGCGAAGCCTTTGTGGTACCTCACACACAAGGGGTCCCAATTTTCAATATTTTTTCAGCGATTTTTTACAACTTGCTTTATCTAAATATTGTCAAGAGTTTGAATAATCATAACAGAAGCCAAAATATTTAAATTTTCGAACATTGGCTAAGGGTACACATCTGTCGGCAAAACCGACATCTTCCGTATTCCAAAACATAATCTCATTTAAATAAATTAAATTTTCCACCTAAATGTAGGGTATAAATGCGAAGCCATGCTCCTGCAATTTCACCCAATTCCATAAGATTACCAAACAAAAAACAGAATCGCTGGTACATGTTTCTCTTGCACACAGCAAATACCCCTCAAAAGCAACACGTTCATAAAGTAAAGACAAAGTTAATGACAACTCATTTGAAAGCGTGGCATTATTGCTCCCACAACACAACACAATGCCAAATGTTCGCTCTAATGTGCAGCTGCAGCAGGCGGGCAATGTGTTGCATTTTTATTCACACTTCCTCCCCCCCTCACTTACATTTCTCCACAATGGTCGGTGATGTTTTGCCTTTGCAGTTTAATGTAGTTTGACTTTTAAATACATTTAATAGCATTATCCTTGTTTGTTCGAGAAACAAAGAATTCCTAAGTATTCAACTGTGTGAAATTAAAATATATGTGATGTGTGTGTATGGGTTACTCTACAGAGCCGTGGTGCACAAATACACATATACTTTCATTTAAAAGTGCTCACAAAGTAATGACGATGCATTAATTTTAATGACGCTACATTTCTCTCGTTTCTAAATAATGAATAAGAGGTTTTACTTTGCTACCCAGGATCATGAGTGCGTATGATTTATATGCGATTTTATAGTTAACAATTTTGAATACTCATACGTACAGTGGCACAATATTTGGAGGGGACACTTGATTTATTGTGGTTATAAAATAAGGAAATTAGACACTTCAAAAGATCGTATATGTACATGAAACATATTTTATGTATAAGAGACCAAGTGTATAAGAGTCTTTTGTCTACAGGCAAATCAGGTTCAAAGTTGTTATAACCGAACCACCGATATTCGTTACTTTAATGATTTTAGCCACATTTTTCAATGGAATTGTGTGCAACTCTACATAAGTATTTGTTTGTAAGTACTTTACCACCTTCAAGAGAATTGTCTATATAGGTCCACGATATGGTAAACTTCGCATCACCACCGATATTCGTCACTTTATTAATTTTAGCCACATTTTTCAATGGAATTGTGTGAAACCCTACACAAGAATTTTTTTGTGAGTACATTACCACCAGCAATAGAATTGTCTATATAGGTATACGACGTTGTAAACATCGCATATAACGGTACCTCCCGAAATTCGGTATTTTGATGATTGTAGCTAAACTTGGAATTGTGTGAAAATCCACACAAGGAGTTCGTTTTGACTACAACTCCTGGGAGAAAATGGTCTATACAGGACCACGTGATTGCATAGCCCCCGTATAACAATACTCCCGATATTTGATATTTTGATGATTTTAGCCAAAATTTTCAATGGAATTTTCTGAAAATTCACGCAACGAGTTTGTTCTGAGTACTATACCCTCTTGTAGAGAATTGTCTATATCAGTCTACAATATCGTATGGCCCCCATGCAACTGCACCCCCTTTCCCATTCCTTTGAGCGGTATTTTTTCAACGATTTTATACCCTCCACCATTGTACGGAGGATTTTGATGATTTTTGCCACATTATTCACCGGAATTGTTTCAATGTTGGTATTTGAAGTTCGTAATGGATACTACAGCCTATGACATAAAATTGTCTGTGCAGGTCCACATCTTCGTATAGCCTCCATATAAATGTACCGCCCGATATTCGGTATTTGTTGATTTTAGCGACACTATTCACCGGAATTCTTTAAAATTTGGTATTTGATGTTCGTAGTGGATACTACAGCCTATGACCGAAAATTGTCTGTGCAGGTCCACGACCTCCCGATATTCGGTATATTGATGATTTTAGCGACATTTTTCAACGGAATTGTTTAAAATTTGGTATTTGAAATTCGTAAAGGATACTACAGCCTATGACAGGAGATTGTCTGTGCAGGTCCACGTCTTCGTATAGCCCCCATATAACGATACCTCCCGATATTCAATATATGGATGATTTTAGCTACATTAGTCACCGATTTTTTTAATTTCGAATATTGTAATGGCTGAAATTGAATATTGTAATGGCTTATGACGAAAGTTTCCTATGCAGGTCCATGTCGTCGTATATACCCTAATGTAACAACTACATTCGGTATTTTTAAGATTTTAACAGAATTTTTATGGATTTTATTGTTTTTAAGAATTGCCAAATTCGTGCCAAATGGTGGAGGGTATTCACGGTTCGGCCTGGCCGTACTTACAGTTTTTTTTTTTTGAAAAATTTCAATTTAAAATTTCGTCTCGGCTGTTAGATTTCCATAGATTTCAAGACATTTCCAAAGATTTGTGCATTTGTTTGTAACATGAAGAAGGAAGCGAGATAGACCTATAGTTACTTTTGAGGTTATTCACAGAATCACTTTCTGAGTCGAATTACGAACGTCAGTCCGTCCATGTATTCCTGAAAACAAAATGCAGGTCGCATTTATTGTCTGATTAAAATGAAATTTTTCAAACAATATTTGATTGGCCCAATTGAAATTGCTGATAATCGGATCAGCTTTAGATAAAGCTCCCATATATCTTCTATCTTTCCGACTAAATTCAGTCTAGAAGTAAGTAAATCAAATATGTTTCATCGGATTTGGGATTCCCACTTGCGTAGTATGCACTCCAGAAGAATGATATTTGGTACCGGATATCAGACACTGCTCGAAAATACCTCTGTCCAATTTTATCAAGATCGGTTCAGATTAGGATATAGCAACCATATATATCTTCAACCGATTTCGGGTTAATTGTGCAAATAATGGCTAAAATCAGTCCAAATGACCAGAATTTTGACATATCCGACCGAATTCAGACTGGAAGCAAGTACATTAAATTCGGAGAAAATTCGTTCACATATAGCTATAACTCCCACATACAGGGTGAGATGAAAAACTGCAACCAACTTCAGACTGCTGTCATTTCTAAGCCACCCGTCCAACAGATGTTAAAATTATTCCAGTGACAGCTCATTATATTGTTTACAAGCTTACAGAAGCATTTTTGGGAGAATTTTCCAGAAGAAAGTTATTCGTGATGGAATTCAATCGGGATAGTGTGATTTCTTCATATTTGACTGGAAAACCACAAGTGGCTATCGTTAGAGCACTCCAGAATTTTAATGTGATTAAATCTTAATGTGATTTGTGTCTCGTACCATCGCTCGTGATACTGGTAGCGTAGCCCTACATCAAGGAAGTGGACGGAAGAAAACAGCAACATCAGCAGAAATGTTTCGAAACCGCAGACCTTGGACATTTCAACAGGACTCAGCATCTTCGCACTCAGCACGCGCCACCTAAGAATGGTTACAAAATGAGTTTCCTCGCTTCATTTCCAGCGCACAATGGCCACCAAAATCTCCGGATACCAATCCTATGGACTATTGGGTCGGGAGTATTTTGAAAAGCAAGGTTAGCACTAAAAAAATACCAAAGTGTCGAACACCTCAAGCAAGCACTTCGCCGGGAATGGGCCAAAATACAGCAAAGCAGCATTCGGGCAGCGTGTGACGGGTTCATTGGCCGTTTGAAGGCCATAATTCGTGCCAAAGGTGACCAATTCGAACAAATCTAAACTTATTCTAAAGTTTGATGCTATTTGCTTTCTTTCAATAAAATTAAAAAAAAAAATGTAAAAAATATGACGTTTGACTTTGTTACAGTTTTTTTTTATCTCATCCTGTACATCTGTCGGCAAAACCGACTGATATTTTTTAACTTGTTTTTTTTTTAATAGTCCAATTTTGTATCCCAAGGAATTTTTGTTTCTACGCCAAAGTTTTTCAGATCCACAGAAACTTTTTGCCAATCGATTTAAATTATATATTTATAAAGGTTTTATTTTCTCATGGCGGAGGAAAGTTTCCCTTTGGTTTACGTTTTTACATGTTTATTTATTTAATATTAGTTATTTATTTATTTAATTTATTTATTTATTTTTATTTATTTATTTTTTTTTTTAAATGAAATGTTCCAGAAATCTTCCATTCGAGATTATCTCTCATTTTTGACATATATATTTATGGACATTGCTCGCAGTTCACCCAATTTCTATGTTTTATTGTATTTTGAGTTATCAGCAAAAGTTTAAAGTCCCATATCCATATGTTCATGACTTTCTCTTGTCCCCTCACAAGAATTCATTATCCTCTAGCACGTATGATTTATGCCAAACTAACTATCTTGATCAAATGATTTCATACGCCATGTGGTACCCTTATCAGAGGAAAAGCCAAAAACAGCTCGGTGTGTTGAGTTATCAGCGATGGCTTCCCATTTCTCATCTTCTTCACATTTCTTAAAATTTCATGTGCAAACATTTCGATAAACGTCCCGTTCTCAGTTCATATATCATAAATTTCAGGGATTTTAAGTGTTCACCTTGCGTCATTCACATGAACACAGACGCATATGTGAATGAGTACGTGTGTGTGTGCAAATGAATACTCGTGTGTTAAATGAATTCGGTTTCATCTCTCATCTCATCTCATCTCCACACACATACCACACGTACATAAATCAGAATATCTTTCAATGACAGTGACTCAATTCTTTGGGTTTTTCATATAAATTAAAACGTGCCTTCGTTTGTGGCGCAACAACAGCAGCAACAACAAAAGAGTCATTGTTGGTGCTGATGATGACGGCGACGATGCTGCCGCTTCAGAGAATTTTTACCTCAGTGCCACTCTTTACACACCTTCATTGAGTAATGCAAACATTAACACGCCCGTTCTACTTAAATAAACAAATAAACATCATACCATACAACCAGCCAACCAACCAGCCAGCCATCCGTTCGAACAACCAAACGATACGACGCAACGCACAGAGCTACGCACTTACGGTGCGTTCGCAGCTAGATTCCTTTGATTGACATTTTTACGCTTCACATATAAAAGTTATGCTTGCTGCTATTGCTGCTGTTGTTGTTGTTCGGTGGTAAAAGTGGTTTTTTGTCGCCACAGTATGAGTGTGCGTGCTTGTGTGTTTGTGTGCGTGTACATTTGTAGATGTTATGGTTTTATTGTGACATTACTTGAAAGGGCGTTGGCCATGGCCATGGACGTCGTCGACACTATTCCTTTTGTTTTGTTGGTCCTTTATGGTTTGGTTTCGCTTTGTGGTATGGCTGGATGGCAAAAAACAAAAAAAAAAAAATAGAAAATAATAGAAGAAGACCATGGCGTTTGTTGTTGTTGTTGCTGTTGCAGCTCTTGTTGGTATGCGTTGAAATAGAATTATTTATTTATGGTTGAAGACGACAGCTGGTTGTTTGGAAATGTTGAAACTGTCGTTAAATGATGCCTCTTTTCAAATTGTCGCCACATCAAATGCCTTGACAGCAATTGTTGTACAGCGGCTGTCGTTGTTGTTGTTGTTGCACCACCATCTTTGCCACTGGCATTGTTAGAACGGTAATTGTTGTTGTCGCTATTGTAATTGCAAAGATAGTTGAATGGCTACAACATTTGCCTTGGCTCACCCAGCTGCCAAATACAATTGTTATCCTTATCCGGTTTGTGGCTGTAATTTTCTGGCTTCTGTTTAATTGGAAGGCATATGGTAATGGTAATATCGGAATGTCATGCAATTTAAATGGATGGGTCTCTATGTGGATGGACTACATCTTAGGTATTTTATCCATCTATCTACAGGGTTGCCCATATTCGACGGACCCATCTGGCAACGCCATAACTTTTGACAGAGATGTCACATCGCTTAATGACATACCGCGTGTGAAGCGTCAGTCCAAGCAGATTTTTACCATGAAATAGTTGAAATTTATATTCAACAGAAGAAGTCAATTGTGAAAAAAAATGTGAGAAGTGCGCCTTCTAAGAACACCATTAAGCGTTTATATGAAAAATTTTCCACTGGTAAGGCTCTTTCTAATCCCAAGAGGCCATATAAAAGTCGACCAAGGCGATCGGCCGAGAATATCGCTGCCGTACGAGCCAGTGTTGAGAGGTCCCCAAGAACATCCCAAAAATGCCATTCTCAGCAGTTGGACATTCAATTGACGCAAAGAATGTTACCTGCGGACAAGCCTCGTCGATTGGAATGGACCCAAAGGGCCCAAAGGTCCGTCGAATATGGACAACCCTGTATATTGATAAAAGAGTAAAGTAATTGACCGACTGATTGAGTGACTTAACGATTCCTCAACGCCCAGATGAAACGGCTGAAGCTAGAACTGTGAATTTTTAAATTGGGGTCACTCTTGGTCCGACAGGGGTGAAATTAGGCTGTTTGTTTGGAAATTCTTACTAGAAAGGAACATTTTAATGCTTTTAATATACAAAATATGGTATCCCTTGTTTTTGAGGAAGCAGTACAGCGCAGAACTCTTAAATTTGGAATGAGGGTCACTGATGGGGTGTATGATAGATGGACGAAAGGGTTCTTGAAAATTCGCACTATAAGTGTACGTAGAGTGATAAAATGTACTAAGGTTTAAACTTGAAATTTGGAATGCAAATCAAGGTAGAGGAGTGAAATCGATGTAAGGCGATAATTTTGGAAGTGTGTACTCATGTATACGCAAAGTACTAAACGGTACTAAATTTAGTACAATTTGAATTTGGAGGAACGGATGGAGCTGGAATCCTGAAATTTGATATTAAATTATTGGCGGAGAGTAGGATTGGGATATGATGGAATTTTTCGGAATTATTACTAATCTGCACGAAAAGTACTAAAAAGGTTTAAACTTGAAATTTGGAATGTAAATCAAGGTTGAGGAGTGAAATCGATGTAAGGCGATAATTTTGGAAGTGTGTACTCATGTATACGCAAAGTACTAAACGGTACTAAATTTAGTGCAATTTGAATTTGGAGTAACAGATGGAGCTGGAGTACTGAAATTTGAAATTAACATAATTGGCGGAGAGCTATATTAGGATTTGGAGTAAGATTTCGAAATTTATACTTTTGTGCACGAAAAGTACTAAATGGTAATAAAATTTGGTACATTTTAAATTTTGGGAGAACCAATGAAGTTGGAATCTTGAAGTTTGCATTATAGGACTGAAGTATGTAGGTTGTTTTGGAAATTCGTACTGATGTTACTAAAATTGAACTAAATTTGGTGCAATTAAAATTTTGCTTAAACCTGAAATTTAAAAAAATATGATTTCTATTGGACTGTATGACAATTTGTAAGATTGGGATATGTAAGTAGTTTTGGGAAGCCATTACTGATAACTCAACACACCGAGCTGTTTTTGGCTTTTTCTCTGATAAGGGTACCACATGGCGTATGAAATCATTTGATCAAGATAGTTAGTTTGGCATAAATCATACGTGCCAGGGGATAATGAATTCTTGTGGGGGACAGGAGAAAATCATGAACATATGGATATGGGACTTTTAACTTTTGCTGATAACTCAGAATACAATAAAACAAAGAAATTGGGTGAACTTCGAGCAATGCCCATGAATATATGTCAAAAATGGGAGATAATCTAGAATGGAAAATTTCTCAAACATTTCATTTCAAAAAATTATAATAATAATAAATAAATAAATAAATAAAATAAATAAATAAACAAGTAAAGACGTGTATAGATCGACCAGGCCAAACTTTTCATATCATCCACCATGAGAAAATAAAAAAAAGTTTCTGTAGATCTGAAAGACTTTGGCGTAGAAACAAAAATTCCTTGGGATATTGGGATACAAAATCAGACTATTAAAAAAAATAAAAACAAGTTAAACAATATCAGTCGGTTTTGCCGACAGATGCACAGGGATAGATAAAAGAAAATTGCAACAAAGTCAAACGCCATAATTTTTATATATTTTTTTAAACTTTATTGAAAGAAGCAAAAAATGTCCGAAAAATAGCATCAAATTTTAGAATAAATTTAGATTTGTTCAAATTGGTCACCTTTGGCACGAATTATAGCCTTCAAACGGCCAATGAAACTGTCACACGATGCCCGAATGTTGCTCTGTGGTATTTTGGTCCATTCCCGGCGAAGCGATTGCTGGAGGTGATCTACACTTTGGTGTTTTTTAGTGCCAACGTTGCTTTTCAAAATACTCCAGACACAATAGTCCAACGGATTGGTATCCGGAGATTTTGGTGGCCATCGTGCGCTGGAAATTAAGCGAGGAACCTCATTTTGTACGCATTCTTGGGTGGCGCGTCCTGAGTGCGATGGTGCTGAGTCCTGTTGGAATGTCCAAGGTCTGCGGCCTAAATGTTTGTGTGCCCAGGTCTTAAATACATCCTCCAGAATATTCGGCGTTAATTCCGATGTCACAGTCGATTAATACGTGCGGGGAGCGAATATCGGCTGTTATGGCGGCCCACACCATCACCATGGCCAGCGCTTGAGTTCTGGTTGCCATCGGAAGGTGCACATTTTCAGCTGACCTCTTTGGCTAGTAAACACGATCATTTTTTTTGTTTACAAACTGCTGGACAACGAATGTTTTCTCATCAGAGAAAACTACATTCGGCAGTTCACAACTTTCAGCCATGCCAACTCTTTAGCTCTTTTTAGTCTATTTTCTTTCTTGCACTTTTTGGGAATTTCAATGGCTTTACCCCGAGCTCATTTTTCAATATTTGCCGAATGGAATATTGCGATATGTTCAGCTCACGAGCCATTTTTCGGCCACGGCGAAGTGGGCTTCGATCAAGTCGCTTCTTTACTTTTCGAACCATTTCTTCTGATGTTGCTATTTTCTTCGGCCCACTTCCTTGATGTCGGGCTACGCTACTAGTATCACGGTAATAGGCGATGGTACGAGACACCAAAGATTTATTCACATTTAAATCCTGGAGTGCTTTAACGATAGCCACTTGTGGTTTTCCAGCCAAATATTAAGAAATCACACTAACACGCTTGTATTCCATCACGAATAACTTTTTTCTGGATTGAAGCTGGAATTTTGAATTTTTGTACTGGGGCCCCTGTTGGCGGTAGGTAGTTTTCGAAATGTTTACTACAATTACGGGAAAAGTACTAAATAGTAATATGTTTGGTACAATTTGGTATTGGGTGACAGATTATGTTTGAAGTGTGAAAGCTGGTATTTGGGTTGCAGTTCATGTGTAACCGGGACTATGGAGGTAGTTTCGGAAATGCTTCCTATATTTGTTCGAAATGTACTAAATGTTACATAGTTTTGGTATTGGGTGAAGTGATATGGCTGGAATCCTCAAATTTGATATTGAGGTCTCTGTTGATATCTGGATCTGAGGTGTGGAGATGGTTTTGAAAGTATGTACTTAAGATGTAGGAAAAGTATTAAATAGTACTAAATTTGAAATTGGGTCAAGGAATTGAGCTGAAATTTTATATAGACCTCTACCCATAAAAGACATGTAAGAGCTCTTTTATCCATGGAAGACCAATGAGAGTTCATCTACACATATAAGACCTTTAAGAGGTCATGTATCCACAGAATGCCTGCAAGAGGTCTTCTATCCACTGTAAACGTGTAAGAGGTCTTCCATTCATAGAAGACCTGTAAGAGTTTTTCTACCAATAAAATATTATTTTTCCCATAAACAGAAGACCTGTAAAAGGTCTTCTTTTCACAGAAGATGAGAGGTCTTCTATCCATAGAAGACCTGTGAGATGTCTTATATTAATCGAGGACCTATAAAAGGTCCACTACCCATAAAGGACTTGTACGAGTTTCTTTAATTCCCCGAAGACCTGCTGGAGGTCTTCTTTCCACATAAGATCTGTTAGAGTTATTTTAACCCATATACAATCTTTAATAGGTCTTCTACAAATAAAAACCCTTCACGAGATTTTCTATCTACAGAAGACATGCAACAGGTCTTCTAATCATGGAAAATCCGTACCATATTCCCTCTGAATGTTTCTTCCCCTTTCAACCACCCCATAATCATGCATTATTCTGGCTTGGAGGGGGTAGGCCCTCCAAATATAAAAAAAAATACTATATCAACAAATACCATAATTTATATATTTAATTAAACGTCCAAATTCCGTGGTAATTGAAATGTTTCGAATACTTCAAATCTCTTCTTTTAAATTCCTCACACATTCCAAGGCGCCTGCCTTTTTTTAAACGAATATTATTATATCTATGGAAATCTCAAGGAAAATATTTTTCCATCAACAAAAAAGGGCGATGATTGAAACTTTTTCCATTAATCAAAATATTTTTCAAAAGAAAATCGTTGTCAAATATTTAACAAGTTTAACAGATATGTTGAAATGGCAAAGTTCGAGGGCCAGGGGAAGATGGATGAACTGTAGGCAGTATTTGCTAGACACCCAACAACAGCAGCAACAACAACAGTAATAGCGATAGCGAATGATTGTTGAAGCTTCCAAGTGATTTGGAAAATTTACAAAATAAATTGACTAGAGGGCATATTTAAATAAGTTATTACCGAGAAACGCCAGAGTTCAATAGATTGGTTGGGTGGTGTGAAGGGAAGCAAAAAATTAAAAAAAAGATTTCCAATGCGATTAAAATTTAAAATAATTTTTTTTGTGTAAGATTTAAAAATGGGTTTGGAAATATTGTATTTTATATAAAATTTTGTTAAAAACTAACGATATATATGTAGGCTTAAGTAGATACGTTCCAAAGGCTGTAAATATGGGAATACTTTTTGAACTAGCACTTATTATGTGAGTGATCCGTTGGATCACTTGTATTACGGCCCTAAGAGGTGCATTATTGACTTTTTGCCAAATTTCTGTTAATACAAATCATTAGCATAGGTCCTAGAAGGACTTATGAAGTAGTTTTATAACCAAATGGGGAAATTGGGGAAGTTTAAAAGACATGTCCTCTAGAAATACCAGTGTGCAAAAAATATCCAATAATTTGTCAAGCTTTGCGCTAAAATATATTTTCCCATATCTTCTATTTGAGTAGCTAGAGTGCCTATTTTTAAAGAATTAAAGATTAGAACTTCTTTTTTCGTAAATAATGTCAATTTGCAGAGAATCTTAGATTAAGAGAGCTTAGAAAGGCCCATTTGTATTGTGGTCCTGGGGGCGTATGGTTGATTTTATCCACATGCCTGTTCATATAAATGATTTGTAGAGGCTCTCACATGCCTTTTCAAGTAGTTTTGTAAAAATTGGGGACATATTTATGGCCATGTTCTCTAGAAAATCCAATGCGCAAAAATATCCAATAATTTGTCGAGTTTTGCGCTAACATTCAATTGGCCATAGCATGGCATTTAATTAGCTGGAGTACCTAATTTTTTGTACAATTAAATATTGGATTTCCCGCTTTCAGATTTATGTCAAATAATAGAAAATATTAAGCTGCGAGGGCTTACACAGCCCCTAGAATGCGATCACAATTTGTGTTCCTTGGGATCACTTGTAATACGGCCCTGAGGGCGTATTATTGATTTTATTTTAATTGCTGTTAATAAAAATCATGGGAGTAGGTGCTTTAGGGCCTTATCAAGCAGTTTTATTAAGAAATAGGGAAATTGAGGATATATTGATGGTCATGTCCTTTAGAAATACCAGTGCGTAAAAAATATCCAATAATTTGTCAAGTTTTGCGCTAGAATATATTTTGCCATATCTTTTTTTTATTAGCTAGAATACCTATTTTTTATAGAATTAAAGATTAGAACTTCTTTTTTCGAAAATAATGCCAATTTGCAGAGAATCTTTGATTAAGAGAGCTTAGAAATGCGATCGCAACTTGTCCTTCCTTCTGATCATTTTCATTACGACCCTTTGGGCGTATGATTGATTTTATTCAATTTTATGGTAATAAAAATCATTAGTAGAGGTTGGTTATCCAGTAGCTTTATAGCTCCAACGGAGCTTCATCTCTTGTTGTCCGTCACATAGCTCAAACATTGGTACAGCCGAAGGAGCTCCGATACATCTGCGAAAGCCTAGGCATCGAACATACCTTCAACCAAACTTGATCGAGTCCCAATCGATCTCAGAATTCCTGGATATCAGCATTTGGATCACTACCAGAATCATAATTCCTGATCTTCCTTGCTAGTCAACATCCACCCACGAGTATCCGATCACTTTTGAATCGTCGGCTATTCACACTTAACATCAACCACCAGACTATAAGTACATTTTAAATTTTTTTCTAAATTAACGACTGCTAATAGTTCTTTAAAGAACCCTTTTAAATGTTCACGATGCTTAATGGGGTTGAAAAAATCATTTCAAAGTCTATAATTCCTGGTAGACTTTGGAAAAATATGGAAAAATCCAGGAATCTTAAGAGGTCTTGAAGATTCTTTTAAAGAATTTTCGAAATCTTTCCTTCCGTTTTTGAATATTTGTTGATAGTTATGGATTTTTAAAATAATTTTCTAAAGATGTATTTGCAGTCGTGCATTTTTTAAATAATTCTCTAAAGATTTATTGACATTCGTGGATTTAAAAAGAATGCTATAATATATAATGAAATAATTCTCTGAAGATGTATTGCCAGCCGTGGATTTTGGATTTGGATTTTGGATTATTGGCTGTCATGGACTTTTAAAACAATTTTCTCAAGGTGTATTGGCAGTCGTGGATTTTTAAAATTATTTTCTAAAGGTTTATTGGCAGTCGTGGATTTTATTAATAATTTTTCTGAGGGTTTATTGGCATTTGTGGATTTTAAAAATAATTTTCTGATTATTGGCGATAGTGGGTTTTTAAAATAATTTTCTTCAGGTTTATTGGGAGTTTAAAAAAAAAATCCTGAAGTTTTGTTTGAAGTCGTGGATTTTTAAAATAATTTTCTGAAGGTTTATTGGCAGTCGTGGATTTTAAAAATAATTTTCTGAATATTTATTGGAAGTCGTGGATTTTTAAAATATTTTTTCTGAAGGTTTATAGGCAGTCGTGGATTTTTAAAATATTTTTTCTGAAGGTTTATAGGCAGTCGTGGATTTTTTAAATAATTTTTCTGAAGGTTTACTGGCAGTCGTGGATTTTTAAAATTATTTTCTAAGAGTTTATTGGCGGTCGTGGATTTTTAAAATAATTTTCTGAAGGTTTATTGACAGTCGTGAGTTTTTAAAATAAATTTTAAAAGTTTATCGGCGGTCGTGGATTTTTAAAATAATATTCTGAAGGTTTATTGGCAGTAGTGGATTTTAAAAATATTTTTTTCTGAATGTTTATAGGCAGTCGTGGATTTTTAAAATTATTTTCTAAAGGTTTATTGGCATTTGTAGATTTTTTAAATAATTTTTCTGAGGGTTTATTGGCATTTGTGGATTTTAAAAATAATTTTCTGATTATTGGCGATCGTGGGTTTTTAAAATATTTTTCTTCAGGTTTATTGGGAGTTTAAAAAAAAATTCCTGAAATTTTGTTTGAAGTCGTGGATTTTTAAAATAATTTTCTGAAGGTTTATTGGCAGTCGTGGATTTTAAAAATAATTTTCTGAAGGTTTATTGGCAGTCGTGGATTTTAAAAACAATTTTCTGAATATTTATTGCAAGCCGTGGATTTTTAAAATAATTTTATGAAGGTTTACTGACAGTCGTGGATTTTAAAAATAAATTTTTAATAGTTTATTGACAGTCGTAAATTTAAAAAAAAAAATTAAAGGTTTATCGGCAGTCGTGGATTTTAAAAATAAATTTTTAAAGGTTTATTGACAGTCGTGGATTTTTAAAATAATTTTCTGAAGGTTTATTGGCAGTAGTGGATTTTTAAAAAGATTTTTTCTGAAGGTTTATCGGCAGTCGTGGATTTTTAAAAAGATTTTCTGAAGGATTATTGCCAGTCGTGGACTGGAAAATTGCTGAAGGTTTATCGTCAGTCGTGGATTTTTAAAAATATTTTCAGAAGAACTATTGCCAGTCGTAGACTTTTGAAAACATTGCTGAAGGTTTATCGTCAGTCGTGGATTTTTAAAAATATTTTCAGAAGAACTATTGCCAGTCGTAGACTTTTAAAAACTTTGCTGAAGGTATAAGTGGCAGCCGTGAATTAAAAAAAATGTTTATAGTCTGTTAGTAATAATGCAATTTTGTAGAATTTTTTAAGGTCAATTAAGAGCCACGGATATTAAAGAAGGCTTTTCAGGGCCTATTAAAGGTCTGTTAAGGTTAAAGAATTGTTTTTTCATTTCCAACTCTTGAAAAAACATTTTAAAGAGCCCATGACTCTTTATGGGCACTGTAAAAAACAAATTAAAAAATCCGCTATGGGGTTTGAAGAATATTTCGAAAAAAATATTTTTTTATGAAAAATTCACTACTTCTTGTTAATATATGTAAGAAATAACCACGAAAATTGATGGGTTGTGAAAAGTATTTTTAGAAAATTCACCATTTATTGTGGGCGCCAAAAAATATTTTTTTAAAAACTTCCGGGATTCTTATGGGGTTTATTTTTTTAATTTTTCGACTCTTTTTAGGTTTTAACAAATATTTTTAAATAATGCTCAGTTCTAAATAATATTTGAAAAATATCAAAGAAAAAGTACAAAAAATTACTAGCTTTGAAAAATATTTAAAAAAAAATCCATAAAACTTGATTTTCGAATTAATTTATTATTATTTTTTTTCAAATTACGAATCCTATGCAAAAATGTTTTTAACAAATCCAGGTCTCCTTAGGGGCTACGAAAAATATTTTTAAAAACTTCGGGCATTCTAATTGGTTCTACTTTTTTTAGTTTTTCAACTTTTTATAGGTATTGTAAAATTATTTTTAAATTAACCAAGACTATTTATAGGCTTAAAAAATATTTTTTAAAAAATGCACCTAAAGGGTTTTGAAAATTATAAGTGAAAAATACAAAAGAAAATACTAACTCTGAAAAATATTACAAAAACAATGAAACTTCATGGGAATTAAAAAAGGTTTAAAAATCCTCTGCTCCTTTTCCAATTTTATTTATTTAATTACTATTTTTATTTTTTTTTTTTTTTTGTTCAATTTACTTATCCTATGCAAAAAAGTATTTTTTTAATACAGGCTTTCTTTTTCGTTTCTTAATTTACGATTTATTATAGGAATTTTTTTTGAAAAATTAAGGCTCCTAATGGGTTTTAATATTTTTAAGAAATCTTTGAATCCTTATTGGCAGCGAAAAATATTGTTAAAAAATCCTAGAATTTTTGGGCTTAAAAGATTAAATGCTCAAAAAGATCATCGCTAGTTTCCACCACGAAACTTGTTTATATGTTCACTGAAAATCTCAGGAAGAGCTTTTCGACTTTTGAAATCTATTAAAAACATACACACTAATTAATTTCTATTTACACACAAAAATAACTTTTCCTCAATGCACCTCAAGCGGTAAAACAATATTTTTGTTTCCGTTTAAAAAAAAAAATTGCGTGTAAACAAACTTATTTATTTTAAGCCCGATTTAATGAAAATTACATTTCAACTTTTTTTTCTTCCCAAAAAAATGCTATTCTGTTTTGATAGCATTCCGTATTTATATCTCATTAAAAATACAAGTTTACTAAGCAAATAATGATTATCCAATGTTGACCCAGTTACGGCAGGACGATGGATCGAAAAAAAAAAACCCTGTGCGTGGCATCTGTTAACACAACAAACCCAGACACAAACTTGAATTTTAAAAAAGATTAAAACGTAAAGAATGCCGAAAGAAAGAACGTTGCGTTTAAACACAATTCAAATGGATTCAAGCCCACGGGGCAATGGTTATGTGACACAATTGTCGGTGTCCACAGTTCTGTCGTTTTCCTTTGTCATTTCATTAATGGCTAATGAAGTCAATGACAAAAATTTCCCAGAAGATATTGCTTAAGGCCAACGATGATTGAGACGGTATAACGACTTAAGTAACTGGAATAAAATAAGAAGAAATACCCTTGGGGTATCCAGGACGCGAAACGGGAGTGGTAGAAGAGACAAGGTTAGAAACACCTGACTGTTGAATGGCGAAGCGAATTGGTAATTTTTTAACAGTTTTAGGAGAAATATTTGAAACATAAGAAGACTGAATGTCTGTTAGGAAAAAATTATGGCAATGGCAACAATTGGTAAAGGATGGGGTATCTAACAGAAGTGAAAATTAGCACTTTACCTGTAGTATGGATACGAGTGTTCTTTTCTATTTCAAATTAAAGACTAAATTTTATTTCATGAAAATATTTTTGTTGACATTTTATACAAAGGTATAATTCTTAGCCTACTTGATGTTTATTATATTTTATAAGCACAGTTTATTTTATACTGAGTGCCACCACAATACTCCTTCCCCAGTGACAACGTTAGGTATTTATTCGTACAGTTCTTCCAGATGGAAGAGTTCGAGTGTGAATATCAGGTAGAACTGTAAGTGGTGGTGATTCTTCCGCTGGAATGTCATCTTTTAAGATTGAAGCTGGTTTGAGGCGATCAACTGATATTGTTTTTTGCTTTCCATTTACATCGACCAAAAATGTTTTCTCTCCTTTCGATACAACGGGGAATGGTCCGGTGTAGGGAGGTTGCAATGCCGGTCGTACAACATCATTTCTGATGAAAACAAATTTTGCAAGTTTTAATGCTTCCGGTTCATAAACTTTGGAAGTACCATGACGGTTTACCTCTGTTGCTTGACTTTACTCATATCAGCCTTAAATTGCAGAACCCAATCGGAAGTTACTTTCGTAGTTTTTGATTCTGTAAAAAATTCTCCAGGCAACGTTAACTCCATGCCATAAACTGAAGCTGCAGGTGAAACGTTCAAATCGTGGTTAATAGATGCACGTAGTCCTAGCATTACAATTGGTAAGACTTCAGACCAATGCTCTTTCTCGTGACACATTATAGATGATTTAAGGGTCCGATGCCAACGTTCAATTTGACCATTGCATTGAGGATGGTAAGGAGTAGTGTGAGTGACTCGAACTCCTATCAATTTTGAAAATTCTCTAAACAATGCGGATTCAAACTGTCGTCCTTGATCTGTCACTACTTGAGAAGGCACTCCAAATCTTGATATCCATCCACTAAGAAATGCTTTTGCAACAGATTCAGCTGTGATATCTTGCAGTGGAAAAGCCTCGGGCCATCGGGTGAATCTGTCAATACACGTTAGACAGTACCTATACCCTTCCGACGGTGGAAGTGGTCCAATTATATCGATGCTTACTACTTTAAATCGCTCGCCTGGAATTGGGAATTGCCTAACAGCACTTTTCACGTGGCGTACAACCTTGACTTGCTGACACTTTAAGCATGATTTAGCCCAAGTTGAAATTTCTTTTCGCATATTCGGCCATACAAACCTATCCGATATCATCTTAATTGAAGATTTTGCGCCGGGATGTGATATGTTGTGTATCATGTCAAATACTTGCTTTCGGAAAGGAGATGTGATGTACGGTCTTGCTTTAGATGTTGACACATCACATACGATTTCTTTTTTCGACGTTGGAATTTCAAGAGATTTCAGTTCCAAATTTGATGGTTTTTCGTGTGCAAGCAAAGATTTAAGTTCTTCGTCTTTCGTTTGATCTTCGGCTAGTTCTGAATAATTCAAAGAAGATGGGAACGATATCGTGTTGACACGAGACAATGCATCTGCAGTTGTATTTTGTTTTTCAGGTACATGACGAATGTCTACCGTATGCTGTCCAATAAAATCTAAGTGACGAAGTTGGCGAGGAGATGCTTTATCGTGACGTTGATTAAAAGCAAACGTAAGCGGTTTATGATCTGTGTATATGCAAAACTGACGTCCTTCAAGAAAATGTTGGAAATACTTCAATCCTGAGTATGCCGCCAAAAGTTCGCGATCATAAGCACTATACCGTGTTTGTGTCTCTGACAACTTCTTTGAGTAGAATCCGAGTGGTTTCCATTCACCATCAATTAGTTGTTGGAGGACAGCTCCCATACCTGTATCTGACGCGACTACCCATAAAGATGTCTCGGCGGATTCAATAGGATATGCCAAAAGTGCAGCGTTCGAAAGTTGGGTTTTGCATTCTTCAAATGATTTACGTAATTCTGGAGTCCAAACTATTGGCGTTTTGTCGTTCTTCTTTTGACGGGTTTTTAGGGCATTTAGCGTTGCTTGAGCTTGGGCGGCTCTCGGAATAAAACGTCGATAAAAATTGATCATTCCCAAGAATCGGCTCAATTCATTGACAGTTTGGGGCAATTTGTACTGAAGGATTGCAGAAACACGTTCTGGACATGGAGTAAGGCCGTCTTGTTTCACACAGTATCCCAGAAATTCCAGAGAGTTCTTGCCAAATTCGCATTTTTCACTGTTGATGGTTATGCCATATTCTTGCAGTCGAGAGAATATTTGCCGGAGATGATTTTCGTGCTCTTCTTCATTTTCAGACGCTACGAGTATGTCATCGATGTAGGCAAAACAGAAGTCAAGTCCTCGTAAAACCTCATCAATAAAGCGTTGGAATGTTTGCGCAGCGTTCGTAAGACCAAATGGCATGCGCGTGAACTCAAACAATCCAAATGGCGTAATTATAGCTGTCTTTGAGATATCTTCTTCTGCCACAGGAATCTGAAAGTATGCTTTTTCCAAATCAATTTTTGAAAATACTTTCTTACCAGCCAGCATATATCCAAAATTCTGGATATGCGCTACGGGGTAACGATCGGGTACGGTTATCTTATTAAGAGAACGATAATCTCCACAGGGGCGCCACAACCCGTCACCTTTTGGTACCATGTGTAACGGACTCGCCCAAGAACTTTTTGATGGTCTGCAAATTCCTAACTGCATCATATATTCGAATTCATCTCTTGCGACTTTGAGTTTTTCTGGAGATAATCTTCGCGCCTTGACGGAAACTACTGGTCCATTTGTATCAGTATGGTGTGTTATTGGATGTTTAACTGGAGGCAATTTAATATTGGGTGTCGTGACGGCGACAAATTCGGAAATAATTGACTTATATCTTCCTGGGGCATCTGAAACTACCTTCAATGTCAAATTCTGATCAAGGGAGCAATAACCAGGCACTTTAAGGTTCGTCGTTGAATCTATTAGTTGATTATTTTTAACATCCACAAGAAGACCAAAATGTTTCAGAAAGTCTGATCCAATTATTGGCTGTGCGACATCAGCAACAATTAAAGACCAGAGAAATTTGCGTCGCAGACCAATATTGCAATTTACAATTTTCGTCCCATATGTTCGTATTTTTGTACTGTTTGCTGCATACAATACAAATGATTTAGGTGGACTTTTCTTCTCTTCAGCCGTTGGTGGTAAAACTGAAATGTCGGCTCCAGTATCTATAAGGTACCTGTACTTCGATTGTTTATCTTGAATGAACAGGCGACTTATCTGTAGGCCACACTCATCCGTCACCGTAGATGAGGTGCCTAATTGTTTTCCGCTGCTTTGAAGGAACAGGGTGACCGACATTTTGTAGCCTTCTTACCAAACTTGTAATGGTACCAGCAAACAGATGATCTTGCTCGTGAATTGCTTCTTGAACAACGATAATTAGGGTTGTTTCTTTGTTCACCTTTTATTGACAGACTATCAATCTTTGATAACAACTCGGATAGTTGCCTTTCGAGAGATTGCAATCGGTTATTGTCGCTTGTTGAAACCGCATTTAATACCCCAGAAGCATCCGATTGGTTTTTTTTTTGGTTTTAAGCAACTCTTCAGACACTTTTCCACAAGCCAATTCTCGCATTTCTCTCAGCATTCCAGAAGGCTTATTGTCACCAATGCACACGTTTTCCAATAGCTGCCGTAGTCTCTTTTCTTCGGATTCCATAAATTCGTTCAGCAATGTCTTCTTAAGCGTATCATATTTCCCATTCGCTGGAGGATTCTCTAAAACATGGCTCACATGGCTTAGGATGTTGCTTTCCATGGACCCAACTAGCGTGTGGAACTTTGTTTCATCGGAAGAAATTCCTGCTGTTACGAATTGAGATTCCAATTGAATAAACCACAGCCTTGGATTTTGTCGCCAAAATGGTGGAACACATAAAGCAACACGGGATATTTCCATTGAATTGTTTTCGGTTGTCATGTTTGAGATTTGTTATTTTCTTTCGTTCGGGGTCACCAATGTAGTATGGATACGAGTGTTCTTTTCTATTTCAAATTAAAGACTAAATTTTATTTCATGAAAATATTTTTGTTGACATTTTATACAAAGGTATAATTCTTAGCCTACTTGATGTTTATTATATTTTATAAGCACAGTTTATTTTATACTGAGTGCCACCACATACCTAAACCCTTTCCAATCAGAATTTCTAAAAACATTCTGCGCACGGTATCGTGATTTCGTGTAAACTTTGGTCAAAAATGAAGGAAATCAACTTAAATGTATGAAAAAATAAAAGATATTCCTAAAGACTATAGAAGTCTTGAGCCCAACAATGGGCTACATAAGAAAATCTTACGTCAGTGTATTTTTAAAATATTCAGAATTTAATCCAAACCAGTAAGGAAAGCTCAAAAGTCGGGCGGGGCCGACTATATGATACCCTACACCACTATGCATATTTAGTAGAGCTCTGGTAAAAAGGTTTATACAGGGCATTTCAGAGCTCTATGAGATATTTGGTACAAAATCAAAATCTATCTAATTCTATCGTGCATTTTACGAACTATAGCTATATCTGAACCGATTTTCACCAAGTTTGATGTATTTGATTCTAGGCTGAATTCGGTCAGATTTGCCAAAACCCAGGACATTTGGGCTGATATTGGACATTTGGTGCGCAATCAACACGAAATTGGATGAATATATATATAGGAGGTATATCCAAATCTGAACCGATATTTGTAAAACGGAAAAAGAAGATATTTCTTGGCTGCATCTGATACCAAATATTATTCTTGTATCGTACATTTTTCGAATTTGAGGGACTTAAAGTACAAATCGGATGAAAGGTATATATAGGAGCTATAGCTGTATCCGACCGATTTTCACTAAATTTGATGTACCAATATTAGCCATTTGCTGCACATTTAATCCGAAATCGGATGAAGATATATTTGGGAGCTATAGCTATATCTGAAACGACTTTTACTAAAATTGGTGTCCTTGCTTCTAGGCTGAATTTGGCCAGATATGCTAAAATTCATGCCATTTCGGTTGATATTGGCCATTTGTTGCACAATTAACTCGAAATCGAATGAAGATAAATATGGGTGCTATATCCAAATCTGAACAGATTTTGAGAAAATTAAAAGCGACTACTTTTGGGCTTTATCTGATATCTGGTACCAAATATCATTCCTGTGAAGAGTATGCTATGCTATACTATATCCAAATCTGAACAGATTTTTATAAAATCAAAATCGACTATTTTTGGGCTTTATCTGATATCTGGTACCAAATATCATTCCTGTGAAGAGTATATTACGAATGTAAGGGACTTAAAGAGCAAATCGGATGAAACATATATACGGAGCTAGATCTATATCTGAACCGATTTTTACTAAAATGTGTGTACTTGCTTATATTCTGGTTTCGGTCGGATTTGCCAAAATTCATGCCATTAGGGCTGATATTGGCCATTTGATGCACAATTAACACGAAATCGGATGAAGATATATATGGGAGGCATATCCAAATCGGAACAGATTTTAATAAAATTAAAATCAACTATTTTTGGGCTTTATCTGATAACTGGTACCAAATATCATTTCTGTGGAGTGCATATTACGAATGTGAGGGATTTAAAGACGAAATCGGATGAAACATATATATGGGAGCTATAGCTATATCTGAACCGATTTTTACTAAAATTGGTGTACTTGCTTCTATGCTGGTTTCGGTCGGATTTGCCAAAATTGATGCTATTACGGCCATTTGGTGGTCAATAACCCGAAATCGGATGAAGATATATATGGGAGCTATATCCAAATCTGAACCGATTTCGATAAAATTTAAAACAGCTATTCCTGTGCTCCATCTAATACCTGGTACCAAATATCACGGTTGTGGAGTGAACATTACGAATGTAAGGGACTAAAACACTAAATCGGATGAAACATATATATGGTTGCTATATCTGTATTTGAACCGATTTTCACTAAATTTGATATACTTGCTTCTAGGCTGAATTTGGTCCGATGTACTAAAATTCAGTCCATTTGGACTTTTGTCGGCCATTTGATGCACAATTAACCCGAAATCGGATGAAGATATATATGGGAGCTATATCCAAATCTGAACCGATTTCGATAACATTACAAACAGCTATTTCTGGGCTGTACCTTATATCTGGTACCAAATATTACGGTTGTGGAGTGAACATTACGAATGTAAGGGACTAAAACACTAAATCGGATGAAACATATATATGCTTGCTATATCTATATCTGAACCGATTTTCACTAAATTTGATATACTTGCTTCTAGGCTGAATTTGGTCCGATGTACTAAAATTCAGTCCATTTGGGCTTATATCGGCCATTTGGAGCCCAATTAACCCGAAATCGGATGAAGATATATATGGGAGCTATATCCAAATCTGAACCGATTTTCTCCAAATTTGTTGTATTTACTTTAAGGCTAATCTCGGTCACATGTGCCAAAATTCGGGCCATTTGGGCTGATATTGGCCATTTGGTGGTCAATTAACCCGAAATCGGATGAAGATATATATGGGAGCTATATCCAAATCTGAACCGATTTCGATAAAATTTAAAACAGCTATTTCTGTGCTCCACCTAATACCTGGTACCAAATATCACGGTTGTGGAGTGAACATTACGAATGTAAGGGACTAAAACACTAAATCGGATGAAACATATATATGCTTGCTATATCTATATCTGAACCGATTTTCACTAAATTTGATATACTTGCTTCTAGGCTGAATTTGGTCCGATGTACTAAAATTCAGTCCATTTGGGCTTATATCGGCCATTTGGAGCACAATTAACCCGAAATCGGATGAAGATATATATGGGAGCTATATCCAAATCTGAACCGATTTTCTCCAAATTTGTTGTATTTACTTTAAGGCTAATCTCGGTCACATGTGCCAAAATTCGGGCCATTTGGGCTGATATTGGCCATTTGGTGGTCAATTAACCCGAAATCGGATGAAGATATATATGGGAGCTATATCCAAATCTGAACCGATTTCGATAAAATTTAAAACAGCTATTTCTGTGCTCCACCTAATACCTGGTACCAAATATCACGGTTGTGGAGTGCATAGTAGGAATGTGAGGGACTTAAAGATCAAATCGGATGAAAGATATATATGGGAGCTATAGCTATATCTGAACCGATTTTCTCCAAATTTGATATACTTGCTTCTAGGCCGAACCCGGTTGGGTGTGCCAAAATTCAGGTAATTTGGACTGATAGTGGCTGGGCAGAAGCCTTCAAATTTTGATGGTCATCGGGTAATATTTAGTGGGTGAAATAGGCCACAACATTTGTGTTAAATAAAAGTCAACTTTTCCAGGTCAATTACGTAGATGCTTATAGTAAATATATCGGATATATAGCGAAATATATACAATGTGTATATACAAAGGAAGGGGATGTTAGTTAGAATGCTTATATCTCAAGAATGGCTGGACCGATTTTGACCAATTTTGTCAATTCAGAATACCCTCTTGACATTAAAGAATTAAAATTTAAAAAAATTGCAGAAAAATATGGTAATAATGATGTTAATATAGATTTTGTAGTATTTTATGACTTATTTTATATTTTCATATTTTTTTGTCGCATGCGATTTTTATACCCTACACCACATAGTGGTAAGGGTATTATGTCTTTGTGCATTTGTTTGTAACATGGAGAAGGAAACGAGATAGACCCATAGTTACTTTTGAGAACCTTCATAGAATCACTTTCTGAGTCGATTTATGCATGTCCGTCCGTCTGTCCGTCCGTCCGTCCGTCCGTCCGTCCGTCTGTCCATGTATTCTTGTGAACAAAATGCAGGTCGCATTTATTATCCGATTGAGATGAAATTTTCCAAACAATATTTTTTTGGCCCAAGGACGAACCCTATTGAAATTGGTGAGAATCGGATCAAATTTAGATATAGCTCCCATATATATCTTCATCCGATTTCGGGTTAAATGAGCACCAAATGTCCACTATCAGTCCAAATTACCTGAATTTTGGCACACCCAACCGGGTTCGGCCTAGCAGCAAGTATATCAAATTTGGAGAAAATCGGTTCAGATATAGCTATAGCTCCCATATATATCTTTCATCCGATTTGATCTTTAAGTCCCTCACATTCCTACTATGCACTCCACAACCGTGATATTTGGTACCAGGTATTAGGTGGAGCACAGAAATAGCTGTTTTAAATTGTATCGAAATCGGTTCAGATTTGGATATAGCTCCCATATATATCTTCATCCGATTTCGGGTTAATTGACCACCAAATGGCCAATATCAGCCCAAATGGCCCGAATTTTGGCACATGTGACCGAGATTAGCCTTAAAGTAAATACAACAAATTTGGAGAAAATCGGTTCAGATTTGGATATAGCTCCCATATATATCTTCATCCGATTTCGGGTTAATTGTGCTCCAAATGGCCGATATAAGCCCAAATGGACTGAATTTTAGTACATCGGACCAAATTCAGCCTAGAAGCAAGTATATCAAATTTAGTGAAAATCGGTTCAGATATAGATATAGCAAGCATATATATGTTTCATCCGATTTAGTGTTTTAGTCCCTTACATTCGTAATGTTCACTCCACAACCGTGATATTTGGTACCAGGTATTAGATGGAGCACAGGAATAGCTGTTTTAAATTTTATCGAAATCGGTTCAGATTTGGATATAGCTCCCATATATATCTTCATCCGATTTCGGGTTATTGACCACCAAATGGCCGTAATAGCATCAATTTTGGCAAATCCGACCGAAACCAGCATAGAAGCAAGTACACCAATTTTAGTAAAAATCGGTTCAGATATAGCTATAGCTCCCATATATATGTTTCATCCGATTTCGTCTTTAAATCCCTCACATTCGTAATATGCACTCCACAGAAATGATATTTGGTACCAGTTATCAGATAAAGCCCAAAAATAGTTGATTTTAATTTTATTAAAATCTGTTCCGATTTGGATATGCCTCCCATATATATCTTCATCCGATTTCGTGTTAATTGTGCATCAAATGGCCAATATCAGCCCTAATGGCATGAATTTTGGCAAATCCGACCGAAACCAGAATATAAGCAAGTACACACATTTTAGTAAAAATCGGTTCAGATATAGATCTAGCTCCGTATATATGTTTCATCCGATTTGCTCTTTAAGTCCCTTACATTCGTAATATACTCTTCACAGGAATGATATTTGGTACCAGATATCAGATAAAGCCCAAAAATAGTCGATTTTGATTTTATAAAAATCTGTTCAGATTTGGATATAGTATAGCATAGCATACTCTTCACAGGAATGATATTTGGTACCAGATATCAGATAAAGCCCAAAAGTAGTCGCTTTTAATTTTCTCAAAATCTGTTCAGATTTGGATATAGCACCCATATGTATCTTCATTCGATTTCGAGTTAATTGTGCAACAAATGGCCAATATCAACCGAAATGGCATGAATTTTAGCATATCTGGCCAAATTCAGCCTAGAAGCAAGGACACCAATTTTAGTAAAAGTCGTTTCAGATATAGCTATAGCTCCCAAATATATCTTCATCCGATTTCGGATTAAATGTGCAGCAAATGGCTAATATTGGTACATCAAATTTAGTGAAAATCGGTCGGATACAGCTATAGCTCCTATATATACCTTTCATCCGATTTGTACTTTAAGTCCCTCAAATTCGAAAAATGTACGATACAAGAATAATATTTGGTATCAGATGCAGCCAAGAAATATCTTCTTTTTCCGTTTTACAAATATCGGTTCAGATTTGGATATACCTCCTATAAATATATTCATCCAATTTCGTGTTGATTGCGCACCAAATGTCCAATATCAGCCCAAATGTCCTGGGTTTTGGCAAATCTGACCGAATTCAGCCTAGAATCAAATACATCAAACTTGGTGAAAATCGGTTCAGATATAGCTATAGTTCGTAAATGCACGATAGAATTAGATAGATTTTGATTTTGTACCAAATATCTCATAGAGCTCTGAAATGCCCTGTATAAACCTTTTTACGAGAGCTCTACTAAATATGCATAGTGGTGTAGGGTATCATATAGTCGGCCCCGCCCGACTTTTGAGCTTTCCTTACTGGTTTCAATTTGACTTATAATATTTTGTAATATTTTTCACCTTACAACACAGGTTAGGATTATTATATACAGATTGCAATTATCGTCCGATCCTCACGAAAATTTTCACATTTTAGACCCAGAAGGTCTAGGCCTATTGTTTTCAAAGATATTCGCAATATTTTTAGGGGTTGAAATGGACCAACAAATAAAAATTTTCCTGATTTTTCAGCCGTTAAAAAGGTCACGAATAGAAACCTAAGGACACGAAATCTCGCATGAAATTATAGTTTAGGACATCGGGTGGAATGGACCACTACTTTTTTTTGTAAATAAATACTAACATTACTTACAGGCGATATCCGAAATACACAAAAGGCCAACTTCTGGCTTTTTGATGCTGATTTCGTTGACGAATATAGCCAAATATCGTAGACAAGCAACTCATATAGATGAGTCTAAATTTGAAGATACAGAGGGGCTTCTTATTTTTGGAGATGATCGCAAAATATTTAGGGGTTCAAATGAACCAAAAACAGAAAATATTTCCTGATCACATAATTGAAGCCTATCGACACGACTGAGAAAAGAGTAAAGGACAGGGGAGAATTGCATTATATGGATGACCATTGTATTATATTTAGCTGTAAGATGGACCACAACAACTAACAACACGACGGAGTGCGTAAATATTTTGCAAATGTCCATGGTCAAAATGCTAAGGACAATATCTGGGCAGTACTCTATATCATAAATTCAAAAGCAGAATCTTACAAAATGGACATAAGGGGCTTCTAACATATTGTAGTGTTGTAGGGTATCACATGGTCGGCCCCGCACGACTATAGCCTTTGCTTACTTGTTTTATGATTGTAGCCAAATTTTTCAATGAAATTGTCTGCTAATCCAAAAAAGAGTTACATCTGAGAACCTTATACCCCCAAAAATTATAGCCAATATAGGTCCTATATTCGGTATTTTGATGCTTAAAATTTTCGGCATTTTTATGATTTTAGAAATTATCCAACGGATTTTTTCAAGTCTCGTAGTTGAATATTGTAATGACTTATGACAAAAGTTGTCTATTCAGGTCCACGTCTTTGTTTAGACTCCAATATAACGGCTACATTCGGGATCTTGATTTTTTATTGAAAAAATATTGGGTTTCCCGAGTTCAAAAGTAAACAAAAGGCTCATTTCGCGTTTTATGAGCTTCATGGTTATTCGAAATGTTGGCCCTTTGTTTGGGGGGTTACTTGATAGAGTGTATCGATTTTGTCCATTTTCGCACCGGACCTAGCAAATATTAGAATTTGGATAGTTTGAACAAAATTGGGTGGACTGACTTTGCCCATCTCCGAACACGATCAATTCGCATAATAATCAATTCGACAGACGGACGGACAACTCTAGATCGACACCGAATGATCTGAAACGGATTTGGATCAAAGAAACCTAGGGTCTAAAACCGTTATCTCGTTGAAGCACGTTTTGGTCGTATATATCATTTGATACCCTCTGTACCCAAATGGGTGAAGCGCGCTAAAATTATCGATCAATGGAATTTTAGACCGGTAATTTCAAAAAGTGTCGAAGAGGAGGAATTTGCTCCCTCTGTTCGGGTTACTTTGCGCTGTAAACTTTCAAAACGTCCGCTCATGTGTCTTCAATGTTTAGCTCAACTTCAATGGTATACTGGATATTTCCTGTAATTATTTTATATCTTGCACGGTGTTAATTATGTGACCCGTCCCACTCGATTATAGCCCTTCCTTACTTTTTAGGCCTTTAGTTATATAGAATGTGCCTATGGCACAAATGGCGAAAAGGTAGTGAAGTAGATCGAATTTCTGCCGTTATTATGGAAATTATTTTCAAAGTTTTATTTTTTTTTCACTTGTAAAACAAATCGAAGGTAAATATTAAACTGAGATAAACATTGCCCAACCACACCCATTCACACACTTCTTGTATTGGGATGTACCAAAATACTGGTAATTTGGACTTATATTAGCTATTTGGTACACAATTAATCCGAAATCGGTTTAAGATATATAAGAGCTATATCTAAATCTGATCCGATTATCACCAATATCCATAGGATTCGTCCTTGGGCCAAACAAATATTGTTTAGAAAATTTCATCTCAATCGGATACTTAATGCGACCTGCATTTTGTTCTCAATAACACATGGACGGACGGACTGACATGCATAAATCGACTCAGAAAGTGATTCTATGAACATGCTCAAAAGTAACTATGGGTCTATCTCGCTTCCTTTTCCATGTTACAAACAAATGCACAAAGACGTTATACCCTTTCAACTATGTGGTGTAGGGTATAAAAATGGACTACAAAAATTCCTTGGTGACTCACTTGAGGGTTAACATTTTCGGCCACATTAGTACTCATGCCTAAGACACGAAATATTTACAATGTAAGGATTCCATAGACTTTTTATCCAGAAATTTCAAAAAAAAAAAAAAAAATGGAAAAGGGGAATCTTGCCCCATTAATTATGACTACTTTGCGATTTAAACTTTCAAAACGCCGAAAGACCTGTTTTCTATTTTTTGCTCTACTTCCATAATCCGCTGGATTTTTCCAGTAATTATTTTAATTTCAATTATTATTTCACAGTGTTATAAACCCCAAATTGACCAACATGATCGGTCCCAACCTTGCTTACTTTTTAGGCGTTTGGATATAAAGAAGGTGCCAAGACCACAAAAGGCAAAAAATTAAGCATCACTTCCACAGCGAATGGGTTGAAGTCGGCAGATATTATGACAATTTTTTTACAAGAGGCTATATTAAGTTTGTCATTCCGTTCGTAACTTCTCGAAGTACTCATATCAGACCCAACAAAGTATATATATTCCTCATCAATGTAAAATTCTAAGTCGGTTAAGCCATGTCCGTCTGTCTGTTGCAATCACGCTATCTTTCGAAGCCAATTGAACACACATGTTTATTTTTCCAGTAGGCAGTTTAAGTTCGTGAATGGGCCATGTAGGTCCACGTTATATTATATATATTCGGTATTTTGATAATTTTAGCGACATTATTCTCCGGAATTGTTTCAAATTTGGTATATGAAGTTCGAAATGGATACTACAGCCTAAGACAGAAAAATGTCTGTGCAGGCCCACGTCTTCGTATAGCCCCCATAAAACGGTACCTCCCGATATTCGGTATTTCGATGAATTTAGCGACATTATTCACCGGAATAGTTTCAAATTTAGTATTTGAGGTTCGAAATAGTTACTACAGCCTAAGACAGAAAATTGTCTATGCAGGCCCACGTCTTCGTATGGCCCCCATAAAACGGTGCCTCCCTATATCCGGTATTTTGATTATTTTAGCGTCATTATTCACCGGAATTGTTTCAAATTACGTATTTAGAGCTCGTAATGGGAACTACAGTCTGTAACAGAAAATTGTCTATGCAGGTCCAGGTCTTCGTATAGGCCCCACATACCAGTACCTCCCTATATTCGGTATTTTGACGGGTTTAGGTTCAATACCAACCTATATTGTTGAGACGCGTATTTGAAGTTCGTCACGGATGCAACAGTCTATGGCAGAAAATTGTCTATACTGGTTCAGGTCTTCGCACACCTCCGATATAACGCTACCCCCCATATACGATATTTTCATGATTTTAGCTACATTATTTACCGTTTATTTCAAGTTTCGAATTTGAATATGGCAATGACCTATGACAAACAATGCCTGTGTGGCTCCATGTCGTATAGACACCAATATAACGGCTATATTCGGTATTTTTAAAATTTTAACAGAATTTTTTAAGGATTTTATTTTCTAATTCGTTCCAAATGGTGGAAAGTATTCAAAGTTCGGTCCAGCCGAACTTACTGCTTTTTAACTTGTTTATATTAGAATTTGAACAATTTTTGAGCAATTTGCACTATTTTAATTGTAATTCGAGAATTCTATTTGTAATTCATGACATTTCAATTGATATACTAAGCAAAAACAAGTTTTAGGTACAATTTAAACGAAAAGTGGAAGAAATTAATTAAAAATTTCAAATATGCCGATATTGCCTTTCTGACCTTTCTTTCTCACTGCAAATTATCAAAATTTTGATCTATTTATTGTTTAGTTTTTTATTTTCAAAATCCTTAAAAAATCAAATTATATTTGTTTCTTGCAAATTGTTTAAATTTCTTTTCTTTTTTCTTTAAAGTGTGATTTTTTCTACTCAAATCCTTGTTTATACTCTTCAAACATATACATTCATATCTATACATTTACATAGCAATTTTATTTTTTTACCACTCGATACTTGTAAAACAAATCGAAGGTTAATATTAAACTGAGATCGTCAACATTTCCCAACCACATACATACGCACATTCACATATTTCTAGGTATTCTCACACATACATGCAAAAAGTGAATAAATATAAATGAAATAAAATAAAATGGAAATGTTGTTACCAATGAAATTGTACAATAATTCCAAATTGAATTTAGTTCAAAGTAAAATGTAACAAAAAAAAAAAAAAACCAGTAAGGAAAGCTCAAAAGTCGGGCGGGGC